>NC_057807.1:373505164-373810512 GCF_018294505.1 Triticum aestivum
CCGCCCGCGCCCGGCCCCGCGTCGCCTTCGCCGGAGCTCGGCCGGATCCGGCGAGATCCGGCCGGATCCGCCTCGTCCCGCCCCTGCAAGACCTCGCCGGCCCCGTCTCCCTCCTCTCCGGTGTCTTCTCCGGCGAGCTTGCGCCGCCACCTCGAAAACCATGCTAGATCCAGATCCACGAAGGTTGACCTCCAGATTTCCGTGCTATACGATGTTAATCTGCGGAAACTGTTATAACTTGGTGATTTGTCATTTTTGTTGCATTTGATGTATGCATCCTATGAGCATGAGTTGTACATGTGTTTTGTACTACATCATGCCATATTCACATAGGTGCAATCCATGTATTTTTGTGAGTCTTGTACTGAGTGCATCGAGCTTGTTAAGTAGGGTACTTGCTGTTACTGTTTTGCTAGGTTGAATCTGTTATTTCGTGATGCTATGTAAACCTGCTGCTACAAGTCATTCTATGCATAATCTGGAGATGTTCACTGAGGATGTTTTGTTATACATATCATGCTCTATCCATCCATGCCCCTGGTTGCATTTATAGCCTGTTGTAGCTTGCTGTAAGCTTGCTCCAAACTTGCTAAATAATGTTGTTGTCAGCCTGTTAACATGAAGTTCAGTTTTGCCATGTGATTTGCTAGTGATCCATGTACCCTATGAACTTGTTCTTGCCATGCTTAGCTTCATAAACATGTGTTCTTACTGTTGGTTACCTTGTCATACCATGTAATTCTCTGTGGTGAGTGGTACAAGCTCACCAACATGCCTACTTATAGTTGTTTCTGCCATGCCCTGTTTGCTGAATCTGTTAACGAAACTTGATATGTTTACATGGGTGCCATCATATCTTCTGATACTTTTTGGCTCATGGTCAGTAAGGGACTTTTGTTCTATGCGTTTAGTAGATTCATTCCATGTCTTTTTTTGCCATGATAAGTTCCTGTAGCATGTTGTTTGATAGCTCTAAACATTGCAACCTGATGTTATTTCTGCTAAGCCTGTAAACTGTTGTTATTTGCAATCTTGCCATGTGTGTTTGAGCATGTTCTAGTGATTTCTGGAGATAGCTCAGTGTTCATGTTTTGTAATGCTTTACCTGTACATCATGTCCATGCCTCTTGTTCTCATGTTGGGGTCCTGTAGCATGTTGTTTTGATGCTTGCAATATGCCTAGTTGTTGTTTTGGACAGCTTGTCCTTTAAACTTGTATAGAGTGTGTGTTGAACCGTTGCTCCGTTTTGAGTGTGCTCTATATGAAACTTGCTTAGAATTGCATGTAGTTTCATGTTACCTTGTTGCATCCATGTTTTGAGAGTGTTTGCTTGATGTTTGTATGCATTTTGCATCAATGCCATGTTTGACTTGTTTTGCTCATATCTTCTAGGTCGTAGCTCCGAATTAAACGAACTTTATATGTAACTTGACTAGAATTTCGTGTAGATCATCTTGGTGCATTTTAACTTGCGGTTTAAGAACTTGAACATAAGGTTTATTCAGATCTGGACCAACTTCGAAATTTGCATATGAGGACTTACCGGAATTGTTATATGTTGTTTCCGGCCTCATTTAAACTTGCCTTGATGTGTTGCTCTTGTATGCATCCTCTCTTGCCATGAGTAGCTTCATGTAGCTTTGTCATGCATCATACTTGGTTGAGCATCATGTCTTGTATATGTGTGATGTGTTTACCTTGTTGTGTGCTTCTCTCGATAGTTCCCGTTTCGTTGCGATCATGAGGATTCGTTCGTCTACGCTTGGTTCGCCTTCATGGCTTCATCTTCTTCATGGATTTATTCTTCTTCCTAGCGGGATTTCAGGCAAGATCGCCGCTATCCTGGATCTCACTACTATCTTTGCTATGCTAGTTGCTTCGTTCTATCGCTATGATGCGCTACCTATCTTTTGCTCTTCAAGCCTCCCAATTGCCATGTCAGCCTCTAACCTTTTCACCCTTCCTAGCAAACCGTTGCTTGGCTATGTTACCGCTTTTGCTCAGCCCCTCTTATAGCGTTGTTAGTTGCAGGTGAAGTTGAAGATTGCCCCATGGTGGACAGGATTATGTTGGGATATCACAATATCTCTTATTTAATTAATGCATCTATATACTTGGTAAAGGGTGGGAGACTCGGCCTTATGTCTGGTGTTTTGTTCCACTCTTGCCGCCCTAGTTTCCGTCATACCGGTGTTATGTTCCCGGATTTTGCGTTCCTTACGCGGTTGGGTGATTTATGAGACCCCCTTGACAGTTCGCTTTGAATAAAACTCCTCCAACAAGGCCCAACATTGGTTTTACCATTTGCCTCACCTAGCCCTTTTTCCCTTGGGTTTCCAGAGCCCGAGGGTCATCTTTATTTACCACCACCACCCCCCCCCCCCCGGGGCCAGTGCTCCTCCGAGTGTTGGTCCAAACTAGAGCATCGTGCGGGACCATTCCTTGGCAACTTGGATTACGTCGGTTCCTGTACGCTTCGCTTATCCGGTGTGCCGTAAGAACGAGATATGTGCAGCTCCTATCGGGATTTGTCGGCACATCGGGCGGCTTTGCTGGTCTTGTTTTACCATTGTCGAAATGTCTTGTAAACCGGGATTCCGAGTCTGATCGGGTCTTCCTGGGAGAAGGTATATCATTCGTTGATCGCGAGAGCTTATCATGGGCTAAGTTGGGACACCCCTAGAGGGTATAAACTTTCGAAAGCCGTGCCCGCGGTTATGCGGCAGATGGGAATTTGTTAATGTCCGGTTGTAGATAACTTGACACCAGATCCGAATTAAAACGCATCAACCGTGTGTGTAGCCATGATGGTCTCTTTTCGGCGGAGTCCGGGAAGTGAACACGGTTTTGGGTTATGTTTGACATAAGTAGGAGTTCAGGATCACTTCTTGATCATTGCTAGCTTCACGACCGTTCTGCTTGCTCTCTTCTCGCTCTTATTTGTGTATGTTAGCCACCATATATGCTTAGTTGCTGTTGCAACCTCACCACTTTACCCCTTCCTTACCCTTTAAGCTTTGCTAGTCTTGATACCCATGGTAATGGGATTGCTGAGTCCCCGTGGCTCATAGATTACTACAACAACAGTTGCAGGTACAGCTTATGCGATGATCATGACGCGAGAGCGATGTTTACTTGTTTTGGAGTTCTTCTTATGCTTCTTCTTTGATCAGGGGATAGGTTCCAGGTCGGCAGCCTGGGCTAGCAGGGTGGATGTCGTTTGAGTTTCTGTCTGTGTTTCATCCGTAGTCGGATGATGCTCTAATGTATTGTGATGTTGTATTCGTGTGGCATTCTATGCCTCTTGTATGTATCCCCATCTATTATGTAATGTTGATGTAATGATATCCACCTTGCAAAAGCGTTTCAATATGCGGTTCTATCCTTGGTGGGACCTTCGAGTCTCTTTAGGATAGTATCGCATATTGGGCGTGACACCCACCATTTTACTAAAAAAGATCAGATCTATATTTAGTCTTACCAACAAGTAGAATACACAGACAATGCCAGTGCAGAAGTGTAGCCCATTGCTCTTGTCAGTATATTTTGTCCTGTAACGCTTGTACTTCGAGGGATTGGTAGTTGATTATGTAGCATCAATCTGCATCTTATCTTCATTATCCTCTATCCCTTCCAGTATTATCATATCTATAATTACTCTCTACAAAATGTAGAGTACAGGCAATGCTTATGAAGAAGATTTTGTGCTGAAATTCTTGAGTTATCCTTCCCTTGACATGGAGAAGGGCATTATAAAGCCGGTGTTAACTGTTAATGTAAGTTAGTCCTTCTAAAGCCTTTATCCTCAACTGTTGTTTAATTTTCTCATACTCCCTATCGTTTACTACTGTTTAGTTTGTTGTTTCTACCAAAATGCATGTTCGTAAGAACCGTAAGTTCTAAGTTTTACTTGTAAAACCAAATTTCTTATTCATACCATGCACATTACGTAATAGTCCCTATATGTATGCTTGGTTTTGTGGATCTATAATCCAGTGTGTGGTGAAGCAGCCCTCGTTTGCACCTTGTCATCTCCTGTTTTATCTTACTGATGTGGCTGATGATATGAACAACATGCCATGCACATTATCCAAAATAGATACAATGATTTTCTTTGCCCTTCATCTATGCTTGTTATGTTGACATGGTAATCCGGTAGTGTGGTGAAGCTCCCCACATTATGAACAATGCCAAATTACGCTATTGATATTTTGAACTTACTCTTTATTTTCTAATTTGAAATTGGATAGAATTGACAGAACAGTTATCATCTTTGTTTATACACGTGCAAAACCTGTCATCTCTCTGCTTTGTTTCAGGGTGATATGCCTGATGGCATGCACAAGTCTGCTGAAGGCTGTGAGACAAACCCAACATATATTGCAACAAAAAAGGCAAAACATCTTGAAGATAGCGAGACAACCCCAAAGTCTTGTCCTGATGCAGTGTTCAAGTTACTTGAGACTAACAGTCAGACAAGCTCACAGAATTCGTTGTCTGAATCAGTTTGACTTCTTCAGTCCCAAGTTCTAGCAGAAAGGCATTCTGCAACTCAACTTCGACTTGAAGTCCTATCTCTAAGAAAGATTGCAGAGAACATCAATGAGAACCTCATCGCTAAACAGCTACACCTAGAAGCTATGACCGACATGCTAGGCCGGTCTCACAGCCTTGCTCAGCAGCTTGCGCAGCAGTTCCCCCGCAAGGCTAACCTTTCTTGAACTGTCTTGGAAGTGGTCTCGGTTCAGTATTATTTTGTTACGCTGCAATGGTGCCCACTTTTTGTAATTTGCTTCTTCGTTGCGCTTTATGATCACTGGTGGCGAACTTTGATGCCCAGTAGATGTAATATACCTTAAATCCTTTATTGTATAGTGTAGGTTTATTCTTAGTTACTATGCTGTAATTTCTTTATTGTGTAGAGTAGGTTTGTTCTTAATTCCTACTAGTTACTGCCATCATTCGCTATTTGAAAAAAAATCAGATGTAGTCGACCGGGCCGAAACATTCGATAATGGGCCAGGTTTTTAGCGGGCCACAATTCGGCCGGACTGCGTCTTTCTTGGGCCCGAATGATTGGGGCCTTCACACATTGCGCCAGGCCCAAACTTACACCAGCCTATATTTTAGTTGGGCCTTTTGTCGAACCAGCGCTTAGTTCGGCCCAGGTAGCGTTGGGCCATTAACAGGCTGAATATTGTACTGGCCTGTTACGGCCGAGATGAAACCACGGGCCTTTAGCTGGCCAAAATGCATGTTGGGCCTCAATTTTCACTAGTCGTCGACGGGCCTTCAGCAGGCCGAAATGTAGACTGGGCCGTTATGGGCCCAGTTAGCTCACGGGCCATTACCAGGCTAAAACATATCTTGGGCCTTAGTTGGCCCACTGATATCATGGGCCTTTAAGAGGCCGAAAGCTTAGTACAGGCATCAACGGGCTGAATTACGCGACAGGCCTTTAACAGGCCCAAAGTCACGTTGGGCTTAACTGTTGCCACCTTTAGCACGGGCCGTTAGTGGGCCCGATATCCCATCGGACCATATATGGCCCATGGGCAGCACGGGCCATTCCCAGGCCGAAAGTCACACCGGGCTGAAATGGGCCCATGTCTACATCAGGCCTCTAACAGGCCGAAAGTCACTGGGCTGTATTTGGGCCCGAATATTCGGCGAACAATTAACGGGCCAGATCTGGCTTCGGGCCGCAAATGGGCCCAAATATTGGGCAAACAATTAACGGGCCAGATCTGGCTTCGGGCTGTAAATGGGCCCAAATATTGGGCGAACAATTAACGGGCCAGATCTGGTTTCGGGTTGTAAATGGGCCTTTATTAAGCAGGTCGTTATTGGGCTGGCCCACTAGTACCTGATTAAGTTCTACAGGGCCTTTGACTGGGCCGGCCTTTTTAACCTATATGGGCCTCTATTGGGCCCAGCCACGTGTCAATGTACCATAGGCATGTCTCCTCCAATGGACGGGCGACATTTGGCCCACTGACGAGCTGACAGGTGTTCCCTTCGGCCAATCAGAATTTACACGTGGAAACTTCCCATTGGTCGGGGCTGTTAACGGGTTATCGGATCCAAAACCCGACCCGATAGCTTAACGGTGTTCCGTTACGGTGGATGCCACGTGTCGGTCACCCTTGACGAAAGCACTTCTGTGACACGCGATTTATCGTCATGGAAGTGGACACTTCCGTGATGATAATTTTGGTAATGTCATGGAACACTTCTACGACAGCACAGGTATGACTATCTTGATTCTGTCATAAATTTTTCATGGATGTACATGCATGACAAAAAACGCGCCCTACTGTGACAAACACGTATCATCACGAAAGTGTATTTTTTTGTAGTGTTGCTTGGTGATGAGTGCATGTGTTCAATTATTATCATTTAGAGCGCTCCACCAAGATGTATGTGACATGGAAGAGTGACCCATGATCCTAACACATTGTGCATTTGCAGTCCAAAGCAAATTTTAAATAATGCACAAATTTAGGGGGAGCTCTTGCTTATCACATACTTCTCAAAGCGACGATGTTTTTCAATCTTATTATCATTTGTTGAAGCTTTGATCTATATGTTGTCATCGATTACTAAAAAGGGGGAGATTGAAAGTGCAGCTATCCCTGGGTGGTTTTGGTAATTCCTAACAACATATAGCTCATTGAGCTAATGTTATTTCAAGATAAATATTTCAGGAAAGCTCAATGATTGGCATGGCATGGGTGAGAAAAGTGGATCCCTCAAAATGCTAAGGACAAAAGGATTGGCTCAAGCTCAAAACACAAGACTCTACATTTTCTATTTTAGTGATCCAAGATCACATTGAGTCTATAGGAAAAGTCAATACTATCAAGGAGGGATGAGGTGTTGCTTAATGAGTTTCTTGCTCAAAATGCTCAGTGATATGCTCCAAATCCCTCAACTACTTTCTCACATCCACATATGTCCCAAACCAAAAGTCAAACTCGGCCCCACCGAAACTGTCTATCTGACGCCACCGAGTTCTGTTGACATAGCCACAGCCACAAACCCTAGTCTTTTCGGTCTCACTGATAGGGATCTCGGTCTCACCGAGATGGGATTGTAATCTCTCTGTTTCCCTTCATAATGTTTCGGTCAAACCGAGATGAGCGATTGGTCCCATCGAGATTGCAATGGAAACTCACTGTTTCCCTTTCGTAACGTTTCGGTCCAACCGAGATGAGCGAATGGGTCCCACCGAGTTTGCCTGACCAACCCTCTGTGTGTCTATTACCAAAATCGGTCTCACCGAGTTTGTGTAATCGGTCTCACCGAGATTACGTTATGCCCTAACCCTAACCATATCGGTCCCACCGAGTTGACATGTCGGTCCCACCGAAAATCCTAACGGTCACATTATTTACTAAATCGGTCCGACCAAGTTTCATGATTCGGTCCCACCGAGTTTGGTAAGTTGTGTGTAACGGTTAGATTTTGTGTGGAGGCTATATATACCCCTCCACCCACTCTTCATTCATGGAGCGAGCCATCAGAACATGCCTACACTTCCAGCATTCATTTTCTGAGAGAGAACCACCTACTCATGTGTTGAGGTCAAGATATTCCATTCCTACCACATAAATTTTGATCTCTAGCCTTCCCCAAGTTGCTTTCCACTCAAATCTTCTTTCCACCAAATCCAAATCCTGTGAGAGAGAGTTCAGTGTTGGGGAGACTATCATTTGAAGCACAAGAGCAAGGAGTTCATCATCAACACACCATTTGTTACTTCTTGGAGAGTGGTGTCTCCTAGATTGGCTAGGTGTCACTTGGGAGCCTCCGACAAGATTGTGGAGTTGAACCAAGGAGTTTGTAAGGGCAAGGAGATCGCCTACTTCGTGAAGATCTACCCTAGTGAGGTAAATCCTCCGTGGGCGACGACCATGGTGGGATAGACAAGGTTGCTTCTTCGTGGACCCTTCGTGGGTGGAGCCCTTCGTGGACTCGCGCAACCGTTACCCTTCGTGGGTTGAAGTCTCCATCAACGTGGATGTATGATAGCTCCACCTATCGGAACCATGGCTAAAAAATTTCTGTGTCAACATTGCATTTGCCTCCTCAAACTCCTTCCTTTACCTTCATATGCAATTATTTTACATTCTGCTGCTATACTCTTAGAATTGCATGTGTAGGTTGATTGCTTGACTTGTGCTAAGTTGCTAAAATCTGCCAAGAACTTAAATTGGGAAAAGGCTAGATTTTTATTTGGTCAAGTAGTCTAATCCCCCCCCCCTCTAGACATACTTTCGGTCCTACATGGGACCCACTAGCTACATCTTCGCACACAAGGAAGTGCCTGACAGTCGGGACCCACCTGGTCGAAGCATACGTAGCGTTGTCATTCTGGTCGCGAACGTGTATGTACATACTAGTCGATGTAGAGGCGCGCACGTGTCATAGTAGAGGCACACACATAGCATGTACACGTACGTACAGCGGCCAGGGTGCAAGAAATAAAATACGGCCATGTACGTACATATGGGAGGGGTCTCGAACGCCTACTCACGCATACGTACGACCAGGGCTCGTGTACATGGCTGGGTCGGAACGGAGAAACTGCATCGTCGTCGTGTTCATGGGGAGCCAACCGGCTCGGTCAGAATGGAATGAGTCGTCGTGTTAATCGGGAGGGCTTGGATGGAACAGCCGATGGAAATGAGGCCTGGCGTATCGCAGAACGCAGGAAACGGCCTTGTGTTCGACCGGCCACGGTCGAAATGGGATCCTGTTCATCGGGAGGGGTCTAGCATACCGCAAAACGGAGGAAACGGACTTCTGTTGGACCTCCTACGGTCGAAACAGGGTCCTGATGATCGGGAGGGGTATGGCGTACCGCAAAATGAAGGAAACGGACTTGTGTTGGAGCGCTACGGTCGAAACGAGGGTCATGTTCATCGGGAGGGGTATGGCGTACCGCAATACGGGACTCCATGGGATACTGTTCATCTCCACCGTCGACCTCCTCCAACCTCCACGGGCTACTGTTCATCCACCGTCGACCTCCTCCAGCCTCCACCTACGACTGTTCATCCACGGGCTCCTGTTCATCCAGCCTCCACCACGCGCTCCTCCATCGGCTACTGTTAAACCAGCCCTCTCCACAGGGTCTTGTTCAACCACCCCTCCACAGGCTACTGTTCATCCAGCTCACCACCGGCTACTCTTCAACTAGCCCTCCACCGGCTACTGTTCAACCTTTCCTCCACGGGGTCTTGTTCATCCAGCCCTCCACGGGGTCCTGTTCATCCACGCCCAACTGGCTCGATCGATCGGGGTCCTGTTCATCCAGCGGCAACACCACGGGGTCTTGTTCATCCAACCCCCCACCGGGAACTGTTCATCCAACCCCCCAACAACGCTCATTGTTCATCAAGGGAAGCGAGGCAGCAGGTTCAATCGGCTTCAGTTAGCAGCAGTAGCAAACGAAGGAATCGCTCGATCGGGTTCAGTAACGCGTAGCCTGCAATGCAATCGCTCGGGTTCAGTAGGCGAACGCCTCGCTCGGGTTCAGTTAAAGCCCAACGCCTTGCACCCACGTGCATACATGTATGAGAGAAACGCGCATCGCTCGGCCCCCGACCACCCACCGTAACTGGGAACTCCCCGATATTTTCCTCGCCCTCGCTTCTACCATGGTTTTTTCCGTCATGCACAGCCCAAAGAATGTCATGCAGCTGCGTCTCTGGCCCGCCCAGGACGAAAAGCCCTGTCATGATTTTTTGTCATAGAAGTAGGATCCCACCACATCTATGATGATACCGGGTTTTGTCACAATTATCGTCATAGAAGTGTCATAAGTATGACAGAAAAAAATTCGTCCGGCCCAAAATGTCATGGATGTGTCTTTTCTTTAGTGAATTCCTCCGCTTTAAAATACTTGAAGAAGTTTATCATGGGGCAAATATCTTTAGGCTTGGCCAAGTCTATAGAAAAATATGTTGACATATACAACATCAACTATGTATAGTATGAAAACATATGTTATAATGAATCTAACTAAACCAATATGATGTTGTTGATGTTGTTATATTTTTTCTATAGACTTGGTTAAACTTAAATATGTTTGACTTACAAACTTAGAGCAACCCTAGCAGATGCGCCAACCGCTCATATGACATCCAAGACCCAAAAGAAGGGTCATGTCGACAACATAGTCACCTTCACAACAAGACAAGCATCTTCATCATTATGTGGAAGCAACAAAGATGGCGATAAAAATGAACATGGTCACCCTCAACAGCATAGTCAACTACAATTGAAGCTAAAAACATCCATCCAACCATTTTGCACACTAATCAATATTAGGTTTGACTTGACTTGCGGTTGGCGTTCTTGCAGCCATATTTTGGTTTCAAGCTAAACAAATGGCTCTTTGGGCTATGGTGAAAACTACTTGCTCTGGAAGCTAATAAAACAAAATTGGAAGTTGATTTGTTTACAACTACAAGAAGTGATACAACAACTTGCCCAGGATGCTACTATGAGAGAACAATTTGATTTGGAAATTGGTAAAAGGAGAAAGACGAGGAATTTAGAAACTACTTATAGCTTATTGGTTATAATGGAAGTCAGGAAACCATTGAGAACTTTGGAGAACAAATGGCTAAAATTTATGGAGTGGCTTTGGATGCTAGTGATGGTGGGGACATGGAAGATGCTCTTAGAAGATGCCCTAGATTGAAATGCAAAGAAGATTTCAGGGTGGAAGATTTAGCAAAAAAACAGAGTTGAAGCTAGAGGTAATTACAGTATGGATGTTGATTTGTCTTCTCCTAATGCCTCCTTACTTCACATGACTGCTTTGGTGGATATTGAATTGGGATGTTCTATTAAGATGGTTGATAAGAACCTTGACATGATTAAAAACGCAACATGCTAGGAAATATATATTTTTCTCATGCAAAACATTATTAATAACTAACAATACTAGTAAAACAGAAATCGCTAGCTCACCTTGTCCAATTAACATTGGTGGTGCTGCTCTGATGAGTTATGTTCTAATAATGATCATTCTGATGTTGAGATGGAAGAATACTACTATGGGCAAATAAAAAATATTTTCTACATTGGGAAAATGAAGAGAGATAGCTCCCAAAAATAGGTTGTCTGAAGCACTTTGATTCCATTGAAGGGCTGAAAAAATCCTAAATTAAAAGATAATCTGGTTAATTTGTTTAGGAATGGAAGGAGTTTTTTGGAGTGTGAGAGGTTTGGGGCAAGATCTCAAACAAGAGACATGTTAGGGAATGATCATAGATTATATATTAGATTTTATTGGCCTGTTGGAAGCCATAAAACAAAATTACGCGAAAAGTGAGCATTCCCTTATGGGGGGCTTTGAATCGCACTAAAATCACCCTAGGGGAAGGTTTGGTGGGATTTTAGTTGGCACTAATAAATATATGTTTGATCTGAAGGAAATATGCCCTAAAGGCAATAATAAAGTTCTTATTTTATATTTCCTTATTCATGATAAAGGTTTATTATTCATGTTAGAATTGTATTGATCGGAAACCTTAATACATGCATGAATACATAAACAAACAGTGTGTCCCTAGTGAGCCTCTACTAGACTAGCTCGTTGATCAAAGATGGTTAAGGTTTCCTAACCATGGACATGAGTTGTCATTTGATAACGGGATCACATCATTAGGAGGAGGATGTGATGGACAAGACCCATCCGTTAGCTTAGCATAATGATCATTCAGTTTTATTGCTATTGTTTTCTTCATGTCAAATACATTTCCTTCGACTATGAGATTATGCAACTCCTAGATACCAGAGGAATGCCTTGTGTGCTATCAAACGTCACAACGTAACTGGGTGATTATAAAGATGCTCTACAGGTATCTCAAGGTGTTTGTTGAGTTGGCATAGATTGAGATTAGGATTTGTCAATCCGAGTATCGGAGAGGTATCTCTGGGCCTCTCGGTAATACACATCATAAGCTTGCAAGCAAACGACTAAGGAGTTAGTCACGAGGTGATGTATTACGGAATGAGTAAAAAGAGACTTGCCGGTAACGAGATTGAACTAGGTATGAAGATACCGACGATCGAATCTCGGGCAAGTAACATACCGATGGACAAAGGGAATTACGTATGTTGTCATAACAGTTCGACCGATAAAGATCTTCCAATATGTAGGAGCCAATATGGGCATCCAGGTTCCGCTATTCGTTATTGACCAGAGAGGTTTCTAGGTCATGTGTACATATTTCTCGAACCTGTAGGGTCCGCACGCTCAACGCTCGATGACGATATAGTATTATATGAGTTATGTGATTTGGTGACCGAATGTTGTTCAGAGTCCCGAATGAGATCACGGACATGATGGGGAGTCTCGAATGGTTGAGATGTAAAGATTGATATATAGGACGATGATATTCGGACACCGGAAGTGTTTCGGGGGTACCGGGTACTTATCGGGTCACCGGAAGGGGTTCTGGGCACCCCCGGCAAAAGATATTGGCCTTATGGGCCAAGAGGGGAAACACACTAGCCACAAGGGGCTGGTGCGCCCCCCATATGGGTCGGCCTAAGGAGGAGAAGGAAACGGGAGAAGTGAAAGGAAACAGTGGAATAGAATTGCCCCTTCCTTCCCTCCCCTCCCCCCTCTTTCCCTCCCCCTTTGACAAATATGGCAGGAGGGGCGCGGCCAAGGGCAGGAGCCCAAGTAGGATTCAGACCTACTTGGGGCGCCCCTTGGCCTCTCCCCTCTCCCTCCCACCTATATATATGAGGAGGGGGGCGCCTAGCACACCTCGAACAATTGCCTAGCCGTGTGCGGCGCCCCCCCCCCCTCCACCGTTTACACCCCCGGTCATATTTTCATAGTGCTTAGGCGAAGCCCTGCGGAGATCACTTCACCATCACCATCACCGTGCCATCGTGCTGACGGAACTCATCTACTACCTCGACGTCTTGCTAGATCAATAAGGCGGGGGACGTCACCGAGCTAAACCTGTGCAGAACACGGAGGTGTCATGCGTTCGGTTGATCGATTGAAGCGCGAAGAAGTTCGACTACATCAACCGCGTTGTGAAACGCTTCAGCTTACGGTGTACGAGGGTACGTAGACACACTCTCCCCCTCGTTGTTATGCATCTCCATGGATAGATCATTGCGTGTGCGTAGAATTTTTTTTGTTTCCATGCAACGATTCCCAACATGATCTAATTCAGGTTGAGAGTGGAAAATACTTTATTACAATTCTGTTATTTAATAAACTTGCCAAATTCAATTGAAATCTTATTACTATATATGTGGATGGCCAATTGGCAGGGAAAGCTAGTTTCTTGGCTGAACTAGCTAGAGTTTATCATGATAATCCCATAGCATGTTTGGTGGGTGGTGATTTTAACATAATTAGAAAAGGTTGTGAAAAAAATCCAGTGATACTGATCACTAGAGTTTTGTGTTCAATGCAATTATTGAGCATGCTGGTTTGAGAGTGATGTCTTTAAATGTGAGAAATTTCATTTGGGCAAATAATTTGGAGGATCCTACTTTTGAAAACTATATGGAGTCCTTTTGTGCATTGAATGGGAGTAACATTATCCTTTATCTATGTTGCAGGCATTTGCCAGTGAGGTTTATGATAATACTCCTTTGTTTCTGGATTCTGAAGATCATTGTATTGCCCCTGCCATTTTTAGATTTGAGAGTTCCTGGATGCCTAGAGAGTGTTTTAGAGTTTTTTTCACAAAATTTAGGAATGAGGATTTTTATGGATCCAATCTAGGAAGATGGCAGGAAAGATGGAGGAATTTAAGGAAGAAAATTAGAGGGTGGAATGGAAATAATGATGGTTGGTATAGGAAGGTTAAGTTGGAAATCTTAGTAAACTTGATGTGCTGATAAAAAAGCTGAGAATGTTGGCCTTAGTGCATGTGCTAGACATGAGCAGAAAGTGCTTAGAGGACAACTTACTAGAATTCTAAAACAAGGGGAATTAAAATGGTTATAGACATAATGGAAATACTAGATATTATCATGCTAAAGTAAATGGTAGAAGAAGAAAAAATAGGATCATATCTTTAGAGCAAGAGGAAGGTGTGATTGAGGGTGAAGTTCAGTTGATCGCATACATCACTAAATTTTATTAAAAAAATGGAAACCTGATTGTTCTAATATTGCTCTTCATAATCAAGATTTACCTCAAATTCCTAATGAGTGGTTGATAAATTAATAGAACCTTTTACTATAAAAGGAATTCATGGTGTAGTTTCCCGAATGGAAGAAAATAAAAGCACTCGCCCTGATGGGTTTCCTGCTGATTTCTATTAGGGGTTTTAGGATTTGGTTAAGTGGGATTTGAAGGACTACTTGATGAATTTTATCATGGCAAGTTGGATATTGCTAGGTTGAATTATGGGAGTATTACTCTTGTTCCCAATACTAATGATGTTAAAAAATACAAAAGTTTAGACCTATTTGTCTTATGAATATTAGCTTTAAAACCATTACCAAGAGGTTTTGATGAATAGAGTACTATCCCTTCTTATTTCTCCTACCCAGACTGCTTTTGTCAAGGGAGATACATCATGGAAGGGGTGGTTGTTCTCCACGAAGCGTTGAATTCTATTCATTTTAAGATAGATAATGCCGTATTGTTTAATAAAGTTGATTTTGGGAAAAGCTTTATCAATATGAAAAAATTAAGTATCCCTTTGTGATGCAAATCCTTAAAATGAAAGGATTTCCTGATAAATGGCGTGACTGGGTCATGCTCGCTGAGAGGGGGTAATGTGGGTGTAAGAGTTAATGATACAAATGGTCCTTACTTTAAAACTCACAAGGGCCTAAGATAGGGTGATGCTTTATCACCTTTGGTTTTTGATTTGGTTGCAAATGCTCTAGTTGTCATTATGGAAAAAGCAAATGTTAATGGTTTTGTGAAGGGGGGTTTAAATGAAAATCTAGCTAATTGATTTATATGCTTTAATATTCTCATTATGTCATATTTTTACTTCAAGATGATGTTGGAAGTGCTAAAAAGTCAAATTCATATTGAGTGCTTTTGAGCAAATGTCTAGACTAACTATTTAATTTCCATAAGAGCAGGTTGTTTCTTTTAGGGAAACTAAAAATAAAGTTGAGTTGTATCAAGAGATTTTTACTTGTCAGTCGGGAGATTTGTATATGAAGTATCAGGGTATGCTTGTCTTTGATACTGGGATTAGGAATAAACATTGTAAGGGGGTAGAAAATAAAGTTGAGAAAAGATGTGGATGTTGGCACGGTAAACTACTAGGCTCTATTGCTGATAGGATTACTTCGGTCCAAGCTTGCTAACCAGCATGCCTCTTTTTATGATGTCTTTGTAACCCCCCCCCCCCCCTGTTGGGTGCTTAAGAAAGTTGATTCCGTTAGAGCTAGAATAGTGTGGGAGGGTGATGAAGATAAAAAGAAAATTCACTTAGTTAACTGGAAAACCTGTTGTAAACCTAGAGACCACGGGGGTTGGGGATCCTTAATTTTGATATCATGGATAAAGCATTGTTAGGTAAGTGGTTTCGGAAACTAGAAACTCAATTTGGGCTTTGGCAATTTGATTTCTTGACAAAATATGTCCCCAGTGGGTGTATTTCTATAGCTAAACCCAAGGTGGGGGATTCACAATTCTGGTCTAGCATTCGAAAAGTTAAAGAGATTTTTATCAATTTTGTTTGGGAGATGGTTAAGATTGGTGGTTTTTTAGATGAAAAACCTTTAAAATTTGCTTGCCCATATGTTTTAAGCTCTGATCATAACATTACTGTTGCTAAAGCCTTGTAGAAAGGCTGGGGGGTCAGGTTCAGGAGAACTATATATCAGAAGTCTCTAAAGCTCTGGAATAGTTTGAAACTTAGATGTGAAGAGGTAGAAAATCGGATCTAGTAAAGATAAGATAAATTGGTTGTTAACAACTCATGGATTTTTTTGCCAAGTCTTTATAAGGAAAACTGGTTGAATCTAATTGCAATTTCCCTTAAAAGTTTGTATGGAAGGTCAAAGTACCGGCTAGGATAAAGTTTTTCTCTGGCTTATGGCTAGAAAAAGCATACTCACCAAAGATACTCTATTAAGGATAGGATGGGTTGGTAGTAAAATGTGTATCTTTTCTCGTAAAGAGGAGACACTTGATCATTAGTCTTCCAATTCTTTGGTATTGGTTTGATGTGGAGCTTGCAGAAATGTGCTTTTAGCCTAAGTTCTACTCCTACTACACTTAATGATTGCTTTGGGAACTGGATTAGAAGTTTACCAAAGATTTAGAAAAGGCTAGTGTTGGAGGTGTAGAAATGATGTCATTTTTGAGAAAAAACTTATCAATGATCATATCATCCCCATAAAGTTGATTTGATATTGGATTATTGGATGGTTTATTCTGTAGATAAAGGAGGAAAAAACAGAGGGGTGCTCATGGTAGGGGCAAAACTACTTGAGCTGGTAGCAAATGAAGTATATAGATCGTCACAGGGTTGGAGGCACGGTGTCCTGAAATTGATGGCAAAGTGTTGAAGCTTAAAACACTAGCAATTACTGCTCCATTTATTCCCCCTATGAGGAGTTGTCGATTTCCCTCTTTTAGCAATCTTTCTTGTACTTTTTCTTTTGCCATTGATGTACTTATGCACCTAGTTATGCTAGCTTGTTTAGTTGGTTTCTCGGCTCCTTCATGATGCGGTTGTGGAAGAAGTTTGGTCGTGTTCATTTGTTGTTCTAGTTCTTGTGGTGCTAGAGACTGCTTATATGTAAGTAGCTCCTTCTTTTGGAGTTTGATGATTTGATCCTTTGTTGGATGCTTGGAGCACTGTGTTGATCCTTGTTAGAAGCTCGATAGATGTTATATTATGGTGGTAATCTGTATTAGGTGGAACTTGTGGTTTCTATTAATAAAAATCAAAGGGGCAGACCCTTTTTTATAATAATAAAAAGGTTTTGGGTTGGTGGGTTGCCATATTAACCAATTCCCTAGCAAAATATAGGTTATAGCCAGAAAAATAGGAACCCAGTTTTAGGTAAGCTGTTTGAGCAATTTTTTGGGCCAAAAAACCTAATTTTTTAGTTTGTAGGTATTTGGCTCATTTTTAGGATCGTTATTGGAGATGCTTTGAGGGCATCAATTTTTTAAGACCTTTTAGGGATTTGACAAAAAGATGTAATGTAAATCCAAAGGGTCTAAAACTGCAATAATAAGGATCAAATGATCGCCTATGGAAATTTGCTTCAAGCGCCAACTTGAAAGAAACTTACAAGCTTCTAAGAACACGAAGGTGTCCAGGTGCGGAGGCACGGGCGAGAGAGGTAGGCCGAGGTAGATTTGAGGGAAAGGTGTGATGGAGCTAGGGTGGTTGCGAACACGTCAGAGGTTTGGATCCTGAAAGGGGGCAAAAATTGATCACATGATTACTAATTTGGTCATCAGGCAAAAAGAAGACCTTGTCCAAGGAGGAGGTGAGCCCAGGACTCAACAAACGGTTCATACAAAATAAGGTAATCGAAAAGGGAAGGGAGTTGCTTGCATCATAAAATAAAATCCCTATTGCAGGAACAAACGAAGAGAAGGAGATCACAAAAAGAATCTTCTAGGATGATGATTGTGAGGGCAATAACTAATGCCATTGGATTCAATAACCAGGGTACGTTTTCTTTTCGCTTTCAAACCAAATCCAAGGCAAGATAAAATCTTCTATTTTCCTCGCCATCAACAACATAACAACACTTCGCCATGGTTCTTCAGATAAGTTTTTGGAGTGCAGATCACCATTCATAATAAAAGATAAAAGATCTTGGCGGAAATGGAGGCCAAAAGAGGGACAATCTCCGCCGGACACGCGCCTAGTGAGAGGAAAACAAGGGGAAGAGCGCATCCCAAACTCATCCACAGTACAAGAACACTAGGCAAGCAATCAGCAAGCAACAAAATACTAACGACATCGCCATCGAAACCAAGTGCAACATGCCAACATCAGAAGCACTATCAACTGCAACATTTCACCATCAGATGCATCTATCAACAGCTATATGCAAACTTGTAACCAGATTAGCTTGCAACGATCAGTGCAATCCCAACTACGAAGTACGAAACATGGTGGATAGTTATGCTATATAGGCAAAGTAGATTGTCAGATAATTCCAAAGCGACAATTGTTATGAACGTTATTCCTATATGCAGAAGTAGATTGACAGTTAACTCCAATTGCTACAATGCTAAGCATGAAGCACGACCTAATAGTGAGAGTGTTTATACAATAGACTATATCCATCTTATATAGAGTAGAACACTGGCCAGTACAAGCATTTTTATTATCTCTGACTAAACCAAAATTCAGACTAGCCACCATGCTATGTACTAATGAATCTCTAAATATGGTATGTAACTAAAAATGTGCTATGATGCATGTATACCTGGAAGTGAGCTATATATTATATATTTTACTAAACAGAACAGAGCAGTAAACATCAACGTCCAACCACTACAATCAAACTTTCTCCGACATACTGAAGCACAATTCAACACTAAGTGACAATGCAAGCTGCAGCGCACGATCAAGAACAGGTCAAGAGGACAGCGACCAAGTACACAACAACAGGACAAACATCTTCATCATAATGCGGAAGCAACAGAGATGGCGATAAAAAAAATGAACATGTTCACTCACAGCAGCACAGTCAACTACAACCGAAGCTAAAAACATCCATCCATCCATTGTGCACACTCATCTCGATTAGGTTACAACACATACTGAGCAACTAAGCCGACGGAACAATTAGTACAGAGCACAAATCGAAGAAGCACGGTCACACCTAGGAGCTTACCACCGTCGCAACCACAGCGAGATCCACAGACCGAAAGGCATCACACGCAGGCCTCAAGCCGCCACCTTGCGTGGGCGCCCACGGCCACGCTTGGCAGGAGCGGAGCCGGACGCGGGAGCCGGAGAGGCAGCCTCCGTGGTGACCTTGGCCTTCTTGGCCGAGGAGGGACCCGGCGGGCGGCCGCGGCCGCGGGGCATGCCGGTGGTGGCCTTGGCGACGGCCTCCTTGACGGCGTCGGCCATGGAGTCCTTAGCCTTGGGCGGGCGGCCCCGACCGCGCTTGGGCGTGTTGGGGTCCTTGGGCGCCGCCTTGGGCTTGGGCGGCGCGTTGGGGTCCTTGGGCGGGCGGCCACGGCCGCGCTTTGCCGGGGTGGCGGAGGGAGCATCGGCCTTGAGGTAGTTGTTCTTGGCGAAGGCGAGCTTGCCGGCCTCCTTCATGCTGGCGAGGTTGGCCGTGAGGAGGGAGGCGTGCGCGGAGGGAAGGCCCTCGTACTTCTCCTCGATGTAGCTGGAGATGGCCGACTTGCTCGAGCCGTTCTTGTCGCCCAGCGCCTCGATCGCCGCGAGAATCATCTGCGAGGAGAAGGAGAGGCGCTCAGGCCGCGACCGGCAAGGAGAAGGATCTACCAAACAAGGAAATGATACGCCGCCGACGAATCTACGGCGGAAGGCACGGAAGCAGAGCGCCAAAACTGGGAGAAACTCACCTCGGGGTAGGGCGGGATGTCACCGGACTTGGGGGACCCGCCGTTCGCCATGGCAGCGGCGGCGGCTACAGGCCACGGCGGTGGAGCCGAGCGCTCGAGCTACAGTGCGGGCGCGGAGGAGGGGACGGGCTGCGGGAAGGGGAAAATTTTCGGATTTGGACCGGGGGAGGAGGCGAGGACGGCGGGGGCAGTAGATAAGAAATGGGCGAGCTGTGCCGCGTATGCCAAAGGCAGCAGGCCTATGACCTAGGGTTTCCACGCGCAGTCACCGACGTGTGGGACGCTTAGGTTAGTACCCTGGGCCCGGGACCACCTGGCGGTGGGGCACCCGGAGCGTGTCAGACGAATCATGCAGTTTCGGCCGATATAAATGCAGCTTTCCTATTTTGAACGCCTTTATCGATGTGCGGGGGACGGAGACCCGTGCGTGACGTGCACGGACGGCGGGGATGGCGAGGTGGGGGATCCGAGGGCGGAGAGGGGAGATGCAACGGGTGTGTGCACGCGGATCGGTGACGTGGCGGGGGGTCTGGGGTGGGGCGAAGGAACGCTCCTGAAACGCTTTCGCTAGACTTGTCGTCTCCTGCGCGGGGAGCGGGAGCGGGAGCGGCCTCGTGTTTTGTGTCCGGGGAAATGACCGTCATGCCCCCCTACGGGCGCGCTGTCCATATAAATAATACTCGCTCGGTTTCCTAAATATTTGTCTTTTTAGAAATTTCAACAAGTGACGACATACGACCACGTACCGAACAAAATGAGTGAATCTACACTCTAAAATATGTCTACATAACGAACCAATCTGTGGTTGAATGGTTAGAGGGACTGTGGTATCTCCAGCCCACCAGGGTTTAAATCCTGGTGCACGCATTTATTCGTGAATTTATTTCAGGATTTCCAGCGATGCGCATTCAGTGGGAGGAGACGTTCTCGTCGTCTTTCAAAGGTGCTCATAAAGATATGGTGTGTGTGTGCGCGTTTAGGAACAGAGGGAGTACTAGATTATAGTATTTCTTTATTTTACTCAAAAGATAATGACGACACTGCTGCACGAAGCAACATGCTCCCTCCTTTTTGGTTATAAAGCTTATTTCAATTTTTTTGTTTGTCCAATTTAAAGGGTTCATCTTCATCTTATTTTTAGTTTTCGAGACGCATTAAATCTTTGCAATTAATTCAGGATTTAGTTTATAAATCATGGCAAATTTAGTTTATAAATCATGGTTGGTGAGATACATTCCTCCACTCACAAAATGCATTTCACCATGACAATTTAGTTTATAAATCATGGCAAATTTAGTTTATAAATCATGGCAATTTTAGGATTTTCACCATGACAATTCTAGTATTTTGACCACAGAAATTATGTTTTGTGTGAACCATGCCAAATTTTAGTACATGTATCATGCCAAATTTTAGTACATGTATTCATGGCAATTTTAGTTTCTGATTAATGGCAATCTAAGTCATTGACAATGCATTTTTAAAGTAATGATGATGGATTTCTTTTTAATTGTGAATCATTTAAAATTTATTTCATGGATCATGACAAATTTTAGTTATTTACCATGGCAAATTTAGTTTATTAATTATTTTTTATAACATGTCAAAATTACTTTAAACGTAGAAGGAAAAATACATGAAACATATCATGTCAACTTCAGTGTAAACACCATGACAATTTATGTACAATAGACATGGTAATTTTGACCGCCAAAAGATATCAACAAAACATATCGATATGAGATCCAGTTTTTTTCGAGGGTACGCAAATTGCGTATCTTAACTTTATAGAAGAAGAGAAATAAGACATACAACAATGTCTACCACTCGTTGCGAACAACGAAGGCGATCAACTCCACACCCGGTCCGAACAAGGACAACGAAACACAACAACACAGCTACGACACAAAAAGCCTACCCAACACCAAGCCCCTCGCCGCGTCTCGGCCGACACTGAAGACCTCCGAAGAACAGCAACTCCAGCTTCCTTGGAATAGCCAGCGAGGACCGTACATGGCGCCGGAGGAGAAAGATCCGGGCAGCGGTGAACACCGGAGGAGCGCATCATGGGACCTCGAGTCTCCCAGCACAATGCTTCCAACAGAGTAACAACCTCAAAGACATTGCCATCATGCCGATCCTACGAATCAAGGCTTTCGCCCCTAAGACAGCTGCCGATACGAGGTCGCGAGGAAGATGGCGTTGCACTCGACCAAGCCTCCAGGAAGGTGAATGACACCCGCAGGTGCCATCAACGTCGATCCGGCCACAACCGAACATGATTTTCATCCGTAGCGCTGCACATCTCCACGTCTCAAGATCCCGGCCAGTCCCGAACAGATGCCTTGTACCGCCGTCACCGCAACAACTTGCCATCGAAGCCTCCCTCACTGCCGAGGGAACACGCCTAAAGCCATCACCTTCAACATCAACTAGGAGCCGTAGCAACCACCAAGCGGTGCAAAGCCAGTTCCGCCATGGCGGCCTTCACCCGCGCCAGGGGACTGCCACCAGAATGGATCCGACTCGCACCTCTTACCACACACCGGCACCCACACCGTCGAGGCATCACCGCACGCCTCACATGGCAGCAACCGAACGCCCGCTGCCCGCCAAGACCCTTCCTGGCAAGGCCTCGCAGCGCCGCCGCCGCCGCCAGTGCCTGTGCACCACCTACACCCTCCAACCTGCTACGCTCCACGCAAGGATCCGGAGACAACCGCCGCACTCCCTGTCGTGAGCACCACGCTGGCCAGCGTCGAAGATGCACCAGATCTGGACCGAGATCCCCAGATCCGCGCTCCCGGCGCCGCCAAGTGATAACCCACAAGTGTAAGGGATCGCAACAGTTTTCGATAAGTAAGAGTGTCAAACCCAACGAGGAGCTAAAGGTAGAATAAATATTCCCTCAAGTTCTATCGACCACCGATACAACTCTACGCACGCTTGACGTTCGCTTTACCTAGAACAACTATGAAACTAGAAGTACTTTGTAGGTGTGATAGAATAGGTTTGCAAGATAATAAAGAGCACGTAAATATAAACTAGGGGCTGTTTAGATAAAGATGCAATAAAGTAAGTATTAGTAGAGAGCTTTTTGTTATGAGAAAGTTATTTGTCCAAGGCAATCGATAACTAGACCGGTAATCACTGTTGCAATTCTATTTGAGGGAGAGGCATAAGCTAACATACTTTCTCTACTTGGATCATATGCACTTATGATTGGAACTCTAACAAGCAGTCCGCAACTACGAAAAATTCATTAAGGTAAAACCCAACCATAGCATTAAAGCATCAAGTCCCCTTTATCCCATACGCAACAATCCCCTTACTCGGGTTTAAGCTTCTGTCACTCTAGCAACCCACTATAAGCGAATCATGAACGTATTGCAACACCCTACAACGGGAATCCCTCACGCTCGGAGAGCACCATAGGATAGCAACAATAATAAAACATGCAACTCAAACCAATCACAATCATCAATTAACCCATAGGACAAAACGGATCTACTCAAACATCATAAGATAGCCATACATCATTGGGAAATAATATATAGCGTTGAACACCATGTTTAAGTAGAGATTACAGCGGGTAAGAGAGAGGTTACACCGCTGCATAGAGGGAGGAAGAGTTGGTGATGAAGGCGGTGAAGTTGTTGGTGAAGATCGCGGTGATGATGATGGCCCCCGGCAGCGCTCCGGCGCCACCGGAAGCAAGGAGGAGAGGACCCCCCCCCCCTTCTTCTTCTTCTTCCTTGACCTCCTCCCTAGACGGGAGAAGGGTTTTCCCTCTGGTCCTTGGCCCCCATGGCTTGGTAGGGGTGAGAGCCCCTCCGAGATTGCATCTATCTCTCTGTTTCTGCGTTCTCTGTTTATGCCCCTTCACCGTTTCCTTTATATCTGGAGATCCGTAACTCTGATTGGGGTGAATCTTTTGCCCAGATTTTTCTCGTAAAATTAGCTTTCTTGCGGAAAAAGAAGGGCATCAACCGCCTTACGGGTGGTCCACCAGAGTCCAGGGCGCGCCCAGGGGGTGCCCCCCTGTCTCATGGCCACCCCGGACACTGTTTCACATTGATTCTTCCTCCGGAAAATCCCAAATATTCCAAAATAATTCTTCGTCCGTTTTTATCCCGTTTGGATTCCGTTTGATATTGGTTTTCTGCGAAACATAAAACATGCAATAGACAAGAACTGGCACTGGGCACTGGATCAATATGTTAGTCCCAAAAATAGTATAAAAAGTTGCCAAAAGTATATGAAAGTTGAAGAATATTGGCATGGAACAATAAAAAATTATAGATACGACGGAGATGTATCAGCATCCCCAAGCTTAATTCTTGCTCGTCCTCGAGTAGGTAAATGATAAAAAAGATAATTTTTTATGTGGAATGCTACCTAGCATAATCTTGATCATGTGTCTAATCATGGCATGAATATTAAGATACGAGTGATTCAAAGCAATAGTTCATCATTTAACATAAAAACAATAATACTTCAAGCATACCAACCAAGCAATTATGTCTTATCGAAATAACATAGCCAAAGAAAGCGCATCCCTACAAAATCATATAGTCTGGCTATGCTCCATCTTCGTCACACAAAATGCTCCCATCATGCACAACCCCGATGAAGAGCCGAGCAATTGGTTCATACTTTTTAACGCGCTTCAGCTTTTTCAACTCTTACGCAATACATGAGCGCAAGCCATGGACATAGCACTATGGTGGTAAAAGATGGTGGTTGTGAGGACAAAAAGAGGGAGAAGATAGTCTCACATCAACTAGGCGTATCAACGGGCTATGGAGATGCCCATCAATAGATATCAATGTGAGTGAGTAGGGATTGCCATGCAATGGATGCACTAAAAGCTATAAGTGTATGAAAGCTCAAACTGGAAACTAAGTGGGTGTGCATCCAACTTGGTTGCTCATGAAGACCTCGGGCGTTTGAGGAAGCCCATCATCGGAATATACAAGCCAAGTTCTATAATGAAAATTCCTGCTAGTATATGAAAGTGAAAGCATAGGAGACTCTCTCTATGAAGAACATGGTGCTACTCTGAAGCACACGTGTGGTAAAAGGATATTAACATTGCCCCTTCTCTCTTTTTCTCTCATTCTTTCATTTTTTTCTCATTTTTTTTTTATTTTTGGTGGGCTTCTTTGGCCTTCTTTTTTGTTTGGGCTTCTTTGGCCTCTTTTATTTTTCATAAAGTCCGGAGTCTCATCCCGACTTGTGGGGGAATCATAGTCTCCTTCATCCTTTCCTCACTGGGGCAATGCTCTAATAATGATGATCATCACACTTTTATTTACTTACAACTCAATATTACAATTCGATATCTCGAACAAAGATATGACTCTATATGAATGCTTCCGGCAGTGTACCGGGATGTGCAATGATCTAGCATAGCAATGACATCAAAAGACGAACAAGCCATGAAAACATCATGCTAGCTATCTTACGATCATGCAAAACAATATGACAATGATGGAACATGTCATAATAACAGAACGGTGGAAAGTTGCATGGCAATATATCTCAGAATGGCTATGGAAGTGTCATAATAGGTAGGTATGGTGGATGTTTTGAGGAAGGTAAATAATGGGTTCATGATACCAGTGAAAGTTGCGCGGCACAATAGAGGTTAGCAAAGTGGAAGGGTGAACGTGCGTATATCCATGGACTCACATTAGTCATAAAGAACTCATATACTTATTGCAAAAGTCTACTTAGCCCTCGAAGCAAAGTACTACTACGCATGCCCCTAGGGGGATAGATTGGTAGGAAAAGACCATCGCTCGTCCCCGACTGTCACTCATAAGGAAAGCAATCAAAGAGCACCTCATGCTCCAACTTCGTTACATAACGGTTCACCATAAGTGCATGCTACGGGACTGGCAAACCTCAACACAAGTATTTCTCAATTTCACAATTACTCAACTAGCACGACTCTAATATCACCACCTTTATATCGCAAAACTATTGCGAGGAATCAAACATATCATATTCAGTGATCTACAAGTTCATGTAGGATTTTATGACTAACCATGTGAATGACCAATTCCTATCATCCCTCTAAATAGATATAATTGAAGCAAGAGAGATTAATTCTTTATACAAAATATATGCCCCCGCTCTAACAAATATAAGTGAAGCAAAAGAGCATTCTACAAATGGCGGTTTTTTATGTGAAGAGAAACAGGCAATCCAAACTTCAAATGATATAAGTGAAGCACATGAAGCATTCTATAAAGCCATACTCAAAAGATATAAGTGAAGTGCAATGAGCATTCTATAAATCAACCAAGGACTACCTCATACCAGCATGGTGCATAAAAGAAAAGTGAAAATTAAATGCAAAAGACGCTCCAAGACTTGCACATATCGCACGAACGAAACGAATACGAAAACATACCGAAACTTGTTGAAGAAAGAGGGGATGCCTTCCGGGGCATCCCTAAGCTTAGACGCTTGAGTCTCCTTGAATATTTACTTGGGGTGCCTCAGGCATCCGCAAGATTGAGCTCTTGCCTCTCTTCCTTTTCCTCATATCAAGACCTCCTCGTTTAGACACTTCATCCACACAAAACTTCAACAGAAAACTCGGTAAGATCCGTTAGTATAATAAAGCAAAACACCACTCTAAGTACTGTAGCAAACCAATTCATATTTTGTTTTCGCATTGTGTCTACTGTAATATAACTTTTCCATGGCTTAATCCACTGATATAAATTGATAGATTCATCAAAACAAGCAAACTATGCATCAAAAACAGAATTTGTCAAAAACAGAACAGTCTGTAGCAATCTGAACATCCACCATACTTCTGGTACCCACAAATTCTACCAAAATTAGGAAAAATAAACAAGTTGTATAGAAAGACAGCGCAAAAGGAATCATAACCACTTGACGTTCCAGTTAAAAATGTAAAATCGCGCACTACAGCCAAAGTTTTTGTCCTGCACCGTACAAACCAACAAGCATTGTAAACATCCTAAAGGCAAACCTTAGCACATTATTTTTATCATAGAATGGAATTGTACAAGGGGATAATTATTTTTGATGAAAAGTTTTTGTAATCAAGATTCACAAAGTTTCCGTGAGCATGAACAAAGTTCAAGGAGCTCTCCCACTTTAACAATGCTTGTCTTTCTTACTTTCACTTTCCTTTTTGAAAAGTTTTTAGGTTCCCCTCTTTATTTTTTGTTTTTAACCTATATAAAAGCACTCAACAGAAATAAATGACTCTCTAAAACTTCCGGGTTGTCTCCCAAGCAGCGCTTTTTTTAAAGCCATTAAGCTAGGCATTTAGTGCTCAAGTAATGAATCCACCCGGATCCCAAGGTATATCAAAGCCAATTTTAATTAACAATGATTTGTAATTTAGTAGTGAGCACAAAGTAACAAATATCAAGCAATAACAAAGTCTAACTCTCTTCCTATGCATCGACATGTCATAAAAGAACAATTCATGTACACGTAGTAAAGGCCAATGCATAGTATAAGCAGTTTCTTGCAATTCTATCATATTGGAAACATGGAGAGGTGGACATGTAGGTCCTCTCTCATAATAATTGCAAGTAGGAGCAGCAAGAACATGCATATTATATCTATCAAAATCATCATGTGCAATGGTAAAAGGCAACCCATCAATATAATCCTTAACAAGCACAAACTTCTCCGGTATAGTGTAGTCGGGAGAATTCAAAAAGATAATAGGACTATCATGCGTGGGTGCAATAGCAACAATTTCATGTTTAACATAAGGAACTATAGCAAGTTCATCTCCATAAGCATAATTCATATTGGCATTTTGGCCACAAGCATAACAAGCATCATCAAAAAGGGATATTTCAAACAAATTCAAGGGATCATAGCAATCATCATAGCAGTCATCCTTCGGTAAGCACGAAGGGGAATTAAATAATGTATGAGTTGGAGGGTTACTCTCATTAGAAGGTGGGCATGGGTAGCTAATATGCTCTTCCTCCTTTTGTTCTTCGCTCTCCTCATCATCTTTTTCATCCAGCGAGCTCATAGTTTCATCAATTTCTTCTTCCATAGATTCCTGCAAAATATTAGTCTCTTCTTGGACAGCGGAGACTTTCTTCATAAAAGCATTAATATAATAATTGTATTCATACTTTTCATAGCAATATCTAAGTATAGCAAGATTTTTCGGCCTATAAACACCATCATCATCAAAAGCTTCATACTTTTCAAACAAAGATTCAATTTCATAAGCAGCCTTAAAAGCAACAAATTTTTCTATTTATTCCACATCATAGTAATAATATATACCATTAGCATAAGAAGCTAAGGTTTCATCATCACTAAATTTGCATGAAAAGGGAAGGTGTGGAGCCTTCATCCTAGTGCAACAAGTAATATCATATCTCAAGCATAGATCCCGGGCATACCAACACAACATAATAAATTGATCCCATAATAGTTTCCCTTTTTGTGTCGAGCGATAATCCCTAAAGTATTCACGTTGATCCAACGTGTCTCCCATTATAAAGTTGGATGGGGTTTTCTCAAGATTATAAAAGTAGTACATAATATCTTTCACATAATGAGAATCAGGGGTTTTAGGAGTTACCCTATCTACATGAGTAGCAAGTACATCTAATTGTTTTGGTATTTTGTGTTCCATATCCATAACTAAAGATAGAGAACAACTTAGAACATCAAATAAAAAAAATACTTAGTGATAAAGCAAACAAGCACACACGAGAATATTCACCCCATGCTATGACTCCCCGGCATCGACGCCAGAAAAAGGTCTTGATAACCCACAAGTGTAGGGGATCGCAACAGTTTTCAATAAGTAAGAGAGTCGAACCCAACGAGGAGCTAAAGGTAGAATAAATACTCCCTCAAGTTCTATCAACCACCGATACAACTCTATGCACGCTTGACGTTCGCTTTACCTAGAACAACTATGAAACTAGAAGTACTTTGTAGGTGTGATAGGATAGGTTTGCAAGATAATAAAGAGCACGTAAATATAAACTAGGGGTTGTTTAGATAAAGATGCAATAAAGTAAGTATTAGTAGAGAGCTTTTTGTTACGAGAAAGTTATTTGTCCAAGGCAATCGATAACTAGACCGGTAATCACTGTTGCAATTCTATTTGAGGGAGAGGCATAAGCTAACATACTTTCTCTACTTGGATCATATGAACTTATGATTGGAACTCTAGCAAGCAGTCAACAACTACTAAAGATTCATTAAGGTAAAACCCAACCATAGCATTAAAGCATCAAGTCCCCTTTATCCCATACGCAACAATCCCCTTACTCGGGTTTAAGCTTCTGTCACTCAAGCAACCCACTATAAGCGAATCATGAACGTATTGCAGCACCCTACAGCGAGAATCCCTCATGCTTGCGCGACACGGAGAGCACCATAGGAAAGCACCAATAATAAAACATGCAACTCAAACCAATCACGATCATCAATTAACCCATAGGACAAAACGGATCTACTCAAACATCATAAGATAGCCATGCATCATTGGGAAATAATATATAGCATTCGGCACCATGTTTAAGTAGAGATTACATCGGGTAAGAGAGAGGTTACACCGCTGCATAGAGGGAGGAAGAGTTGGTGATGAAGGCGGTGAAGTTGTTGGTGAAGATCGCGGTGATGATGATGGCCCCCGGCAGCGCTCCGGCGCCATCGGAAGCAAGGGGGAGAGGGCTCCCCTTCGTCTTCTTCTTCCTTGACCTCCTCCCTAGATGGGCGAAGGGTTTTCCCTCTGGTCCTTGGCTCCCATGGCTTGGGAGGGGCGAGAACCCCTCCGAGATTGGATCTATCTCTCTGTTTCTGTGTTCTCTGTTTCTCCCCCTTCACCGTTTCCTTTATATCTAGAGATCCGTAACTCCGATTGGGGTGGATCTTTTGCCCAGATTTTTATCGTAAAATTAGCTTTCTTGCGGCAAAAGAAGGGCATCAACCGCCTTACGGGTGGTCCACGAGAGTCCAGGGCGCGCCCCCTGTCTCGTGGCCACCCCGGACACTATTTCACGTTGATTCTTCCTTTGGAAAATCCCAAATATTCCAAAATAATTCTCCGTCCGTTTTTATCCCATTTGGATTCCATTTGATATTGGTTTTCCGTGAAACATAAAACATGCAACAGACATGAACTGGCACTGGGCATTGGATCAATATGTTAGTCCCAAAAATAGTATAAAAAGTTGCCAAAAGTATATGAAAGTTGAAGAATACTGGCATGGAACAATCAAAAATTATAGATACGATGGAGACGTATCACCAGCCAGCACCACTGACCTGCCGCTATCCAACTACCGCCGGGAGCGAGTCGCAGCAGAGCCACGAGAACACCACGTAACGCCTAACAGAGGTCACAACCCTGAACCCCGCCGCCCAGATCCAGCCAAGGTGGATCCCAGGTCCCGGGCTGCACCAGCCGTGGAGGCAGCACCACCGGCAGCAGGCGCCACACCACCTTGATACGTCTCCAACGTATCTACTTTTCGAAACACTTTTGCCCTTGTTTTGGACTCTAACTTTCATGATTTGAATGAAACTAACCCGGACTGACGCTGTTTTCAGCAGAACTGCCATGATGTTGTTTTATGTGTAGAAAAGAAAAGTTCTCGGAATGTCCTGGAAATCCATGGAGGCACTTTTTGGAATTAATAAGAATTTTTGGCGAAAGAATTAATGCCAGGGGCCCATAGCCTGTCCACGAGACAGGGGGGCGCCCCCCAGGGTGCGGCCTCCTATCTTGTGGGCCCCCTAGACCTCCACCGACCTCAACTCCAACTTCATATATTCCGTCTCGGGGAGAAAAAAATCACGGAGAAATTTTCATCGCGTTTTACGACACGGAGCCGCCGCCAAGCCCTAATCTCTATCGAGAGGGCTGATCTGGAGTCCGTTCGGGGCTCCGGAGAGGGGGATCCGTCATCATCATCAACCATCCTCCATCACCAATTTCATGATGCTCACCGCCGTGCGTGAGTAATTCCATCATAGGCTTGCTGGACGGTGATGGGTTGGATGAGATTTACCATGTAATCAAGTTAGTTTTGTTAGGGTTTGATCCCTAGTATCCACTATGTTCTGAGATTGATGTTGCTATGACTTTGCTATGCTTAATGCTTGTCACTAGGGCCCGAGTGCCATGATTTCAGATCTGAACCTATTATGTTTTCATGAATATATGTGTGTTCTTGATCCTATCTTGCAAGTCTATAGTCACCTATTATGTGTTATGATCCGACAACCCCGAAGTGACAATAATCGGGATACTTCTCGATGATGACCGTAGTTTGAGGAGTTCATGTATTCACTATGTGTTAATGCTTTGGTCCGGTTCTCTATTAAAAGGAGGCCTTAATATCCCTTAGTTTCCGCTAGGACCCCGCTGCAACGGGAGGGTAGGACAAAAGATGTCATGCAAGTTCTTTTCCATAAGCACATATGACTATTTACGGAATACATGCCTGCATTACATTGATGAATTGGAGCTAGTTCTATATCACCCTATGTTATTACTATTGCATGAGGAATCGCATCCGGCATAATTATCCATCACTAATCCATTGCCTACGAGCTTTTCATATATTGTTCTTCACTTATTTACTTTTCCGTTGCTACTGTTACAACTATTACAAAAACCCAAAAACATTTACCTTTACTGTTGCTACCTTTACCTTTATTATCATACCACTTTTGCTACTAAATACTTTGCTGCAGATACTAAGTTATCCAGGTGTGGTTGAATTGACAACTCAACTGCTAATACTCAAGAATATTCCTTGGCTCCCCTTGTGTCGAATCAAATTTGGGTTGTACTTCACCCTCGAAAGCTGTTGCGATCCCCTACACTTGTGGGTTATCAAGACTAATTTCTATCACCGTTGCCGGGGGGGCATAGCTCTATTCTCTGAGTCACTTGGGATTTATATCTGTTGATCACTATGAAGAACTTGAAAGACGCTAAGACCAAGATTTTGCCCTCAACTACGAGGGAAGGTAAGGAACTGCCATCTAGCTCTGCACTAGATTCTCCTTCCGTTATTAGTAGGCTTGCGACATCTAAACCTGCTACTGCTATGAATTCTGATATGTTGCATGTTATTGATGATGCCAGTTCTGCTATGCATGATGAAACTACTTCTGTGCATGATACTACTTTGCCATTAGGTGAATTTCTAGATGAACAACTTGCTAGAGTTAGGGGGAATGAAAATATTGAAGAACCTATTATTGATGATAGTGATGATGAATGTTCCCCCAATGATTATGTATTACATGTTGTTCCTAAGGGTTATGTTATGAATGAAGCAGCTGCTATGGAAATTCTTGCTTGCAATGATAGAAATGATCTTAAGAAATTATTAGCTAAATGGAAGCAGCAGTCTCTTAAAGCTAGAATGAAACCCGATCATGCTTTTGCTACTTCACCTATCTGTGTTACTGATAAGGATTATGAATTCTCTGTTGATCCTGATATTATTACTTTAGTTGAATCTGATCCTTTTTATGGCCTTGAATCTGAAACTGTTGTGGCACGTCTTACCAAGTTGAATGATATAGCCACCCTATTTACTCATGATGAGAAGTCTCGCTATTTATATATCCTTAAGATATTTCCGTTCTCATTAAAGGGTGATGCTAAGACTTGGTATAATTCTCTTGCTCCTGGTTGTGTGCGTAGTCCCCAGGATATGATTTATTACTTCTCTGCTAAATATTTCCTTGCCCATAAGAAACAAGCTACCTTGCGGGAAATATATAATTTTTTGCAAATCAAAGAAGAGAGTCTCCCACAAGCTTGGGGGAGGCTTCTCAGGTTACTTAATGCTTTGCCTGATCATCCTCTTAAGAAAAATGAAATACTTGATATCTTTTATAATGGACTAACCGATGCTTCCAAGGACCACTTGGATAGTTGTGCTGGTTGTGTTTTCAGGGAAAGAACCATCGATGAAGCTGAAATATTATTGAATAATATGTTGACTAATGAAAATAATTGGACTCTTTCTGAGCCAGTTCCTGAATTAATTCCTGAACCAATTGAGCCAACTCCTGAGCCTATTCCTAAACCCACTCTGAAGAAGAGAGGTGTTTTATTTCTCAGTCCTAAAGATATGCAAGAGGCAAAGAAATCAAGGAAAGAAAAAGGTATTAAAGCTGAAGATGTTAAGAATTTACCACCTATTGAAGAAATACATGGTCTTAATTTACCGCTTGAAGAACCACATTGTCTTGATAACCCGACACAGGTAGTAAAGGTAAATTCTCTCTATAGATATGATAAAGTTGAAATACCCTCTACTAAATTTCATAGCCCATGCTTAGATGAATTTGATGACTTTATGGCTAGACAAGAAAGTTTTAATGCCTCTATTGGTAGAGAGTTAAAGAATAATGCTTTCGAGATAGGACGCGTAGGTGATAATCTGGCTAGAGTTAAAGATGAACTTCACCGCGTTAGCAAATATGCTTCTATGGTTGCTACTCAAGCTGAGCAAGTACTCAAAGCTCAAAATGATTTGCTTGATGAATTGAATAATAAAAATGACTTTGCCGTTAGAGTGGCTACTAGAACTGGTAGAATGAGGAACCTTTGTATCCTGAAGGCCACCCTAAGAGAATCGAGCAAGATTCTCAGAGAAATAATTTAGAGGCACCTAGTTCTTCTAAGGAGAAGAAAAAGAAAAACGATAGAACGTTGCATGCTTCTAGTGAACCTACTGTAGACACACCTGAGAATCCCAATGATATTTCTATTTCTGATGCTGAAACACAATCAGGTGATGAACATGAACCTAGTGATAATGTTAATGATAATGTTCATGTTGATGCTCAACCTAGCAAAGATAATGATGTAGAGATTGAACCTGCTGTTGATCTTGATAACCCACAATCAAAGAATCAACGTTATGATAAGAGAGATTTTCTTGCTAGGAAGCACGGTAAAGAAAGAGAACCATGGGTTTAGAAACCCATGCCCTTTCCTCCTAAACCATCCAAGTCAAAGGATGATGAGGATTTTGAGTGCTTTACTGAAATGATTAGACCTATTTTCTTACGTATGAGCTTAACTGATATGATTAAAGTAAATCCTTATGCTAAGTATATGAAGGATATCATCACAAATAAAAGAAAGATACCGGAAGCTGAAAATTCCACCATGCTTGCTAATTACACTTTTAAGGGTGGAATACCAAAGAAACTTGGAGATCTGGGTGTTCCAACTATACCATGCTCTATTAAAAGAAATTATGTCAGAACTGCTTTATGTGATCTTGGAGCCGGTGTTAGTGTTATGCCTCTCTCTTTATATCGTAGACTTGAATTGAATAAGTTGACACCTACTAAAATATCTTTGCAAATGGCTGATAAATCAACTGCTATACCTGTCGGTATTTGTGAGGATGTGTCTGTTGTGGTTGCAAATGTCACCATCTTAACGGACTTTGTTATTCTTGATATTCCCGAGGACGATAGTATGTCTATTATTCTTGGTAGACCCTTTTTAAATACTGTAGGAGCTATTATTGATTGCAACAAAGGCAATGTCACTTTTCATGTAAATGGCAATGAGCATACGGTACACTTTCAGAGGAAACAATCTCAAGTTCATAGCATCAATTCTATTGAAAAAGTTCCAACTATCATTTTTGGAGGTTTTGAATTTCCTCTCCCTACTGTCAAGAAAAAGTATGATATTCTTATTGTTGGGGATTTTCATATCCCCATTGAGGTAACTTAGTGTTATTCGAAATTTCTCCGGTTCCATGTTATTCGGAATGAGTTTGTTAACAAGACTTGATCAACCTTGTTAGTGGATTCATTTTGATGATCATGAGATGGATGAAACTACAAGGCACAACCTTCTGTACCTTTTTTTACTTTCTGTTATTTAGTATTATTTGTCTGTTTTCTAAATTATCCGTGCATTAAAAATATTCCACAAATAAAAGTGCTCCAAATGCCCTGCAAATTTAGTATGATTTTTTCTGGAATATTTGAGGATTTTAGGCACTGAAAACACTGTAGGAGGGGTAGGCACCAGGCCACGAGAGAGGAGACCCCCCTGTAGGGCGCGCCCCCTGTCTCATGGGCCCCTGGTGGCTCCCCTCCACTTATGCCAGCACCCACACACTTCACCTTCTACCCAGAAAAATCCCCATCCATCTCAAGCACGAGTTCTAGCTCGTTTTGCTACGATTTTCGATCTCCTTGCTCAAAGCTCCATTCATAAAACTGCTTTGGGAGATTATTTCTTGGTATGTGACTCCTCCATTGGTCCAATTAGTTTTTGTTCTAGTGCTTTATTCATTGCAAATTTTTGTTGCTTAGGTGACCATGTTCTTGAGCTTGCATGTTAAATTTTTGAGGTCCCAAGCAATTCCAATGCATGATATGGGCTCTAGGCACTTGTAGGAGTAGTTGCTATCATTCTTGTTTAGTTTTATGCACTTTTATTTTGAAGTTACTAAAAAATTCAGAAATTTTCAGAAAAAGAAATATGCTTAGAAGAATGTACCAAGGAGGTTCCTCAGCAAAGAAAGGGCCAAGAATTGCTATACGTGAACATGATGTTAATTTGCCAAGGGACGCAATTGTACGGGCTTGTGATTGGCCATCCGATGATTTTATGGTCGAAGCAGGCTTTAAGGAAGAATTTGACGCGTATGTGCATAATGCCGAGCTGGAGGACTTCTTACAAGATAAGTGTCCTCAATATTATCAATTGACCGATTCCTTTGTGTGGAGGTTCGAATATATTTATCCGCGTAATTCTTCTAGTGTCATGTTTGATATTTATGATACATCTTATACCATGGATTTAGAGGATTTCACAACTGCTTGCAAACTCCCTCAGTGGGGTAATATCAATGATCCTTGCAAATCTGAATTTAGATATTTTCTTGCTAGTATTACTGTGGGAGAATCTAGGGATGTAGCACAAGCTACCATAGGGAGCATTCATTTTCCTGCTTTACATTACTTTGCTCTCTTTATTGGTAGATGCATTAACGGTAAGGACGAGGTATGTCACATGTGTGCCCCTGATCTTTGTGTCCTCAAGAGTGTTGTGTCAGGTTATAAAGGTTATAACTTGGGGGCAATAGTTGCACGTAGGTTGCAGAATAATAGTAAAAAGGGAAATTTCTTTAGAGGAATTTATGCAACCCGTGTGGCTAATTTTCTTAATATAGCTCCACGAGAGGGGGATATGATTGTACCTCCTATTTATTTGGATAAAGAAGCTATGTTTGATCATTATTTTCTTGAGAGGAATGAACAATTCCTCCATTATCGACTAATCTATGACAGACGCAACATCGTCCCTGTTACTCTTCCTGCTCCCTACCTTTTTGATTATCAGGCCAAAGGAAGATATGTTATCACCAGGGAAGAAGCAGCTGATTACAAGAGGGGAATGGAGGCAGCTCACCAACACGCTGCAGCTCAGGAGGCGATCGCCTCTGCATCTCAGTACTACCCCAATTTCACTTATGGATATCAGCCAGGCGGTCATTGGTATTAAACCAACTTAGGCCAAAAGCCTAAGCTTGGGGGAGTACGTATTTCTCATCGACTTTACATTCATGTTCACACACTAGTCGTCGGTGCTCATACTCTTTCATTGTGTTTTCCATGCTATTTTAAATTTCTTTTTCTAGTTTTCTTCTTGTGTGTTTGATAAACCTTAGGAAAAACCAAAAATAAAATTAGTTAGTTTAATTTCCTTGCCTATAGTACGAATTAAAATGAAAACCCAAAAAGATTTCTAGTTCTTCTTTTTACTTGTTGGGAGCTTTCCCGTGTAAATAGTTTTGTTTTCTTTTCTTTTCTTTGGGGGTCGAGAAGACCATATTGAAAATGCTTAGTGGCTCTTATATGCATGATTGTCTATTTAATTTAGAGCTCATATTACTTGTCTTCTCTCTTGAGTTGAATGCTTGCAGATTCCAGCTTAGTCCAATGCACGTGCACTCTTATTATTATACACATCGTTCGGTCGTGCGAGTGAAAGGCAATAATGACAATATATGATGGACTTATTGGGATGAGAAAAGCTGGTATGAACTCGACCTCTCTTGTTTTTGTAAATATGATGATTCATCGTTCCCGAGTCAGATATTATGAAGTAAACATATTTGCAATGACATTTAGAGATTATAGTTACTTGTGCCATGCTTGATTAGCTATGAGTTATAATGGTTTACCTTGCGTGCCAACATGCTATTAGGATGATTATGATGTGGTATGATGGGATGGTATCCTCCTTTGAATGTATTAAGTGACTCGACTTGGCACATGTTCACGCATGTAGTTGAATAAAATCAACATAGCCTTCATGATATTTATGTTGATGGTGGATTATATCCTATTCATGCTTGTATTCGGTGTGAATTAATTTTAATGCATGCTTATGACTGTTGTCGCCCTCTCAGTTGGTCGCTTCCTAGTCTTTTGCTAGCCTTCACCTGTACTAAGCGGGAATACTGCTTGTGCATCCAAACTCCTTCAGCCCCAAAGTCGTTCCATATGAGTCCACTATACCTACCTATATGCGGTATCTACCTGCCGTTCCAAGTAAATTTGTATGTGCCAAACTCCAAACCTTCAAATGAAATTCTGTTTTGTATGCTCGAGCAGCTCATGTTACAACTAGGGCTACCTATATCTTCCATGCTAGGTGGGTTATTCTCAGAGGAGTGGACTCCGCTCCTCATTCACGAGAAAGGGCCAGTAACCGGGATGCCCAGTCCCATGATCCAAAAAGATCAAAGCAAATCAAAATAATTAAACAGAACTCCCCCAGGGCTGTTCTATGTTGGATGCACTCGTTGTTTCGAGCAAGCCATGGATTGATGCTTGTTGGTGGTTGGGGGAGTATAAACCTTTACCATTCTGTTTGGGAACTTCCTATAATGCATGTAGTATGGAAGATACAACCATCTCTTAGGTGTTGCGCTGACAGCAAAAGTATACCACTCAAAATGTTATTCAATCTCTATTTTAAAATCGAGCTCTGGCACCTCTACAAATCCATGCTTCCCTCTGCGAAGGGCCTGTCTATTTACTTTTATGTTGAGTCATCACCCTTCTTATTAAAAGCACCCGCTGGAGAGCACACTGTCATTTGCATGTATTATTATTGGTTTATATTGGGTATGACTTGACTGGATCTCTTTTACCATGAATTACAATGTTTAGTCAGTCCTTGATCTTTAAAGCTGCTCTGCATTTATATTTTGCGGTCTCAGAAAGGGCTAGCGAGATACCATTTTGTTATATCATGTTATAATTATTTTGAGAAAGTGTTGTCATCCGAGTTTTATTATTATGGCTCGCTAGCTGATTATGCTATTGATATGAGTGATTGTGAGAGCTAAGTATTATTGTGAGTATGGTTAGTTCATAATATTTGCTGAAACTGGAATGCTGGCTTTTCATGTTTACAACAACAAGAGCAAACAGAGTTTGTAAAAGTTTTTCTTTATCACTTTCAGTTTATCAACTGAATTGCTTGAGGACAAGCAAAGGTTTAAGCTTGGGGGAGTTGATACGTCTCCAACGTATCTACTTTTCCAAACACTTTTGCCCTTGTTTTGGACTCTAACTTGCATGATTTGAATGAAACTAACCCGGACTGACGTTGTTTTCAGCAGAACTGCCATGATGTTGTTTTATGTGTAGAAAAGAAAAGTTCTCGGAATGTCCTGGAAATCCACGGAGGCACTTTTTGGAATTAATAAGAATTTTTGGCGAAAGAATTAATGCCAGGGGGCCCACAGCCTGTCCACGAGACAGGGGGCGCCCCCCCTAGGGCGCGGCCTCCTATCTCGTGGGCCCCCTGGACCTCCACCGACCTCAACTCCAACTCCATATATTCCGTCTCGGGGAGAAAAAAATCAGGGAGAAAGTTTCATCGCGTTTTACGACACGGAGCCGCCGCCAAGCCCTAATCTCTCTCGGGAGGGCTGATCTGGAGTCCGTTCGGGGCTCCGGAGAGGGGGATTCGTCGCCGTCGTCATCATCAACCATCCTCCATCACCAATTTCATGATGCTCACCGCCGTGCGTGAGTAATTCCATCGTAGGCTTGCTGGACGGTGATGGGTTGGATGAGTTTTACCATGTCATCAAGTTAGTTTTGTTAGGGTTTGATCCCTAGTATCCACTATGTTCTGAGATTGATGTTGCTATGACTTTGCTATGCTTAATGCTTGTCACTAGGGCCCGAGTGCCATGATTTCAGATCTGAACCTATTATGTTTTCATGATTATATGTGTGTTCTTGATCCTATCTTGCAAGTCTATAGTCACCTATTATGTGTTATGATCCGAGAACCCCGAAGTGACAATAATCGGGATACTTCTCGATGATGACCGTAGTTTGAGGAGTTCATGTATTCACTATGTGTTAATGCTTTGGTCCGGTTCTCTATTAAAAGGAGGCCTTAATATCCCTTAGTTTCCGCTAGGACCCCGCTGCAACGGGAGGGTAGGACAAAAGATGTCATGCAAGTTCTTTTCCATAAGCACGTATGACTATTTACGGAATACATGCCTACATTACATTGATGAATTGGAGCTAGTTCTATATCACACTATGTTATAACTATTGCATGAGGAATCGCATCCGTCATAATTATCCATCACTGATCCATTGCTTACGAGCTTTTCATATATTGTTCTTCGCTTATTTACTTTTCCGTTGCTACTGTTACAACTATTACAAAAACCCAAAAACATTTACCTTTACTGTTGCTTCCATTACCTTTATTATCATACCACTTTTGCTACTAAATACTTTGCTGTAGATACTAAGTTATCTAGGTGTGGTTGAATTGACAACTCAATTGCTAATACTCAAGAATATTCTTTGGCTCCCCTTGTGTCGAATCAATAAATTTGGGTTGTACTTCACCCTCGAAAGCTGTTGCGATCCCCTACACTTGTGGGTTATCACACCTCCGGCGCCGAGCAGGGACACCACTGTGCCTTCGCCGCGCCACGCTGCCAAGGCACCAGCGGCCAAATCCCAGCCGTCGTTGGGGGAGGGAGGGGAGCCGCGCCGGGGAGATGCCCCGCCGCCGCCGACATTGCCAGGGCTTTGCCCCGCAGCGGACCACGACAGCGGCGAGGGAGGGAGGCGGGGAAGGGGGCGCCGGCGGCGGGGCGGATAGGGTTCCCCCATGTCGCCTTAGAGAGGGACGCGAGGGTCCAAGACAACAGCGGTAACCACTAGGATAGCTCCCCCCGCTTTCAAAACTCAGATCCAGTTTTGAAGTCCTTGTCGCGACGAATTTAATGATGAAAACAGATTTTTAATCAGATTTTTCATTTAAGAGATAAAATATTTTAAAGGTTGAAAATCAAAAAGATTCCCGCTGACTTCATGTGTTTTCATCCATATTTACATGCACGTGTAAAAAAACAAAAAAAAGGTTGACGTGTCATAATGGGTGGTTAAAAGGGTGTGTGGCCTGACCTGCTTCAGCCCACATGTGTGTCACTTATGAGACTACTTATTTTATAGATATAGAAATATAGAATTCGGGCCTTTGTCTGGCTCCGGCCTGGGCGGGCCTAATCCACTTCTTTACCAAATTTTCTTTTTTTACAAATCACTTATTTACCAAATGGTGCCTCGTATCCAGCTCAAAAAACAAAATGGTGCCTTGTAAGCCTACGACTTAGCACATATTTGAACACAGTAACAGTACTAAGCGTTTTCCAGCAAACCAGCTTGTGGTTGGATGTACTTCAGAATCCTACACCTGACACCGATGCTCGTATTTTTCTTGATTTCTTTTAGGCCTTTCGGCGATGTGCGTTTAGTGAGAGGCGGCGTTTGCGTCGACTACAAATGCGTCTGTGGCAACTTCATCAATCTCAAAATGAGGTGTCGGATCGGTCTCCCAAAGATGCTCCAGGTGTAGGTTGTGCATGCTTACATTCATAGGGGTGAGTGTTTGTGCATATGTATGAGCATCTGTATCTATGGTGTTAAAAAATACTACATAAAAACCTTGACCTGGCCAGCCACCGCCTCCAAAAAGCTAGGGTACTCTACCACCCGTCAGCGCCGGCGCTGGTCCGTCCCTTCTTCGTTGGCCTTAGAGCCATGGAGGCGGAGTGGATCTCGCCCCATGCCGGTGGGAGGCCTCTGTTTTTATATCTTTTTTCGAGTTTTGTTAGGGTTTGTGTCCTGCTCAGGAAGGTGAGACGACGGCGGCTCCGTGAAGATGGAATAAAGGTCTCCCCGCCTAGCCCTCGTTTTGGTGATGCGTCTAGCATTATCGGTGGGCGTGTGGAGGTATGTATCCAGCAGATCTGTCTTTGTTGGATTTGCTCGGATCTGTTCGTCATTCGTCTTCGTTCATGTGTCTTCAGGTTGGATCCTTTTGATCTATAATCTTCATCTGCGGTGGTTTCTGTTCTTGTGTGTTGGTTCTATGGGGCCTTAGCATGACGACTTCCCGACTGTCTAGGTAGGGGCGATGACAGCGATGCGCCTTCGGCTCGCTTCAGTGCTTGTAGTCATCTCTAGGTGGTCTACGGATCTGGATGTAACTTTTATTATTTATAGTGTTTGTTGCATTACCATGATTGGAGATGAATAGATTGGAAGTTTTCCCGCAAAAAAGTAGTACATATGGTACATTGAAAAGAAAAACACAATAGTAAGAACATATATGACTGTACTTTACCATTTTGACCATTATATGTGTCTGCGGGTGCGTCCACACACATCCGCCGACAATTACCAGTCACCCCTCATTTGTTAGCATTTGCAGCCATTCCTATCATATCCGCCCCCACAAATCCATGTAATGTGAGAGAAACTACATAGATCATCAGCACAACAATTATACAAAACAAACGAACATAAATAAAATCCATGTACATATTAACAAAAGTTCATCACCGGACACGTACAGCCGGACCAAATTAGGCAATTCATCACTAGACACTATATAGCTAAGGGGGCAGACTCGCCATTTCTGAGGGCCCTTATCGTTCCCGTCACAGGAGCAACAATACTTGCCCTTTGCGTAGGCATCCCTGGCTGGAGGGGCGTCATCGGTGTCCGTGCTGGTCATGTCAATGTTGTTGGAATCATAGAAGATGAAGCTCAGGAGGTGACAGACGGTGCGCGTGCTACTCCTATAGGAGTTGTTGGATTCCCCGACGAGGAAAGATGATGTAACACGACAATAAAAATAATTTCCCTCAGTTAAGAACTAAGCGTTTGTCAAACCAGTAGGAGGCATCACACTAACCACGTTAGCAGTGCCTGCACAAAACAAAAAAAATCTTGCACCCAACAAATACAAGAGGGTCGTCACTCCCCTTGTTCTTGTTGGTTACAAGATTAAAAGCAGATAGTGATAGGCAAAGCGGCAAAAGGTAAAAGAGTAAAAAGAGCAATTGTATAAGCTTTTGTATTGACGGAAAATAGACCCGGGGGCATAGATTCACTATTGACATCTCTCTCAAAAGCATAGCAATGGTGTGGTAGACAAATTACTATTTGGCAATTAACAGAATTATGCATAATTATAATTGTGATCATCATGGCATAATCTCACATAGGCATTACGTCTGTGATAAGTAGACCATTAATCCAACTACATCTACTACTATTACTTCACCCCAAGACCGCTGTCGAGCATGCATCTCAAATTATTAAGTTCATGATAAACATAATAACACAATAAGAAAGATGACATGATGTAGACAGAAAGAGATCTATCAATATCAATAAACACCGTCATTTTACCCTTGGTGGCAACAGTACAATACGTGCCTTTGCCCCCTACTATCATAAGGCAAGATCAACGCAAGATTGAACCCACTACTACGCGCCACTCCATCTGAAGACCTACTCATCTAGTTGGCCAGAAAAGACTCATAGATCGGAAAGCATACATAGCTATAAATTACAAAAGAGAGAAACTTCAAGAGAATCAATGAAAATCAATATCTTCGCACGCAAGGAAGTGCCTCCTTATTTCGCACAAAAAAATGAATACCCCCTGCTAGCTGGGACCCACCATAGTGGGTGGCTGACTTGTGGGCCTACTAAGTTGACGGGGTCGGAGGGCTTTCTCAACTTAGTCAATATGAATGATTCTAGCTCCAATGACCGTACGATGTCCATCCAACGGCCATAGTGCTTCTTCAACCTCTGGTCTTCTTGCTTCAGCCGCCCAAAGCAGCGCCGGTCGTGCCGCGTGCTCCTGCCTCTCGTGGCCGGCTGTGATGCCGCGGAGGCCTCACCACCCCCTACTACTCCCACCGCTGGCCAAGGGCATCCCTCTACTCACCCACACCCCCTGTTATTCTGCAGCGACGGCAGCCTCACGCCGCAACCGAACCAGTGAACCCTCGTACTCCTCTCCGCGTGGGCATCCACTGCCGCGTCTTCCCCGGCTCCGCGTCATCCCCTTCCTAGGCCTCGCCGTCGTCCACCACCTTGGTGCTCTCGGTGCGGCGTGGTCAATGTGGTCAATGATCGACTTCCATCGGAAGAGTACTGTACATGGAGAGGCTGACAGCTGGGTCCACGGCCGCAGCTGGGTCCACGACCACAACCTAGTTTTATTGTGATTTACCAAGTAAGTCGCTTTGTCAGGCCTGCTGGGCTACAAATCTTTCAAGACGAGGAGAGCTTCATTCGGCTGGCCGAGAAACTGGCCTATCACTAATGAGAAATGGGATGTACATTTTTAAAACACATCAAACCGGCAATTAGTTTCAAATTTCTTTTTTTTCATTTCAAGATTTTAAATTGCATTGATTTTTATGCATGGACAATTTGTTGGATTTTATATTGATATACATTTATTTTTAAAATCAGTTTGAATGTGAGTTGAAATTTTGCGATTAAAAACAGTTCGGACCGCACCGAAATATGCAAAATTTCGTATAATTTTTTAACAGTTGCCACAATATGGGCTATAATGCTAAGAAAAAGAATATGGGCTCCAACAAAAACCTTAAGAATTAGCAAATGGGCTGTAAATTATTAGAAATAACGGCAGATGGGCCGTATGCTATTTTCCACAGATTTGAGGCTTTCCTAAAAAAAGGTTGACGTACAGGCAGTGACTATTGGATTTCCATCCAACGGCCGTCGTGCTTCTTCAATCTCTGCTCTTCCTGCTCCAGCCGCTCAAACAAGCGCCGGCGGGACTGCCTGCTCCGTCCTCCCCGCGGCCGGCTGTGCTCCCGCGCAGGCCTCACCGCCCCATCGTACTCCCATCGCTAGCCTAGCCATCCCTCTACTCACCCACACCTGTTGTTATTCTCCGACGACGGTAGACGAACTAGTAAACCCTCGTATAGTCGTACTCCCCTCCGCGTGGGAAACAACTGCCGAGTCTTCCCTGCCTTCGTGTGGTTCCCTTCCTAGGCCTCGCCGTCGTCCATCGCCCTGGTGCTCTCGGCACGGCCTGGTCAATGTGGTCAACGACCGACATGCATCTGAAGTGGACTGTACATGGAGAGGCTGACAGCTGGGTCCATGGCCGCATGCAAGGAAATGCCTCCTTATTACACGCAAAATAATGATTCCTCCACCTGACATCTGGGACCCACCGAAAGGGCCTCTGTATTTCTTGAAACAAACGTTACCACCGCTGACAACTTGGACCCACCAGCTATATCTTTGCATGCAAGGAAGTGCCTCCTTATTACGCATAAAAAAATGAATACCCCCCTGCTAGCTGGGACCCAGTATAGTGGCAGGCTAACTTGTGGGCCTACTAAGTTGACGGGGACGAAGGGCTTTGTCAACTTAGTCAATATGCTCGATTCTAGCTGCAGTGACCGTATGATGTCCATCCAACGGCCATAGTGCTTCTTCAACCTCTGGTCTTCTTGCTCCAGCCGCCCAAACCAGCGCCGGTTGTGCCTCGTGCTCCTGCCTCCCGTGGCCGGCTGCGATGCGGCGGAGGCCTCACCATCCCCTACTACTCCCACCGCTGGCCAGGCCATCCCTCTACTCACCCACACCCCTCTTATTCTGCGGCGAGGACAGCCTCACACCGCAGCGAACCAGTGAACCCTCATACTCCTCTACGCGTGGGCATCCACTGCCGCGTCTTCCCCGGCTCCGATTCGTCCCCTTCCTAGGCCTCGCCGTCGTCCACCACCCTGGTGCTCTCGGCACGGTGTGGTCAACGTGGTTAAGAAACGGCTTCCATCGGACGTGGACTGTATGTGGAGAGGCTGACAACTGGGTCCACGGCTGTAGCAAGGAAGTGCCTCCTTATTACGTGCAAAATAATTATTCCTCCACCTGACAGCGGGGACCCACCGGACGGGCCACCGTATTTCGCGAAAAAACCATTTCCCCCTAACGCTGGGACCCACCATCTACATCTTCGCACACAAGGAAGTGCATCCGGGCAAAAAAAAGATTCGCCCCCCTGACTGCTGGGACCCACCAGCTACATCTTCGCACGCAAGGAAGTGCCTGACAGTCGAGACCCACCTGGTCAAAGTGTATGTAGTGTTGTCATTCTGGTCGCGAACGTGTACGTACATACTGGTCGATGTAGAGGCGCGCACGTGTCGTATTAGAGGCGCGCATGTAGCATGTACACGTACGTACAGCGTCCAGGATGCAAGAAAGTAAATACGACCACGTACGTACATACGGGCGAGGTCTCGAACGCCTACTCGCGCGTACGTACGACCAGGGCTCCTGTACATGGCTGGGTCAGAACGGAGAAACTGCGTCTCCGTCATGTTCATGGGGAGGCAACGGAATTCTTCGTGTTCATTGGGAGGCAATGAAACGCATGGGAGCCAACTGGCTTGGACGGAACAGCCGATGGAAACGAGGCCTGGCGTACCGCAGAACGGAAGAAACGGCCTTGTGTTTGACCGGCCACGTTCGAAATGGGATCCAATTCATCGGGAGGGGTCTGGTGTACCGCACAATGGAGGAAACGGACCTCCTATGGCCGAAAGGGGGTCCTGTTGATCGGGAGGGGTGTGGCGTACCGCAAAACGGACGAAACAGACTTGTGTTGGAGCGCTATAGTCCAAACGGGGGTCCTGTTCATCGGGAGGGGTGTGGCGTACCGCAAAACGGGACTCCAAGGGATACTGTTCATCTCCACCGTCGACCCCCTCTAGCCTCCACGGGCTACTGTTCATCCACCGTCCACCTCCTCCAGCCTCCACCTACGACTGTTCATCCATGGTCTCCTGTTCATCCAGCCTCCACCGCGCGCTACTCCACCGATTACTGTTCAACCACCCCTCTCCATGGGCTCCTATTCAACCACCCCTCCACGAGATACTGTTCATCCACCCCTCCACCATCTACTGTTCATCCAGCCCTCCACGGGGTCATCCTGTTCATCCAGCCTTCCACAGGGTCCTGTTCATCCAGCCCCAACCGGCTTGATCGATCGGGGTCCTGTTCATCCAGAGGCAATGCCACGGGTGCTGTTCATCCACCCCCACCACTCACTGTTCATCCAAAACCCCCCCGCAACACTCATTGTTCATCCAAACTCCCCCTGCAATGCTCACTGTTCATCCATAGGCATCATCAATCGGCTTCAGTTAGCAGCAGTAGCAAAGGAATCGCTCGATCGGCTGCGTCTCCAACCTGCCCAGGGCGAAAAGCCCATTTTCGGTCATGATTTTTTGTCATAGAAGTAGGAGCCCACCACATCTATGATGATATCGGGTTTTGTCACAATTATCGTCATAGAAGTGTCATAAGTATGACATATTTTTTTTCGTTCGGCCCAAAATGTCACAGATGTGTCTTTTTTTTGTAGTGGGAAGCTTGAATTATGTTGCCGATATCCGTGGAGACTTGATCTTCGACGGATTCGAGCCCATGGCAGCCGCTCCCTGCCACCACGATGAACATGACCTAAATCTGTCATCGGACCGTGCCCATGAGATAGCGCCTGTAACTGCTCTGGCCCTGGATCTAGAGCAGATTGTGCCGTCTGAGGACAGGAAGATCAACCCCGCTGCGAAAGCCGCAGACTCAGCAGCGTTAGAGCCGCACACAGATCCAACCTTGAGTGGGCCTGTGTCACCGGAACCTCGGATTCATCTCCGGCCATAGGTTCCGAACCGTGTGCATCTGCACCCCATCGAACCTGATCAGGCGCCGATCGTTGAGTTCAGCTCCGCGGACATCTTCCAGCACTCACCTTTAGGCGATGTGCTAAACTCATTAAAAGTCCTCTCCTTATCAAGGGACTCTCAGCCGAACTATATCCGGTTTGGATTCGAAGCTGATGACAGAGAATCCTGCGTCCCACCCACCACCCACTTCATAACAACTGTCGAAGACTAACCGACATGCTCGATTACCACTCCAAAGACATCGATGGTATGGACGATGATGTCGGAGAGGAGCAGGCACAAAAAACCACCGCTTACAGGGCACTGGACAGCCACCTCCTTGTATGACATATACATGGTGTATACACCCAAAGAGAACAACGGCGACAATGAAAAGGATCCAGTCGAGGATAAGCCTCCTGAGATACAGCCAAAGCACCAACGTCAGCGACGCTGCTCTAGATGACATCGTGGAGAAAACAGCAATACCGACACATGAGATAATAATACTCCGGATGATGCCGAAGACAACAAAGACCCCATTGAGCCAACTTCCGAACAGGATGAACGGGAGGATGGGCGAGTCAGCCCTAATGAACAGGCCGTTAATGAAGACTCGGAGGACAGTAATTATCTTCCACCCTTCAAGGATGAGCCGAGCCTCGACGATGAAGACTTTATCATGCCCGAGGAGCCCATCAATCAGGAGTGCTTTAAGTGTCGGCTAATAGCCACTGCAAGGAGCCTAAAAAGAAGTAGCAGCAGCTTCAAGCTGATCAAGATCTACTCAATGACGGATGGACTAATGTCCTGGTAGCCGAGGAATACGACCTCGAGCGCCCAACCAAAAGTTACCCGAAGTGCAAATTGTTACCCCAATTCGACGACGAGGCACTAGAGCCCATCGTACTAGCGCATAATGCAGCTGACTGACCACCACATGGACGGGACAAAGCGGCAACTTAAGCCGAACACCAGCCCGCACTACCTCGCCCTAAAAACAGAGACACAACAGCTCGGAGATACACATATGACTTGCGGCATGACCTGGAAAACAGAGCAGGTCAGACCAGATCGATCTATGGATCGCCGGGGTGTGCCCCGATGTGCAACGATGGCCATCCAGCCGGACGTGACAAACATAACCACACCCGGGCCAAAAACCATAGACGAACTCCATCCGAGCTACATCGCGACTTGGCCCGATATAGAGGCACCGCACACCCCCTCTGCTTCACTGATGAAGTAATGGAACATGAATTCCCAGAATGGTTTAAACCCGTGAACATAGAATCATATGATGGGACAACAGACCCCGTGGTATGGATTGAGGATTTTCTCTTCCATATTCATATGGCTCGCGGTGATGATCTTCATGCCATAAAATACCCGCTAAAACTCAAGGGACCTGCTCGGCACTGGTTGAACAGTTTGCCCGAAAAATCAATTGGCAGCTGGGAAGACTTGGAAGACGCCTTCCTTGACAAATTCCAGGGTACATATGTCCGACCTCCGGATGCCGACGACTTAAGTCACATAGTTCAACAGCCCGGGGAGTCAGCCAGGAAATTCTCGACTAGATTCTTAACTAAAAAGAACCAGATCATCGACTGTCCGGATGCCGAAGCCCTAGCGGCCTTTAAACATAGCATCCATGACGAATGGCTCACCCGACACCTCGGCCAAGAAAAGCCGAAGTCCATGGCAGCCCTCACGACGCTTATGACCTGCTTCTACGTGGGCGAGGATAGCTAGCTAGCCCGTAGCAATAACAATACAAGCGAACCTGGCACTTCTGAAGCTAGAAATAGCAACGGCAAGCCCCGACGCAATAGATACAAGCGTCGAAGCAATGGTGACAACACCGGGACATGACGGTCAATGCTGGATTCAGTGGCTCTAAGTCCGGTCAGCGGAAGAAACCATATAAAAGAAACAACATAGGCTCATCCAGCTTGGACCGCATACTCGATCGTCCATGTCAAATCCACGACACTCCTGATAAACCAACCAATCATACCAATAGAGACTGTTGGGTTTCTAAACAGGCCAGCAAGTTAAATGCCGAGAACAAGGAGAAGGGGTCGCAAAGCAAGGACGATGACGAGGAGTCCAGGCCACCGAACACAGGGGGATAGAAGAAGTTTCCCCCCAAGTTAAAATAGTGAACATGATATACGCTACCCATATCCCCAAAAGGGAGCGCAAGCACGCGCTCAGGGACGTCTACCCGATGGAGCCAGTCGCCTCAAAGTTCAACCCATGGTCGTCCTGCCCGATCACCTTCGATCGCAGGGACCATCCGACCAGTATCCGTCATGGCGGTTCAGCCGCACTGGTCCTCGACCCAATCATTGATGGATTCCATCTTACGTGAGTCCTCATGGACGGAGGCAACAACCTGAACCTGCTTTATCAGGATACAATGCACAAAATGGGTATTGATCCCTCAAGTATCAAGCCCACAAAAACCACCTTTAAAGGAGTCATATGAGGTGTAGAGGCCCGTTGTACGGGCTCAATCACACTGGAGGTGGTCTTTGGATCCCCAGACAACTTCCAAAGCGAAGAGTTGATCTTCGATATCGTCCCCTTCCACAGTGGTTATCACACACTGCTCGAATGAACCGCATTCGCTCGATTCAATGCGGTGCCACACTACACTTTTCTCAAGCTCAGGATGCCCGGACCACGCGGTGTCATAACAGTCAATGGAAACACGGAACGCTCCCTCCGTACCGAGGAGCACACCGCTGCCCTAGCAGGAGAAGCACAAAGCGGCCTTTTCAGGCAGAACATTAATTCGATGGCCAAGCTCTCGGACACTGTCAAACGAGTCCGAACTACTCTGCAGCAGGACAGTCCAGCTCGTCAAGAGCTTGACTAGCAATTTGGCCTCCGTCCCAGTCCCGACCAAACGGCGGCATTCGTACTGCGCGTACATAACTACGCACTCAAAATACCATGGGCATAGATGGAGGCACAGCTAGATCATGGTCCATAATACGGCTCAACCTCCCCTAGACCCACATACTTTCACCTTTTCTTTTTTTTCTTTTTTTCCCAGGCCTTTCCTGGTGGCCTGATTGTTGGACCAATCAAGGGAAGGATACACCAAGACGGCAAGAAGCATTGATTTATAAGGGAATTTCCAGGTGGTCTCTTTAAACGATCGTTATGCCTGTTTTAAGGACCCGCATGCAGCTCTCCCTTGGTCATGGCATGTTAAATAGCCGTGTTGCTTATTACACTACTTGTACAAATACGATTTGACGTATTAATCAAACTATAATGGAAAATAGTTTGCGGCCCAATTTCTGCGGCATTAGCCTATTACTTCATTTTTCTTGATATTCTTATCAATTGCACCCGTACACTTTGGTACGCCTTAATTCGCCAGGGGCTTCATTACGCCCTGTAATACAGCAACAAAGTCTGAACACTTTTTTACAATATAGTTCGGCACCCCAAACTTTAGCATTATATGCATTGGCTCCAAATCATGTCTTTCGTCAATAGTTGGGTTGCCCGGCTCCTGTGCTTACTATCTTACGTTCTGCTATATCGGCTAGGGTAGTAAAGGGAGAACTACTGCGATTGTATCCTGGTTTATCCGGATGAGCACCTCAGTAGAAAAAGCCAAAAACTGACTGTCATAATGCGGCATGAGCCGGTCAGCTATTCAAGAGGTTACAAATCTTTTGCGATTTTTCCGCATTATGCGATAAATTGGTTTTTATCCGATTAGGTGTTTACAACACCCCAAGTTCGGACTTACGAATACTAAAGGCTGCGCCTAAATTTTTATTGTCAAACTCCTATGGCTAAGTGAGGGTGATAAAGCCACATAGTCCGGTTGCCTGGTTCATTGCGCTAAACACCCCCTTTAAGGACCAAACTCTGGGATAAAGAGTGTTTAGATTCATCCCGAACACCCCGTACTACCTACCTGGGGGCTCAAGCCGACGACTGGCCAACTCTCAGATTTAACAAAATGGCTACACAGGAGGTAAAATTTTAAATAACAGGCATTATATTACATAACGGCTCTGTTTCATAATACGGGAAGGGACAATATGAATGACTTCCTTCAAAGATAATGTCTTTTGAACACTGCCCCTCTACAATGCGGGATCCCTTCAGGACATCTTCAAAACACCGCTCGGGCGTGCGATGCTCCTTGCACGCGGGTGGTCCCTCGGTCGCAAGCTTCATGGCGTCCATCTTCGCCCACTGTATCTTGACTCGGGCGAAGGCCATTCGCGCGCCTTCGATGCAGACCGACCGCTTGATGGCATCAAGCCGAGGGCAGGCATTGACCAGCCGCTTCACGAGCCCGAAGTAGCTGCTGGGTATAGCTTTGGCAGGCCATAGCCAGATTATTAAATCCTTCATGGCTAGTTCGGCCACCCTATGCAGTTCGACCAGCTGTTTTAGCTAATCGCTAAAGGGCAACGAATGTTCTGGCATAAGGTATTGTGACTAAAACAGCTTCTCCATGGAGCTCCCCTCTTCGGCTCGGAAGAACTCCGCAGCGTCTAAAATGCCGCGCGGCAGATCCGCAAACGCCCCTGGAGAACTCCAAATCCGGGTCAGTAAAAGGAACCTTTTCTTCACATATTTGCTCTGCATAATAAAGGCCTTACCCGTCGCGATTTTTCTGGCCTCCTGGACTTCCTGAAGGCCGCCCTAGGCTTCAACCCGGGCATCATGTGCGCTTTGGCGGGCCTTGGCAAGTTCGGACTCTTGATCCGCAATGTTGCGCTCCAAGGACTCACATTTCTTCACGGTGTCCTGGAGCTCTTGTTGGACCTCACTGACCCTGGCCCCATGCTTTTCACGGGCGGCTTGTTCCTTGGCCGCTCTCTCCTCAGCCTCGGCCAGTGCCTTCTTGAGGGTCTCCACCTCAGTCGCTGCTCCTAATAAATATCATGGCACTTTAGTCAACACAAATCATTCATCCTTCCTGAATATAGACAAGATTATTGCATACCTTGATTGTCTTCCCGCTAGTTCTTCACACGACCGAGCTCTTCCTCGGTCTGCTCCAGACTCTGCTTTAGTCCGGAGACCTCAGCAATATGAGAGGTTGCAGCCAGTAACGATGCCTGCTTGTTCACATTGACCCATCTGGTTAGTCTCCTGCAAAACTTGTTTGATCCTCTGTCCGGCTTTTCTTTTCGAACACCGGACAGTGTCTCAGGGGCTACTGTCTATACTGTGACATTCTTTTTACATAATTGCATTGCTTACCTCAAATCCTGTTAGAAGGCTTGTGCAGGCTTCGGTCAGTCTGCTCTTCGCGGACTGAATCATCTCAACCACCATAAGGGTATGGTGTTCCTCAACAATGGAAGCACTTCGCAACGCTTCCATTAGAGTGTCCGGTGCCTCTGGCTGGATAGAGGTCACTGGCGGAATTGGCGCACCTCATCCTTTTGAAGGAGGCTGCTTGCCGGGTTCCGGAGCCGCATAGGTCTCTGGGACTATACTCGGCTGGGAGCCAAACTGAATATGGCCCCCATCGCCAGTCTCCATGGGGATTTGCTCCCCCATGTGTCCGGCGGCTTACGTTTCACCCTCCGATGCCGCCCTGACAGCCTCCTGAGTCTCTCCCTTGTCTGGGATCCTTCGAGACAACACCTCGGTGTCATACATGGCCTTAGGAGAGGAGGCCGCCGGAAGGGACCCGCTATCCATCGCCTTCGGGTCCAGCAAATCCCCCGAAGATGAGGATCGCTCGAGGTCAGACCGAGCCGGGCTGCAGCACATGATTTGACACGTTAAAACCATGATGGAAAAGGGCCGGATATATGAGTGCATCTTCGAGTACCGTTGTCGGTGTCCGCTATGGAGTTGTCCGGGAGGAAGCCTTCCCCTTCTTGGACGCTTCGGCCTCCAGACGCGTGGAGGTCGTCCTTTTCTTTCTACCCCCTCAGGGGAGAATGGCTTTCTTCTTCTTCCTCCTCTTCCTCGCCATCCTCAACGGCAGAGGAATGAGTCCCGGCGTCTCCGGACATCACGTCCGAAGTACCCTTATGACGGAGGCGACCTCTAGTCCCCTTGGCCTTCTTCTTGGCCTTCTTCTCCGGCGCTTGATAGGGCGCCGGAACCAGCATCTTCATCATAAGTAGAATTGCTGGGTCTTCGGGCAGCGGAGCTGGACAGTGAATCCGCTCTGCCTTCTTTGTCCAACCCTGAGAGAATCAGTAGGGAGGCTTAGGCGTCTTCCTTGAGTATGCAAGTAAAGGATACACCTTGAAAACATGGAAAAACTTACCGGACTAGTGGGATGGGCCAAGTCGTGCCCACGGTCCTCGATCGTATCCGGCCACGTCTCGTTGGACTTGAAAAGGACCTTCCAGATGTCTTCGTGCGTAGTGCCGAAGAACCACATCAAGGTTTGGTGTTTGGCTGGATCATACTCCCACAAATGGCAAGTCCGACTTTGGCACGGAAGGATCCAGCGAACAAGCATCACCTAGATCACATTGACAATCTTGATATTTTTGTCTATCATGCTCCTGATGCACGTCTGAAGCGCTGCCAGCTCGTCCGACGAAGACCAGTCCAGGCCCTTCTCTAGCCAGGAGGTGAGCCACATCGAGGATCCAACTAGAATTCGGGAGCCGCAACCCAGGTGGTGTCGCGCGGCTCTGTGATGTAGAACCGTTGTTGTTGCCACCATTTGATGGTCTCCATGAAGGTACCTATTGGCCATGTGACGTTGGGCATCTTTCTCACCATGGCGCCTCCGCACTCCGCGTGTTGACTGCCCACGACCTTCGGCTTCACATTGAAGATATTTAACCATAATCCGAAGTGGGGTGGGATGTGGAGGAAGGCCTCGCACACGACAATGAATGCCGAGATGTTGAGGAAGGAGTTAGGGGCCAGATCATGGAAATCCAGCCCATAGTAGAACATGAGTCCGCAGACGAACAGGTGGAGAGGAAATTGTTGGGGAACGCAGTAATTTCAAAAAATTTCCTACGCACACACAAGATCATGGTGATGCATAGCAACGAGAGGAGGAGTGTATCTTCATACCCTTGAAGATCGCCAAGCGGAAGCGTTTATCAACGCGGTTGATGTAGTCGTACGTCTTCACAATCCGACCGATCCAAGTACCGAACGCACGACACCTCCGAGTTCTGCACACGTTCAGCTCGATGACGTCCTCGCCTTCTCGATCCAGCAAGACGGGCGAAGTAGTAGATGAGTTCCGGCAGCACGACGGCGTGGTGACGGTGTTGGTCAAGAACAATCTCCGCAGGGCTTCGCCTAAGCACTACGGAAACTATGACGGAGGATAAACTAGAGGGGACGGGGTTGCCGGCACACAGCTTGGTGTTTCTTGATGTCTCTTTGGTGCTAGCCCTGCCCCTCTATTTATATGTTGAGCCTTGGGGTCGAAACTTGGAGTAAAAGCCTCCACAAAGTCGGCTTCACCCGAAAGGCAAGAGTCCTTCTCGGACTCCAGGGCCAGACGCCAGGGTTCCCGGCGTCTGGACCCAGACGCCAGGGACCCTGGCGTCTGGCCCCTGGACTCTGCAAAACTTCCTTTTGCGCTTTCCAAAAACCTTGTGGGCTTTCCCCTTTGGCCCAAATAACGTGTTCTCGTTCCCAAACATTTCGGGAAACATCCGGAACCCCTTCCGGTGAATTCCGGAACTCTTCCGGAGATCAAACACTATTATCCCATATATCAAACTTTATCTCCGGACCATTCTGGAGTTCCTCGTCATGTCTATGATCTCATCCGGGACTCCGAACAACATTCGGTTACCAACATACATAACTCATATAATACTATATCATCAACGAAACGTTAAGCGTGCGGACCCTACGGGTTCGAGAATTATGTAGACATGACCTAGAACTTGTTTCCCGTAAATAACCAATAGCGGGACCTGGATGCCCATATTGGCTCCCACATATTCTACGAAGATCTTTATCGGTCAAACCGCATAACAACATACGTTGTTCCCTTTGTCATCGGTATGTTACTTTCCCGAGATTTGATCGTCGGTATCCAATACCTAGTTCAATCTCGTTTCCGGCAAGTCTCTTTACTCGTTACGTAATACATCATTCTGTAACTAACTCATTAGCTACATTGCTTGCAAGGCTTATAGTGATGTGCATTACCGAGAGGGCCCAGAGATACCTCTTCGACAATCGGAGTGACAAAACCTAATCTCGAAATACGCCAACTCAACATGTACCTTCGGAGACACCTGTAGTACTCCTTTATAATCACCCAGTTACGTTGTGACGTTTGGTAGTACCCAAAGTGTTCCTCCGGTAAACGGGAGTTGCATAGTTCTCATAGTCACAGGAACATGTATAAGTCATGAAGAAAGCAATAGCAATATACTAAACGATCAAGTGCTAGGCTAACGGAATGGGTCATGTCAATAACATCATTCTCCTAATGATGTGATCCTATTAATCAAATGACAACACATGTCTATGGTTAGGAAACATAACCATCTTTGATTAATGAGCTAGTCAAGTAGAGGCATACTAGTGACTATATGTTTGTCTATGTATTCACACATGTATCATGTTTCCGGTTAATACAATTCTAGCATGAATAATAAACATTTATCATGAAATAAGGAAATAAATAATAACTTTATTATTGCCTCTAGGGCATATTTCCTTCAGTCTCCCACTTGCACTAGAGTCAATAATCTAGTTCACATCGCCATGCGATTTAACATCAATATTCATATCTGTATATGATTAACACCCATAGTTCACATCGTTATGTGACCAACACCCAAAGGGTTTACTAGAGTGTGATCATGTTTTGCTCATGAGAGAAGCTTAGTCAACGGGTCTGTCATATTCAGAGCCGTATGTATTTTGCAAATATTCTATGTCCACAATGCTCTGCACGGAGCTACTCTAGCTAATTGCTCCCACTTTCAATATGTATCCAGATTGAGACTTAGAGTCATCTGGATTGGTGTAAAAGCTTGCATCGTTGTAACTTTTACGACGGGCTCTTTTATCACCTCCATAATCGAGAAACATCTCCTTAGTCCTCACTAAGGATATTCTTGACCCATGTCCAGTGATCTACTCCTAGATCACTATTGTACTCCCTTGCCAACAGGGCAGAGTATACAATAGGTCTGGTCCATAGCATGGCATACTTTTATAGAACCTATGACTGATGCATAGGGAATGACTCTCATTCTCTTTCTATTTTCTGCAATGGTCGGGTCTTGAGTCTTACTCAACTTCACACCTTGTAACACAGGCAAGAACTCCTTCTTTGACTGTTCCATTTTGAACTATTTCAAAAATTTATCAAGGTATGTACTCATTGAAAAATCTTATCAAGCGTCTTGATCTATCTATATAGATCTTGATGCTCAATGTGTAAGCAGCTTTACCGAGGTCTTTCTTTGAAAAACTCCTTTCAAACACTCCTTTATGCTTTCCAGAAAATTCTACATCATTTCCAATTAATAATATGTCATTCACATATACTTATCAGAAATGCTGTAGTGCTCCCACTCACTTTCTTGTAAATACAGGCTTCACCGTAAGTCTGTACAAAACAATATGCTTTGATCAACTCATCAAAGCGTATATTCCAACTCCGAGATGCTTGCACCAGTCCATTGATGGATTGCTGGAGCTTGCACACTTTGTTAGCATCTTTAGGATTGACAAAACCTTCTGGTTGCATCATATGCAACTCTTCTTTAATAAATCCATCAAGGAATGCAGTTTTGACATCCATTTGCCAGATTTCATAAAATATGGCAATTGCTAACATGATTCGGACAGACTTAAGCATCGTTACGAGTGAGAAAATCTCATCGTATTCAACACCTTGAACTTGTTGAAAACATTTCGCAACAAGTCGAGCTTAGTAGATAGTAACACTACTATCAATGTCCGTCTTCCTCTTGAAGATCCATTTATTTAACATGGCTTACTGATCATCGAGCAAGTCAATCAAAGTCCATACTTTTTTTTATACATGGATCATATCTCAGATTTTATGGCCTCAAGCCATTTTGCGGAATCTGGGCTCACCATCGCTTCTTCATAGTTCGTAGGTTCGTCATGGTCTAGTAACATAACTTCCAGAACAGGATTACCGTACCACTCTGGTGAGGATCTTACTCTGTAAGACCTACGAGATTCTGTAGTAACTTAATCTGAAGTTTCATGATCATCATCATTAACTTCCTCACTAATTGGTGTAGTAGTCACAGGAACAGATTTCTGTGATGAACTACTTTCAAATGAGGGAGCAGGTACAGTTACCTCATCAAGTTCTACTTTCCTCCCACTCACTTCTTTCGAGAGAAACTCCTTCTCTAGAAAGGATCCATTCTTAGCAACAAATGTTTTGCCTTTGGATCTGTGATAGAAGGAGTACCCAACAGTTTCCTTTGGGTACTCTATGAAGACGCACTTCTCCAATTTGGGTTCGAGCTTATCAGGTTGAAAACCTTTTTCATATAAGGATCGCAACTCCAAACTTTAAGAAACGACAGCTTAGGTTTACTTCTAAACCATAGTTCATACGATGTCATCTCAATGGATTTAGATGGTGCCCTTCTAACGTGAATGCAGCTGTCTCTAATGCATAACCCCAAAACGATAATGGTAAATCAATAAGAGACATCATAGATTGCACCATATCCAATAAAGTGCGGTTACGACGTTCGGACACACCATAACGTTGTGGTGTTTCCAGGTGGCGTGAGCTGTGAAACTATTCCACATTGTTTTAATTGAAGACCAAACTCGTAACTCAAATATTCGTCTCCGCGATCAGATCGTAGAAACCTTTTTCTTGTCACGATGATTTTCCACTTCACTCTGAAATTCTTTGAACTTTTCAAATGTTTCAGACTTATGTTTCATCAAGTAGATATACCCATATCTGCTCAAATCATCTGTGAAGGTCAGAAAATAACGATACCCGCCGCGAGCCTTAACACTCATCGGATCGCATACATCAGTATGTATTATTTCCAATAAGTCAGTTGCTTGTTCCACTCTTCCGAAGAACGAAGTCTTAGTCATCTTGCCCATGAGGCATGGTTCGCAAGCATCAAGTGATTCATAATCAAGTGATTCCAAAATCCCATTAGCATGGAGTTTCTTCATGCGCTTTACACCAATATGACCTAAACGGCAGTGCCACAAATAAGTTGCACTATCATTATTAACTTTGCATCTTTTGGTTTCAATATTATGAATATGTGTATCACTACGATCGAGATCCAATGAACCATTTTCATTGGGTGTGTAACCATATAAGGTTTTATTCATGTAATCAGAACAACAATTTATTCTCTTACTTAAATGAATAACCGTATTGCAATAAACACGATCAAATCATATTCATGCTCAATGCAAACACCAAATAACATTTATTTAGGTTCAACACTAATCCCGAAAGTATAGGGAGTGTGCGATGATGATCATATCAATCTTGAAACTACTTTCAACACACATCGTCACTTCACCCTTAACTAGTTTCTGTTTATTCTGCAACTCCCGTTTCGAGTTACTACTCTTAGCAACTGAACCAGTACCAAGTACCGAGGGGTTGCTATAAACACTAGTAAAGTACACATCAATAACATGTATATCAAATATACTTATGTTCACTTTGCCATCCTTCTTATCCGCCAATCACTTGGGGTAGTTCCGCTTCCAGTGACCAATTCCTTCCACTTAGTCTCAGGCTTAGGACCAGACTTGGGCTTCTTCACTTGAGCAGCAACTCGCTTGCTGTTCTTCTTGAAGTTCCCCTTCTTCCCTTTGCCCTTTTCTTGAAACTAGTGGTCTTGTCTACCATCAACACTTGATTGTTTTTCTTGATTTCTACCTTCGTCGATTTCAGCATCACGAAGAGCTCTGGAATTGTTTTCGTCATCCCTTGCATTATAGTTCATCACGAAGTTCTACTAACTTGGTGGTGGTGACTAGAGAATTCTGTCAATCACTATCTTATCTAGAAGATTAACTCCCACTTGATTCAAGCGATTGTAGTACCCAGACAATCTGAGCACATGCTCACTAGTTGAGAGATTCTCCTCCATCTTTTAGCAATAGAACTTGCTGGAGATTTCATATCTCTCAACTCGGGTATTTGCTTGAAATATTAACTTCAATACCTGGATCATCTTATATGGTCCATGACGTTCAAAATGTCTTTGAAGTCCCGATTCTAAGACGTTAAGCATGGTGCACTAAACTATCAAGTAGTCATCATATTGAGCTAGCCAAACATTCATAACGTCTGCATCTGCTCCTGCAATAGGTTTGTCACCTAGCGGTGCATCAAGGACATAATTCTTCTGCGCAGCAATAAGGATAAACCTCAGATCACGGATCCAATCCGCATCATTGCTACTAACATTTTTCAACACAATTTTCTCTAGGAACATATCAAAATAAACATATGAGAGCAACAACGCAAGCTATTGATCTACAACATAATTTGCAAATACTACCAGGACTAAGTTCATGATAAATTTAAGTTCAATTAATCATATTACTTAAGAACTCCCACTTAGATAGACATCCCTCTAATCCTCTAAGTGATTACGTGATCCATATCAACTACACCATGTCCGATCGTCACGTGAGATGGAGTAGTTTCAACGGTGAACATCAATATGTTGATCATATCTACTATATGATTCACGTTCAACCTTTCAGTCTCCGTGTTCCGAGGCCATATCTGTATATGCTAGGCTCGTCAAGTATGACCTGAGTATTCTGCGTGTGCAACTGTTTTGCACCCATTGTATTTGAACATAGAGCCTATCACACCCGATCATCACGTGGTGTCTCAGCATGAAGAACTTTCACAACGGTGCATACTCAGGGAGAACACTTCTTGATTATTAGTGAGAGATCATCTTAAAATGCTACTGTCAAACAAAGCAAGATAAGATGCATGAAGGATAAACATCACATGCAATCAATATAAGTGATATGATATGGCCATCATCATCTTGTGCTTGTGATCTCCATCTTCGAAGCACCGTCGTGATCACCATCGTCACCGGCGCGACACCTTGATCTCCATCATAGCATCGTTGTCGTTACGCCATCTATTGCTTCTACGACTATCGCTACCGCTTAGAGATAAAGTAAAGCAATTACAGGGCGTTTGCATTTCATACAATAAAGCGACAACCATATGGCTCCTGCCAGTTGCCGATAACTTCGGTTACAAAACATGATCATCTCATACAATAAAATATGGCATCACGTCTTGACCATATCACATCACAACATGCCCTGCAAAAACAAGTTAGACGTCCTCTACTTTGTTGTTGCAAATTTTACGTGGCTGCTACGGGCTTTAGCAAGAACCGTTTTTACCTACGCATAAAAACCACAACGATAGTTCGTCAAGTTGGTGCTGTTTTAACCTTCGCAAGGACCGGGCGTAGCCACACTCGATTCAGCTAAAGTGAGAGAGACAGACACCCGCCAGCCACCTTTAAGCACGAGTGCTCGTAACGGTGAAACCAGTCTCGCGTAAGCGTACGCGTAATGTCGGTCTGGGCCGCTTCATCTCACAATACCGCCGAACCAAAGTATGACATGCTGGTAAGCAGTATGACTTGTATCGCCCACAACTCACTTGTGTTCTACTCGTGCATATAACATCAAAGCATAAAACCTAGGCTCGGATGCCACTGTTGGGGAACGCAGTAATTTCAAAAAATTTCCTACGCACACACAAGATCATGGTGATGCATAGCAACGAGAGGAGGTGTGTATCTTCATACCCTTGAAGATCGCCAAGCGGAAGCGTTTATCAACGCGGTTGATGTAGTCGTACGTCTTCACGATCCGACCGATCCAAGTACCGAACGCACGGCACCTCCGAGTTCTGCACACGTTCAGCTCGATGACGTCCTCGCCTTCTCGATCCAGCAAGACGGGCGAAGTAGTAGATGAGTTCCGGCAGCACGACGGCGTGGTGACGGTGTTGGTGAAGAACAATCTCCGCAGGGCTTCGCCTAAGCACTACAGAAACTATGATGGAGGATAAACTAGAGGGGACGGGGTTGCCAGCACACGGCTTGGTGTTTCTTGATGTCTCTTTGGTGCTAGCCCTCCCCCTCTATTTATATGTTGAGCCTTGGGGTCGAAACTTGGAGTAAAAGCCTCACCCGAAAGGCAAGAGTCCTTCTCGGACTCCAGGGCCAGACGCCAGGGTCCCCGGCGTCTATACCTGGCGTCTGGACCCTGGACTCCGCAAAACTTCCTTTTGCGCTTTCCAAAAACCTTGTGGGCTTTCCCCTTTGGCCCAAATAATGTGTTCTCGTTCGCAAACATTTCGGGAAACATCCGGAACCCCTTCCGGTGAATTCCGGAACTCTTCCGGAGATCAAACACTATTATCCCATATATCAAACTTTATCTCCGGACCATTCCGGAGTTCCTCGTCATGTCTATGATCTCATCCGGGACTCCGAACAACATTCGCTTACCAACATACATAACTCATATAATACTATATCGTCAATGAAACGTTAAGCGTGCGGACCCTACGGGTTCGAGAACTATGTAGACATGACCTAGAACTTGTTTCCGGTCAATAACCAATAGCGGGACCTGGATGCCCATATTGGCTCCCACATATTCTACGAAGATCTTTATCGGTCAAACCGCATAACAACATATGTTGTTCCCTTTGTCATCGGTATGTTACTTGCCCGAGATTTGATTGTCGGTATCCAATACCTAGTTCAATCTCGTTACCGGCAAGTCTCTTTACTCGTTACGTAATACATCATTCCGTAACTAACTCATTAGCTACATTGCTTGCAAGGATTATAGTGATGTGCATTACCGAGAGGGCCCAGAGATACCTCTCCGACAATCGGAGTGACAAAACCTAATCTCGAAATACGCCAACTCAACATGTACCTTCGGAGACACTTGTAGTACTCCTTTATAATCACCCAGTTACATTGTGACATTTGGTAGTACCCAAAGTGTTCCTCCGGTAAACGGGAGTTGCATAATTCTCATAGTTACAGGAACATGTATAAGTCATGAAGAAAGCAATAGCAATATACCAAATGATCAAGTGCTAGGCTAACGGAATGGGTCATGTCAATCACATCATTCTCCTAATGATGTGATCCCATTAATCAAATGACAACACATGTCTATGGTTAGGAAACATAACCATCTTTGATTAATGAGCTAGTCAAGTAGAGGCATACTAGTGACTATATGTTTGTCTATGTATTCACACATGTATCATGTTTCCGGTTAATACAATTCTAGAATGAATAATAAACATTTATCATGAAATAAGGAAATAAATAATAACTTTATTATTGCCTCTAGGGCATATTTCCTTCAGAAATCCCAACCCGCGGACGAAGTGGGGGGATTAATACTACCCTCTCATGGGGATCTGGGGTGGGTACGATCCGTTCCTTAGCCGGAAGCCGGTGGGCAATTTCCTTGGCCAAATACCCAGCCTCCCGGAGCTTGGTAATGTCCTTCTCCTTAACGGAGGAGGCTATCCACTTGCCCTGTGCTCCGGATTCGGACATAGTTGGAGTGCTCTCTTGGGGCGAAAAGATGAGAACTTGGGCGCTGGAGCTCGAGAATGGGGGAGGCAGAGAGAGAGAGAAGGCGTGGGTGAAAGGGGTGAATCCTTATCTCTTTATAAAGGCAGTGAATATCAAGCGCCTCCCCATTCGCCCTGAAAACTCGCCTATTCCCAAGGGCCGTGCAGACGATACGATGGGATTACCCATGCCCGTATTGATGAGAATCCCACAATAAGGGGACACTATCTCTGCTTTGACAGGACGTGCCAATGAAACCGCATCTCGAAATATGGAGCGGCAGGCTAAAAAATGGTTCGAAATAATGGCCCGGCGGTGACGTGATGTCACGCTACAAAAAGTTATCAGCGGATTGGACTCGTGAAATGTTATACTCTCTATGGTTGTGTGTGGAATTTGTTTTGCAGAGCCGGACATGATTCTTGTGTTCAAAGAATATTTTGGAGTATTCAAAGGAGGAACCCGCCTTGCAATGCCGAAGACAATCTGCACGCCGGACACCTTGTCATTGAAGCCTGGTTCAGGGGCTACTGAGGGAGTCCTAGATTAAGGGGTCCTCGGACGGCCAGACTATGTAGCATGGGCCGGACTGTTAGGCCATGAAGATAGAAGACAGAAGACTCTCTCTCGTGTCCGGATGGGACTCTCCTTGGCGTGGAAGGCAGGCTTGGCACCCGGATATGAAGATTCCTTTCTCTGTAACTGACTTTATACAACCCTAGTCCCCTCCAGTGTCTATATAATCCGGAGGGCTTAGTCCATAGAGGCAATCATAATCATACAGGCTAGACCTCTAGGGTTTTAGCCATTATGATCTCGTGGTAGATCAACTCTTGTAATACTCATATTCATTAAGATCAATCAAGGGGGAAGTAGGGTATTACCTCCATAGAGAGGGCCCGAATCTGGGTAAACATCGTGTCCCCTCCTCCTGTTACCATCAACCTTAGATGCACAATTCGGGACCCCCTACCCGAGATCCATCGGTTTTGACACCGACAGAGCCCATGCCCAGCAACTACTTCGGACTTGTGAAGCGGCTGGTCGAGGTGTGCCCTCGGGTGGACGCCATCAAGCAGTTGTCTTGCATACAAGGTGCCCGGATGGCCTTCGCCCGAGTCAAAGTACAATGGGCGAAGATGAAGGCCACCGAGATTGCCACTGCAGGGCCGACTCAAGGTAAGGATCACTGGCGGCCGGAGAAACACTTTGGCGAGGTCCTCGAGGGAGCCCGCATTGTAGAGGGCCAGTGCTCAAAGGACATCATATTTGATTAGTAGAGTTCGGTTTGTAAGAGTCATGTAATGAACTCATGGTGTAAAATATTTATGCTTATGCTTTATAATTAGTTTATCCTCCTATCCGGTCGTTCATAAATCTGAAAGTTTACCAGTCGTCGGCTTCTACCCCCACGTAAATGTTATAGGGGTGTTCGGGATCGCATGAACGCGCTTTATCCAATGTCTTGGTCCGATGTAGGAGGCATCTTGTGAAGTGAACTAGGCAATCAGACTATGCGGCTTTAGTACTTTCACTTAGCCATAAGAGTCCATTGATGGCGCTAAGTACTAGCCCCTTGTTGCGTGAGCAGCATCCGGAGTGCGACGCCTTTGCAACGCAACTAGTCAAAGCCCAACCCCTCGTATAACACGGCATAAATAGTGAATGATTTGTAGTATAACACTAAGTCACCGGATCGTTGACCCACTCTCGCATATCATGACAGTTAGTTTTCGGCTTTCTCTACTGAGGTACTTAACCGGACGAACCAGAAATACAATTGTATTAGTTCTCCCTTTACAACCTTAGCTGAACTTGCGGAACGTAAGGTGGTAAACACAGGAGCCGAGCAACCCAACTATAGACCAAAGACATGATTCGGAGCCAATGCATATAATGCAATATCCGGGACGCCGAAGAGTTCCCTATAGGTTTTCGGACTTAAGAGTTTGCGGGCTGGATACAACCCCTGGTATGAAGGCCGTGCCAAGCCACGTGTGTCCGTCGGACATAATGGGGGAACACAAATGAAAAGATAATACAAGAATCCCACCAAGAAGGTAACCATCATCTGCTTCCTTTATATCCTTATTGATACGTTGAAGCGTATTTCGACAAACAATGCCATCCAATATTAAGGTCACGTTACATGCCTAAAAAAAGTTTACATAAGTGAAAGTCTAACACAGGGCATAAAAAAAAACTCTGGTGATGCCCTGCCACACGTCTGTGCAATTTCTCGTTAGTAATTAGCCCTTGATAGGAGTATTTAAAGGTTGTGAAATGCTAGCTTCAAAAGGATCTCCTGAGACAACCATATAGCAATTAGGGCTCTTGACGAACTTGCACTGAGAGAAGGAAAATTTATGTGGTCTAGATGGGGTCAAGCCGTACTATGTACCTTTTCTGTAGTGTGCCTCCTGTGCCGCCCAGGGTATTTTTAGTGCGTAGTTATGTACGCGCAGTACGCAAGCCGCAACCTGATGGGGCGATCGGCGGAGGCCGAACTGCTAATCATGGTCTGGATCCGCTGATTTATCACAAACATGTGCGGACCGGACTCGTTTAGATACATCATTGGCTTTATTGGCTAATGAATTGTTCGGCTTGATAAGGCCGCCGTACACCTCGGCTGCGAGGGCCGTGGTGTGCTCTTCAGTACGGAGGGAGCGCTCCATATTACCATTGATTGTAATAACGCCACGAGGTCCAGGCATTTTAAGCTTCAGGTAAGTGTAGTGCAGGATGGCATTGAAGCGGACGAAAGCAGTTCATCTGAGCAGTGCGTGATAGCCACTGCAGAAAGGGACAATGTCAAAGATTAACTCTTCACTGCAGAAGTTGTCAGGGGAGCCGAATACTACCTCCAGTGTCAGTGAGCCCGTGCAACGGGCCTCCACTCCCGGTACCGCACCTTTAAAGGTAGTGTTACTAGGCTTAATTCTTGATGGGTCAATGCCCATCTTACGGACATTGTCTTGATATATCAAATTGAGACTGCTGCCCCCGTGCATAAGGACTCTAGTGAGGTGGTATCCGTCTATAATTGGATCAAGTACCAGGGCGGCCGAACCCCCGGGACAGATACTAGTTGGTTGATCCCTGCGATCAAAAGTGATCGGACAGGCTGACCATGGGTTGAACTTGGGGGTGACAGGCTCTACCGCATAGACGTCCCGTAGTGCGCACTTGTGCTCCCTTTTGGGAATGTGATTGACATAGATCATGTTCATTGTTTTTACCTCGGGGGGAACTATTTCTAACCTCTGATGTTCGGCTGGCGGGGCTCATCATCGTATTCACTTGGAGGTCCCTTTCCCTTGTGTTCGGCATTTATCTTACCGACCTGTTTGAAAACCCAACAATTCCTGTTGGTATGGTCGACAGGCTTATCGGGTGTTCCATGAATCTGGCAAGGCCTCTCGAGGATTTTGTCCAAGCTGGATGGACTGTCCCTATTGCCTTTAAAAGGTTTCTTCCACTGACCGGATTTAGAGCCGCTGAATCCGGCATTGATTGCCATATCATCTGCGTCATCGTTGTTGTTCTGACGTTTATTTTTATTTCAGCAAGGTTTACCATTGCCATCCCTAGCTTCAGAAGTGCCGGGGTCGCGAGAGCTGTTGGCGTTATGGGAATGGGGGTCCCCAGACTTGCCTGCCTGCGGCCTGCTGCATGGCTCATCCAGTGGCCCAGCACGGCCCATCTTCATCAACCCAAGCACTCAAGACCCTCGTGAGGGGCCAACCCTCGCGGGGCAGACGACACAAGGCCTCCTCAGGAGTGGCCTCACCAGGCAGGCTCACGAGGAGGCGGAGAGATCAAGGCAAGGGATACCTCGCGAGGTGCCCATGACGCAAGCCATGACGATCAAGGCCAGGCGGGCGCCAGCCAGCGCAGTGTCCTTGTTTCCTCTTTGGTGCAAAGGGGGCAAGCGCAGGTGCGGAGTACCGAGGCATCAAGCAAATGTTTCCATATCGATGCAACACGACCAAGACCAACAGAGCGGCAGGACAGAGGTCACCCTGGAGCCCAAGACGATGTCATCACCAGCACCTTTGGTAGGCGAAGACCACCTTTAGTCAGGATAGCTTGTACTAGCTGTCCCCTTTCAAAATGGCCGTTGTTGGATCCCTTCCCACTCAATATTTGGGGAGACGACCAGGGCATCTATAAATAGGGCTAGCCACCACAGTAGATGGCATCTCAGCTGGAGGCGTCTCACCTAGAGACAAGTTAAGCTCATCCGCATGCCACCAAGCACAAGAACACCTCTCCTCGCGAGGCTATTCTTCCCTTGTACTGTTCATCATCAGCCCAAGAGGCAATCCACCACACCACACACTGGATTAGGGTATTACACCACAACGATGGCCCGAACCAGTATAAACCTTGCATCTCTTGTGTTTTTCATCGATCTAGCTTAGGGATCGCGGCGAGGCTAAGGGCGTGAATCGGTAGGAGGATATCTTCGTGCGCACCCCAGAGTTTGAACCTTAAGGGTTTTGCCGGAACCCGATATCTGACTTTTGGCGCGCCAGATAGGGGTGTGTCGGAGTCTTCCTTTCACCGATCGGTGTTCCACTACTTCGTCGCATCCATGTCCGGCGACCCGACGACCAACACCGAACGCTAGGCGGCATGGCCATCCTGTGCCATGACGCCTGCCCAAGGTGACCTCAACCCCGCACCACAAGCAGCCCGCGCACCGCAAATCGATGCGGGACGCGAGCGACGCAGTCAAGTGCTGCCTGCCCTTACTCCGCGGCAGGTGCGATTAGCCACAAGGGCCTCAAGCCACGCCGCGGCCACGGCGCCGCACACCCGACGGGAGCAAGCGAACATGAGGGCCGCCCTCACTGTGGCTCGGGAGATGCTGCGGTGCAAGTTGCAGGAGGGCGGCCGAGATGTGTTGCTGGAGCGCGTTGCCGAGCTCCTGGATGCCTCGGCCTCAGGGGCGCCGCCCTTCTGTTTCCAGCTTCCACCAGAGGCCCCGGCCGGATCACGCAACGGACCTCTCCGTGCCCGCGCGCCCTCAGGCGCGCCCCAAGGCTTTGTCGACACCAGCTCAACCATCGGCGCCGGGTGTCAGGTTACACTAGCACCACCTCCAATGAGCGAGGGCATGCGCATCGTCGCTTACAGCCCGGGCGGACCGTTGCCCTACCATCCTCAAGACGGCGCATTGGGACAAGTCACATGGAGCGTGGGGCACTACATGCCCCACATGGTGGATCGGGAGTACGCGCTGGAAGACGACCCTGGCTTGTTCCTCGGATCAGGCTGGGAGGAGGAGACGCCAGAGGCCGAGCCTTTTCAGGAGCCTCAAGGAAGCCTCGCCAACCATGCAGGCAACAGCAGCTACCGGGTACCGCTAATTCCTCAAGAGCAAGCTTATGCTAACCATGGATCGCAGGAGGTTCAGGTCGCTGCAGCGGAAGGCTGCCCCAGCTCAACAACCTCCCTTCCACCAGGAGGAGCGCACTGGGGTTGCAGGAGAGGGGCCGGGAGCCAGGCCCCTCCCCACGGCGCATGGAGCAAGGCATTCTTTGGAGGTAGGCCTCTGCCGGGGAGGTTCTGGAAAGCCTACCCCCGGCAGAGGACCCGTGGTTGCCGAGGGAACCTCTGGCATCCCCTTTGCCCCATTGGCGTCGTCCTTGGTCTCCGGCCACCGTCGATGGTGGTCGAGGGTGGCGCAAGGCGGGGCCCTCGTCTAGCGATATGAAGTAAGGCCCGGTGCCTATGAAGAATACCTAATGCCCGTGAAGCTCGCCACTCGTGACACTCTCACGTAATAATGAGTTGGGGCTGTACATGCCCCGGAGTCTTCGGAGAGCCGCCCTCGGGCCTCGGGGGCTCTCTCCCACGCCCAGTGGCAGCACTTAGCTCCACGCTGGTGAGAAGACGTCGAAGACTAGACTAGGTGCCGGACGCGGCCTTTTGCCTTTTGCCTTCCTTTTTGTGGTTGAGCTTCCTTGCTTCTGATTTAAGTTGAAATTGAGTTTGTATTTGCATGTGCGGGGGGTGTTTTGTCTTGCTCATGTGGTTTCTTGTGTTCTTGTTTCTGCCCTAGTTTGGAGTTTGCACTAGCTGCCTCCCCCTCGCGAGCCTCTCGCGGACGGGGCTGGGCGAAGCGCACGCGCGCTGTGTGCATGCCGTCCCATGGCCGGCACTCACTCTCTCAAGGCTCTCACAACCTGGTCAACAGGCCCCTCAGGGGACCCTTAGAGGCTCACGGCCTCGCGAGCCCATTCAGGACTCGCCCTGGCTGAAGGTAAACCATAACAAGAAGCTCACCCCAGGGCCCGTAGGATCATGGAGGCATATGTTCAGCATCATTCCTGAAAGCATATGGACGGCAATCTTTTTACATGAGGGGCTTCCCCTCTCAAAATGCTCTTACAACCTTTGTGGCCGCGCCCGAGATTTTGTATGCAGGATACACAACGAAGAAACACGGGATCAGTCAGACATATCGCTCACCGCACCCTCCTGGCCGCCTCCAGAAGCATTATTGGCGCCGCTGTCATTGTCACTGGCATCGCCATCACCATCATTGGCGCCGCCGTCACCGCCATTGACCACGTAGCCACCATATGCCGCAACTACCACCCCGTCATTGTCGGAAGCGAAGGCCCTAACAAGCGCATCCACGTTGTCCTCCACCCATCGCGCCAGGTCGCCCCGGATGGCCTCGGGCACCAGGGCGATGGCGGCGTCGAAGTCAAAGTGGGGGTCGGTGTTCTGGAGATGGCTGAAGACGCGGGAAAATGCATGCCCAAGCAGGGTGCGGCTCCGCTCCTCGACAAGTTGGCGAGCTCTCTTAGAGCGGTTCTCCAGGCGCGTCACCACCTCAGTGAAGAAGTGAAGATGACTGGCATAGTCGTTCACATGAGGATGCGGGGCGTCCATATCACAGATATGGCCCAGGGCCGTGTTGTCCCTGTTCCTGAGCTCCTGGAGCATGGGGCCGTGCATGTACTCCAGCGTCTGCCGTTCAAGCATTTCCTCTTTGTTCTGCCGCGCAATGGACTCGGCGTCGTCGACCCGCTGTTGAAGAAGAAGCAACTCGGCACGGGTGGAGGCCAACTCAGTCTGTGTCGAGACCAGGGTGGCTGCAGTGGCCTTGATACGTCTCCAACGTATCTATAATTTATGAAGCATTCATACTATTATATTATCTATTTTGGATGTTTATGGGCTTTATTATACACTTCTATATTATTTTTGAGACTAACCTATTAACTGGAGGCCCAACCCATATTGCTGTTTTCTTGCCTATTTTAGTGTTTCAAAGAAAAGGAATATCAAACGGAGTCCAAACGGAATGAAACCTTCAGGAGTGTTATTTTTGGAGCGGAAGCAATCCAGGTGACTTAGAGTGCAAGTCAGGGAAGCTTCAGAGAGGCCACGAGGCAGGGGGCATGCCCACCCCCCTGGGCGCATCCTCCACCCTCGTGGGCCCCTCGTGGCTCCCCTGACCGACTTCTTTCGCCTATATATTCCCATATACCCTAAAACATCGAAGAGCAGAATAGATCGGGAGTTCTGCCGCCGCAAGCCTCTATAGCCACCAAAAACCTCTCGGGAGCCTGTTCCGGCACCCTGCCGGAGGGGGGATCCCTCACCGGTGTCCATCTTCATCATCCTGGCGCTCTCCATGACGAGGAGGGAGTAGTTCACCCTCGAGGCTGAGGGTATGTACCAGTAGCTATGTGTTTGATCTCTCTCTCTCTCTCTCGTGTTCTTGATTCGGCACGATCTTGATGTATCGCGAGCTTTGCTATTATAGTTGGATCTTATGATGTTTCTCCCCCTCTACTCTCTTGTGATGAATTGAGTTTTCCCTTTGAAGTTATCTTATTGGATTGAGTCTTTAAGGATTTGAGAACACTTGATGTATGTCTTGCCGTGCTTATCTGTGGTGACAATGGGATATCACGTGATCCACTTGATGTATGTTTTGGTGATCAACTTAAGGGTTCCGCCCATGAACCTATGCATAGGGGTTGGCACATGTTTTCGTCTTGACTCTCAGATAGAAACTTTGGGGCACTATTTGAAGTACTTTGTGTTGGTTGAATAGATGAATTTGAGATTGTGTGATGCATATCGTATAATCATGCCCACGGATACTTGAGGTGACAATGGAGTATCTAGGTGACATTAGGGTTTTGGTTGATTTGTGTCTTAAGGTGTTATTCTAGTATGAACTCTATGATAGATCGAACGGAAATAATAGCTTCATGTTATTTTTCTACGAAGTCTTGAATAGATCGAGCAGAAAGGATAACTTTGAGGTGGTTTCGTACCCTACCATAATCTCTTTGTTTGTTCTCCGCTATTAGTGGCTTTGGAGTGACTCTTTGTTGCATGTTGAGGGATAGTTATATGATCCAATTATGTTATTATTGTTGAGAGAACTTGCACGAGTGAAAGTATGAACCTTGGGCCTTGATACGTCCATTTTGCATCATGTTTTTATATCAATATTTATTGCATTATGGGCTGTTATTACACGTTATGTCACAATACTTATGGCTATTCTCTCTTATTTTACAAGGTTTATCATGAAGAGGGAGAATGCCAGCAACTGGGATTTTGGCTGGAAAAGGAGCAAATATTGGAAACCTATTCTGCACAGCTCCAAAAATCTTGAAACTCCACGGAAGTCAGTTTTGGAATTAATAAGAATTATTGAGCGAAGAAAATACCAAAGGGGGCCCACACATTGGCCAGGAGGGTGGGGGCGCACCCCCCTACTAGGCACGCCTGTTGGTGTCAAAACCAGCAGATCTCGGGTAGGGGGTCCCGAACTATACATCTAAGGCTAATGGTAACAGGAGGCAGGGGACACGATGTTTTACCCAGGTTCGGGCCCTCTCGATGGAGGTAATTCCCTACTTCCTGCTTGATTGATCTTGATGATATGAGTATTACAAGAGTTGGTCTACCACGAGATCATAGAGGCTAAACCCTAGGAGCTAGCCTATGATTATGATTGTTCTCGTCCTACGGACTAAACCCTCCAGTTTATATAGACACCAGAGGAGGCTAGGGTTACACAAAGTCGGTTACAAAGAAGGAGATCTAACATCCGAATCGCCAAGCTTGCCTTCCACGCAAAGGAGAGTCCTATTCGGACACGGGACGAAGTCTTGAATCTTGTATCTTCATAGTCCAACAGTCCGGCCAAAGTATATAGTACGGCTGTCCGGATACCCCCTTATCCAGGACTCCCTCAGTAGCCCCTGAACCAGGCTTCAATGACGATGAGTCCGGCGCGTAGATTGTCTTCGACATTGCAAGGTGGGTTCCATCTCCGAATACTCCAAGGTAGATTCTGGACACAAGGATCATGCCCGGCTCTGCAAAATAATTTCCACACACCACCGTAGAGAGCACAATACCTTACAAATCTAATCTGCTGACAATTTTTCATGGTGTGCCCTTACGCCGCGGCTTGGCTTAATATGAACCGGTTTTTCTCAGCCTGGCATGACACACACTGCAAGGAGGTTTTATTGGCACGCCTCGTCGAAGCAGAGATCGTGCCCCCCTTATTGCGGGATTCTCATCAATACAGGTGCAGGCAACCCCACTATGCCTGTTGGTATGACTCTGTGTTTTTAGGCAAGTCCCAAATGATTACAATGAGGACACTTGATATTCACCCCCTTTATAGAGGGGCCGAGGCCTATCCCTCTTTCTTACCACTCTTGCGCCTTTCCGCATCTCGAGTTTTAACACCCGAAGCTCAAGCTTAGGAACTTCGGATCTTCAACCATGTCCGGATCCAACCTTCAAGGCTGGTGGATGGCCTCTTCTGTCATAGAGGAGGACATTGCGAAGCTTAGGGAGGCCAGATATCTGACCGCCGACTTCAAGCACAGGCTTCCTGCTCCAGGGCAGGTCATCCCCACTCCCGAGCCCATCGAGAGCATCGTATTTGTTTCTCACTTCCTCCATGGCTTAGGCTTCACCCTCAATCCCTTCGTGAGAGGGCTCATGTTCTATTACGGGCTAGATTTTCATGATCTAGCTCCGGAATCCATCCTTCACATCTCGTCATTTATCATCATGTGCGAAGCCTTCCTCCACATCACCCCACACTTCGGCTTATGGCTCAAGACCTTCAATGCAAAGCCAAAGGCGATCGAGGGGCGACACGCGGAGTGCGGAGGTGTTGCAATAAGCAGAAAAGCCGATGCCCCATGGCCAGAGGGCTTCTTCCCGGAGGTGTCCGATCTATGGCAGCGTAGGTGGTTCTACGTCACGGCTCCCAAAGGCACAAAGTGGGCGGCTGCCCCCGACTTCCGCTCGGGCCCTCCGCCTCAACTAGCGTCATGGGCCAACGTGGGGCTGGATTGGGGGCCTGCTAATGACATACCGACATTGCAGAGCCGCATTCGGTAGCTTCTTGAGAGGGACATCAGTCTTGTCAGCATAATTCAGGTAATGCTAGTCCGACGGATCTTGCAGTGCAAACGTCGGCCTCTCTGGATGTGGGAGTTCAACCCAGAAGGTCCGCAAACTATTCAGCACTTCTTCGGCATGACGCTCGAAGGGATGTATAGGTTATTCTTCAGACCACAAGTAAAGTGTCCGGACACCACCCAGGATGCGGGTCTGAGCTGCAACCGCCCAGATACCCAAGTAAGTAACCCTGAAACCGAACACTTCATTTATATTTATCAAAACATTATTCTGAAAACCATCTGCGGCCAGGATTGGCTCAGCAAGGCGGAGAGAATCAGTTGTCCGGCACCACTTCCCAAAGGCTCACCTAGTCCTGCAATAGCCAGGATGCTTAGACATGTGCTAACTCAAGTGCCCTCGGGGAAAGACGAAGGGAAGAATAGAGAAGCAGAGCTTCACACATTGCACATCCAAACTGGGGGAATTACTGTCTCCATGAAGGAGGATAGTCGGGAGGGGAATCTAAGGTCTCCTCCCTCCGCGGGAAGAAGAGGGCCGCCTCCGAAGACTTGGAAACAGAGGTGCCTAGACAAGGGAAGAAAACTTCACCAGGGGGCCCTGCCCCAGAGGACGTCCTCACCGCGCTGTGCCCGCAAACAGGCCAGCCCTCCACCGAGCTGTAAGTTAATCGTAAATACAAAGCTACTGCTTCCTCCCCTGAGAACAATAACCAGGATTCATCCTTTGCAGTTCGGCTAGCAGCTTTTCTCGACAGAGTTCGTCTTCGGGGGATCTTCTTCCGGAGATGATGGAGAGTGAAACCCCACCCGCCTCTCCGTCCCATGGGGCGGGCGACCCAGAGGTGTTGTCATGGAGGAGTCCGGATTCGCCGAGGCCAGAAACTAACACTTCGGCCGCCCTGAGCCCGGAGCATTTGGCTCCCGCGGGGGGCAATAAGAAGGGTCCGGTACAGTGCGGCGACCGGTTGGACACACTGACGGGCCTTCTGGAGCATGTTGCTCTCTCGGAGGATCACCGTACGTTAATGGGTACGGTGTTTGAGTAGATTTCATCCGCCACAAGCAGGTTGAATGAAGCTTTTACGAGCCTGCTCAAAGGCTTTGAGGTACGCAATGCAATACGTAATTTTTTGGTTGTACCGCACGCACTAGGTGTGCTCCGTATAGATAGTAGCCCCTGAGACTCTGGTTGCCAGCCCTAGGCGGCAAACGGAGGATCACACTCTCAAGTAATGATCACACTGCATTCATGCGCAGGTGGCTAAGGGTCCGGCGGTAGACCAGACCACTGAATTTGCCGATTTGAGGCGACATATTGATGTGGTGGATGCCGACATCACGCTTGTAAACAAGCGGCTTGACGAGTCACAGAGTATGTGCTCTTTTTTTCCTCTTTTGTTATAGGAAATATTAAGAGGAGCATAATGTTAATGTGATATGCTTTGGCTGTAGGCAGAGCTGCTGCCGTGGAGGCCCTGAGGGCGGAACTTGCCCTAGCCAAGGAACAAGCCCGGGCTAGCAATGCGGCTGCCCTAAAGGTGGCCGAAGATTTGAGAGCCGAATAGGCTGCTCATCGCCGAAGCGAAGATAAAATAGCCGAGATGGCTGTGGAGCTGAGAGATGCCGCCAGCCGATATGAGCTTCTTGAAAAGGATAATCAGGCGAAGTCGGCTGACCTGAAGAGGGCCCTTGATGCGGCCAAGGAGACGCGTTCCGAAATTAGGGATGCACGGGAGGAGCTTCGACAGACCGGAGAAATCGCGGCTGGAAGCCCCTATTTGTTGTGGATGAAGTTCTTAGATCCAAAGTATGCTCCTCTGGATCGGCTCTGGAGCACTGCAGACGCGTATGCGGATCTAGCAAAAAGTACGGCTGATGCGACCAAGTTCTTCAAGGATCAAAAAGATGATGAAGTAGAAAAGCTATTCTGGTCGCAATTCAGTGCTCCGACGCGCCCGTTACCATTGAGTGAGAGGATGGCCGCTATGGCCAAGCTCCATAGGTTGTCCGGTCTTGCAATGAGGTCTGTAATAGACTATCTATGGCCGAAGGGACCGAGGCCGGATAGTTATTTTGGTTTAGTGCAACAATTCTTTGGCACCGTATCGTGAATCAATGCCATGAAGAGGTCGGCGTGCATAGAGGGTGCGCGGATGGCTCTTGCCCATGTTAAAAGATATTGGGCGGATATGGAGGCCACCATCATTGCAACCTAGAATCCGGCAGGAAGCCAGGACCCAGCCGAGCACTATTTTGAGCAGGTCATAGAAGGTGCCCGTTTAATAGAGGCTCAGTGCTCGAAGAGTGTCATGTTCGAGTGACAAGTCATTCAAATTCTACTTTAATTATAGAGGCTATGTTTATACTTTCGCCCAAAAGTGTTATAGTGCCTCCTGTGCGGCCGTTTGATGTATATTTATATAACCTGAAAGTTAGCAGTCGTTGGCTTCAGCCCCAACGCATATAATGCGGGGGTGTTCGCAAAAATGTGCGTAATCACACTTGATCCAACGTCTTGGTCCATTAAGGAGGTGATCGCACGTCGAACTAGGCAACCGTACTATATAGCTTTAACACATTCACTTAGCCGTAGGAGTTTGACGGTGGGGCTACTATGTAGCCCCTGGTACCTTCGCGTGCATCCGGATACGGGTGCGTATGTACATGGCCGGGAAGCGGCCCTTCGTTAATGTGGAGGAATCCCGAAGATTCCGATGAGTCCTCGAGTGGTTGACCAGTCTCTCGATGTATCATGACAGTCAGTTTTCAGCTTTCTCTACTGAGGTGCTCATCCAGAATAACCAGGGCACAATCACAGTAGTTCTCCTTTGGCCACCTTAGCCAATAGAACAGAACGTAAGGCAGCAAACCCAGGAGCCGGGCAAACCCAACATTTGACCAAAGACATGATTCGTAGCTAATGCATATAAGGCCAAACTCGCGACGCCGAACACTCCCGAAGGTATTCGGACTTTATAACATATACTGGGCTGAGTAGCGCCCTTGATTATGAACCATGTATTTCCAGGTATGTGCATTAGTCTGTCGTGGCGAAATGCCAATAACACCGGTATCCCCTGTGGGTGTATTGAATACCCATGGGGTGTCAAGCAACAAGAGACAATAAAGAAGGTCTACACAGGGGCTTAATCTAAAGAGAAACCTTTGAGCGGGGCCCTGTTGCATGTCTGCGCCTTTGTCTCCATTGTGCCGTGTCCTGGAAGGGTGTCGCACGAATGGTGTTTGTAAAAGGGAAAACTCATGTAAACGAGTAAGGCTTAAGCGTGCAAAAAGTTGGTTATTATTAATGGATAGTAGAAGTGTGAGGCATGTTAATAAGGTCAAGCCAGATAGTGGGCTTTATTGCATGTTTGTAGCCCCTGATGCCCTCTATGGGGGTACATGTATAGCACCCAGCTCAGGTTTATCTAGGCTGTTATTGACGGTGGTGCACCGGACTCGTCTAACCGTGTCCGTGGTCTTAACGACCGGTCATGCATTCTGATAGGAGAGGCTGCTTAGTGTACGGCTGCTAGAGCCGCCACATACTCTTCCGCACATAAGGAACACTCTGTGTCTTTGCTAACAGTGATGACGCCACGTGGACCAGGCATCTTGAGTTTAAGGTAGGCGTAGTGCGGTACTGCGTTGAAGCGGGCGAAGGCCGTTCTTCCGAGCAATGGATGATAACCGCTTCGGAAGGGAGCGATGTCGAAGAGTAATTCTTCGCTTCTGAAGTTGTCGGGAGAACCAAATGTCACCTCTAATACGAAGGAGCCCCTGCAGCGGGCCTCAACGCCTGGTATCACTCCTTTAAAGGTGGTGTTACTTTGGCTGATTCTGGATGGGTCTATCCCCATCTTGCAGACAGTGTCCTGATATATTAGGTTGAGACTACTGCCGCCGTCCATGAGGACACGAGTGAGATGGTAACCATCGATTATTGGGTCAAGCACCAAGGCAGCCGATCCTCTGTGCCGTATACTGGTCGGGTGGTCCCTGTGATCAAAAGTGATCAGGCCGGCCGACCAGGGGTTGAGTTTGGGGGCAACGGGCTCTACAGCGTATACGTCTCTAAGTGCGCGTTTGCCCCTTCTCTTTGGTATGTGGGTCGCGTAGATCATGTTTACTGTTTTAACTTCTGGTGTGAATTTTTCTGTCCCCCAGTGTTCGGCTGACGAGGCTCATCCTCGTCTTCACTTGGTGTTTCTCTTCCTTTGTGTTTGGCATTTAACTTGCCGGCCTGCTTGAAGACCCATCATTCTCTGTGAGTGTGATTCACATGTTTTTTGGGTGTGCCATGAATTTGGCACAATATGTCCAGGACTTTGTTCAGGCCGGACGGTCGCTCTTTTCTGCCTTTGAATGGCTTCTTTCGTTGACCGGGTCGGGAACCCCTGAATCCGGCGTTGACCGCCGTATTGTCCGGACTTTCTTCCTTGTTTTGACGCTTGTTTTTATTGCGCCATGGCTTCCCGCTGCCATCCCTAATTTCGGATGTGCCCGGGTCACTGGTGCCTCTACGGGCCAACCAACTGTCCTCACCCATGCAGAAGCGGGTCATAAGGCTTGTTAAGGCCACCATTGTCCTCGGCTTTTCTTGGCCGAGGTGTCTGGCGAGCCACTCGTCTCGGATATTGTGCTTGAAAGTCGCTAGGGCTTTGGCATCTGGACAATCCACAATTTGATTCTTCTTAGTGAGAAATTTGTTCCAAAGCTTACGGGCGGACTCTCCGGGCTGTTGTATTATGTGACTTAAATCGTCTGCATTCGGAGGCCGGACATAGGTCCCTTGAAAATGGGCCCTGAAAGCGTCCTCAAGTTCCTCCCAACTTCCGATTGAATTTTCGGGGAGGCTTTTCAACCAGTGCCGAGCTGGCCCCTTTAACTTGAGGGGAAAGTATTTGATGGCGTGGAGGTCATCCCCACGAGCCATGTGGATATGAAGGATAAAATCCTCAATCCAGACCCCAGGGTCTGTCGTTCCGTCGTATGCCTCTATGTTCACGGGTTTGAATCCTTGTGGAAATTCGTGGTCCAGTACCTCTTCGTTAAAGCACAGAGGGTGCATAGCCCCTCAGTATCTGGACATGTCGTGGCATGCTGCCGACTGTTGTTGTGTCCGGTGTTGATTCTAGACTGGTATTCGATCAATCTGATCATTGGTGACCGTAATCCTGCACCAGAGCATGTCCTCTAGATCCATAGATGGACCTGGTCACACCGGCCTTTTTGTTCAGGAGCTCACGTAAATCGTGTGCGACATCAGTAGCTGCTCTATCACGGTCATGAAGTGGTTGGTCCGGTTGATTGGCCGTATTGTTCTTCGGCGGAATGGCTTCATCGTTGAATTCGGGCAATAGCTTGCGCTTTGGGTAGCTCTTTGTGTGGCGATCGTCGCCACATTTTTCTTTAGTGTCTAGCACTTTATTCCATCTGTGGTTGAGCGTATCATGTGTGGCTTTAAGCCTTTGCTTCTACTTCTTTAGGCTTCTCGCAGTGGCCATAAGCCTTCTGTGGAGGTTATCTCGCTCCAAACGTTTTTCTGGGATGATGAATGCATCATCGTCCGGACTATACTCTTCTCCAGGGGCAGGTTGATGAGTTTGGCCCTCGGGATCGCTGTGATCGGGCGTCTGCTCCGGGCTGTGTTCGGCGTCACCTGGCTCATCCTGCTCCATCGCTGGGTCCATATGGTCGTTGTTGCCTTTGGAGTTGACTGGGGTGTCAATTTTTCTAGCGTTGTTATCGCTATTTTTACTGTGGCTGGACTTAGAGCGGCGCCTGCGCCGTTGTTTTGGCTTTTGTCCAGGGGTTTATCCTCCATTGTGTCCTTTTTGTTGCTGTTGTCCTCCTTAGGCGTGTCCACCATGTATATATCATATGATGAGGTGGCAGTCCAGCGCCCCGTGGGCGGTGGTTCCAAATCGTCCCCTGTGCCGACGTTCGTACCGTCAGTGTCGTCGGAGTCAAAGTCAAGCATGTCTGTTACGTCATCGATAGTGGCTATTAGGTGGGTGGTGGATGGGCGGAGATTTTCTTCGTCGTCCGAATCCCCCTCAAGCCGGACATAGTTCAGCCAAGAGTCCTCTGACAAAGAGAGAGACCTTAAAGAGTTTAGCACGTCACCAAAGGGTGGGTGCTGAAAGATATCCGCGACAGCGAACTCCATGATTGGTTCCCAATCAGCTTCAATGGGCATGGATGCGCGCGGTCCTGGACCTACAGCCGGAAACGAGTCCGAGGGTCCAACGACACAGATTTCCTTAGAGGTGGAATCTGTGTTTGGCTCCAACGCCGATGAGTATGCGGCCTCCATGGCGGGGTCCATCCACCCGTCCTCGGACGATGAGCTCTGCCCCGGATTTAGGTCCAGGGCTACTGCAGGTGCGATATCTCGAATACTGTCCGATGGCAGATCTGAGTCATGCCCGTCGTGTCAGTTCGGCGCTTTTGACGAAGGCCTGAATTCATCGAAGAGCATGTCTTTGTGGATGTAGGACATGTAATTCAAGTTTCCAAACCTGACCAGATGGCCAGGGGCATAGCTGTCGATCTGCTCCAGGTGGCCAAGCGAGTTGGCCTGTAGTACGAAGCCGCCAAACACGAAGATCTGTACGGGGAGAAAAGTCTCATCCTGGGCCGGGTTGTTGTTGATGATTGAAGGAGCCATCAAGCCTTGCGGTGACGATACAGTGGAACTCTCAATGAAAGCACCAATGTCGGTGTCAAAACCAGCGGATCTCGGGTAGGGGGTCCCGAACTGTGCGTTTAAGGCTAATGGTAACATGAGGCAGGACACGATGTTTTACCCAGGTTTGGGCCCTCTCGATGGAGGTAATACCCTACTTCCTGCTTGATTGATCTTGATGATATGAGTATTACAAGAGTTGATCTACCATGAGATCGTAGAGGCTAAACCCTAGGAGCTAGCCTATGATTATGATTGTTCTCATCCTATGGACTAAACCCTCTGGTTTATATAGACACTGGAGGAGGCTAGGGTTACACAAAGTCGGTTACAGAGAAGGAGATCTAACATCCAAATCGCCAAGCTTGCCTTCCACGTAAAGGAGAGTCCTATCCGGACACGGGACAAAGTCTTGAATCTTGTATCTTCATAGTCCAACAGTCCGACCAAAGTATATAGTCCGGCTGTCCGGATACCCCCTTATCCAGGACTCCCTCAATGCCCCCTGTCTCTTGGGCCCCCTGTTGGCCCTCCGGTGTCCATCTTCTCCTATATGAAGGCTTTCACCCTGGAAAAAATCAGAAGCAAGCTCACAGGTCGTAACTCCGCCGCCATGAGGCGGGACCTTGGCAGAACCAATCTAGGGCTCCGGCGGAGCTGTTCTGCCAGGGAAACTTCCCTCTGGGAGGGGAAATTATCACCAACGTCATCACCAACGATCCTCTCTCTTCACCAGCACCATCTCCTCTCAAACCCTAGTTCATCTCTTGTATCTAATCTTGTATCCAAAACCAAAAATTGGTACCTGTGGGTTGCTAGTAGTGTTGATTACTCCTTGTAGTTGACGCTAATTGGTTTACTTGGTGGAAGATCATATGTTTAGATCCTTAATGCATATTAATACTCCTCTGATCATGAACATGAATATGCTTTGTGAGTAGTTATGTTTGTTGCTGAGGACATGGGTGAAGTCTTGCTATTATTAGTCATGTGAATTTGGTATTCATTCGATATTTTGATGAGATATATGTTGTCTCTCCTCTAGTGGTGTTATGTGAATGTTGACTACATGACACTTCTCCATTATTTGGGCCTAGAGGAAGGCATTGGGAAGAAATAAGTAGATGATGGGTTGCTAGAGTGACAGAAGCTTAAACCCTAGTTTATGCGTTGCTTTGTAAGGGGCTGATTTGGATCCACTAGTTTCATGCTATGGTTAGGTTTACCTTAATACTTCTTTTGTAGTCACGGATGCTTGCAATATGGGTTAATCATAAGTGGGATGCTTGTCCAAGAAAGGGAAGTACCCAAGCAACGGTCCACCCACATATCAAATTATCAAAGTAACGAACGCGAATCATATGAGCGTGATGAAAACTAGCTTGACGATAATTCCCATGTGTCCTCGGGAGCGCTTTTCTCATTATAATAAATTGTCCAAGCTTGTCCTTTGCTACAAAAAGGTTTAGTCCACCTTGCTGCACTTTATTTACTTTCATTGCTTGTTACCCGTTACAAATTATCTTATCAGAAAACTATCTGTTACCTACAATTTCAGTGCTTGCAGAGAATACCTTACTGAAAATCGCTTGTCATTTCCTTCTGCTCCTCGTTGGGTTCGACACTCTTACTCATCGAAAGGACTACGATAGACCCCCTTTACTTGTGGGTCATCAAGACTCTTTTCTGGCGCCGTTGCTGGGGAGTGAAGCGCCTTTGGTGAGTGGAACTTGGTAAGGAAACATTTATATAGCGTGCTGAAATTTTCTGTCACTTGTTACTATAAAAATTAATCCTTTGAGGGGCTTGTTCGGGGTATCTTCACCCTGACCAGTAGATCAAAGAGTTGCTCCTCAACCTACTGAACCTACTAAAAATATTTACTTTGAGATTCCTTCGGCTATGATAGAGAAACTGCTAGCTAATCCCTTTGCAGGAGATGGAACATTGCATCCCGATTTACACCTTATCTTTGTGGATGAAGTTTGTGGATTATTTAAGCTTGCAGGTATTCCCGATGATGTTGTTAAGAGGATGGTCTTCCCTCTATCTTTGAAGGGAGATGCATTGACATGGTATAGGCTATGTGATGATACGGGATCTTGGAACTATAAACGATTGAAGTTGGAATTTCACCAGAAGTTCTATCCTATGCATCTTGTTCATTGTGATCGTAATTACATATATAATTTCTGGCCTCGCGAAGGAGAAAGCATCTCTCAAGCTTGGGGGAGGCTTAAGTCAATGTTATATTCATTCCCCAATCATGAGCTCTCAAGAGAAATGATTATTCAAAATTTTTTATGCTCGGCTTTCTCACAATGATCGCACCATGCTTGATACTTCCTGTGCTGGTTCTTATATGCTGAAGACTACTGAATTCAAGTGGGATTTATTGGAAAGAATTAAACGCAACTCTGAATATTGGGGTTCCGACGATGGTAAGAAGTCAGGTATGACACCTAAGTTTGATTGTGTTAAATCTTTTATGCATACCGATGCTTTTCGTGGATTTAGCGCTAAATATGGACTTGACTCTGAGATAGTAGCTGCTTTTTGTGAATCTTTTGCTACTCACGTTGATCTCCCTAAGGAGAAGTGGTTTAAATATAATCCTCCCGCTGAAGTAAAGGTAGTTTCACCTATTATAGTTGAAGAAAAGACTATCACTTATAATGATCCTATTGTTCCTACTACTTATTTTGAGAAACCACCTTTCCCTGTTAGGATAAAGGATCATGCTAAAGCTTCAACTGTTGTTTGTAAGAGTAATACTAGAACATATACACCTCCTGAGCAAATTAATGTTGAACCTAGTATTTCTATGGTTAAAGATCTCTTGGATGATAATATAGATGGGCATGTTATTTATTTCTATGGTGAAACTACTAATATTGCTAGACCAGATGCTAAGATACATAGACCCGTTGTAGGCATGCCTGTTATTTCTGTTAAAATAGGAGATCATTGTTATCATGGCTTATGTGATATGGGTGCTAGTGCTAGTGCAATACCTCATTCCTTATATAAAGAAATTATGCATGATGTCGCACCCGCTGAGTTAGAAGATATTGATGTTACAATTAAGCTTGCCAATAGAGATGCTATTAAGCTATTTGGGATTGTTAGAGATGTCGAAGTCTTGTGTGGGAAAGCTAAATATCCTGCTGATTTTCTTGTTCTTGGTTCCCCACAAGATGACTTTTATCCCATTATATTTGGTAGACCCTTCTTGAATACTGTTAATGCTAAGATTGATTGCAAGAAGGATGTTGTTACAATTGGCTTAGGGGATATGTCTCATGAGTTTAATTTTGCTAAGTTTCATAGACGACCCCATGATAAAGAATTGTCTAGTAAGGATGAAATTATTGGTCTTGCTTCTATTGCCATACCTCCTACTGATCCGTTAGAACAATATTTGCTAGACCATGAAAATGATATGTTTATGAATGAAAGAAGAGAAATTGATGAAGTATTCCTTCAACAAGGTCCTATTCTGAAACACAACTTACCTGTTGAAATCCTAGGGATCCCCCTCCACCCAAGGGTGATGCCGTGTTTGAGCTCAAACCGTTACCTAATAATCTTAAATATGCTTATCTTGGTGAAAAGAAAATATATCCTGTTATTATTAGTGCTAACCTTTCAGAGCAGGAAGAGGAAAGATTTTTGAAAACTCTGAAGAAGCACCATGCTGCTATTGGATATACTCTGGATGATCTTAAGGGCATTAGTCCCACTCTATGCCAACACAAAATAAAAGTGGAGAAAGATGCCAAACCAGTTAGAGATCCTCAACGACGGTTAAATCCTAAGATGAAAGAAGTGGTAAGAAAGGAGATACTAAAGCTCCTTGAGGAAGGTATAATTTATCCCGTTGCTGATAGTGATTGGGTAAGTCCTGTCCATTGCGTTCCTAAGAAGGGAGGTATTACTGTTGTTCCTAATGATAAAGATGAATTGATCCCGCAAAGAATTATTACAAGTTATAGGATGGTAATTGATTTCCATAAATTAAATAAAGCTACTAAGAAGGATCATTACCCTTTACCTTTTATTGATCAAATGCTAGAAAGACTATCCAAACATACACATTTATGCTTTCTAGATGGTTATTCTGGTTTCTCTCAAATACCTGTGTCAGCGGAGGATCAATCAAAAACTACTTTTACTTGCCCTTTCGGTACTTTTGCTTATAGACGTATGCCTTTTGGTTTATGTAATGCACCTGCTACCTTTCAAAGATGCATGATGGCTATATTCTCTGACTTTTGTGAAAAGATTTGTGAGGTATTCATGGATGACTTCTCCATGTATGGATCCTCTTTTGATGATTGCTTGAGCAACCTTGATCGAGTTTTGCAGACATGTGAAGACACTAGTCTCATCTTGAATTGGGAAAAGTGCCACTTTATGGTTAATGAAGGCATTGTCTTGGGGCATAAAGTTTCTGAAAGAGGTATTGAAGTTGATAAAGCTAAAGTTGATGCTATTGAAAAGATGCCATGTCCCAAGGACATTAAAGGTATAAGAAGTTTCCTTGGTCATGCCGGTTTTCATAGGAGGTTCATTGAGGACTTTTCCAAAATCTCTAGCCTCTGACTAATTTATTGCAAAAATATATTCCTTTTGTCTTTGATGATGATTGTGTAGAAGCATTTGAAATACTTAAGAAAGCTTTGATCACTCCACCTATTGTTCAGCCACCTGATTGGAATTTACCCTTTGAAATTATGTGTGATGCTAGTGATTATGCTGTAGGTGCTGTTCTAGGGCAAAGAGTTGATAAGAAATTGAATGTTATCCAGTATGCTAGTAAAACTCTTGATACTGCCCAGAGAAATTATGCTACTACTGAAAAAGAGTTCTTAGCAGTCGTATTTGCTTGTGATAAGTTTAGACCTTATATTGTTGATTCTAAAGTTACTATTCACACTAATCATGTTGCTATTAAATATCTTATGGAAAATAAAGATGCTAAACCTAGACTTATTAGATGGGTTCTCTTGCTCCAAGAATTTGATTTGCATATTATTGATAGAAAGGGAGCTGAGAACCCCATTGCAGACAACTTGTCTAGGTTAGAGAATGTTCTTGATGACCCACTACCTACCGATGATAGCTTTCCTGATGAACAATTAGCAGTCATTAATGCTTCTCATACTGCTCCTTGGTATGCTGATTATGCTAATTACATTGTTGCTAAATTTATACCACCTAGTTTCACATACCAGCAAAAGAAAAAGTTCTTTTATGATTTAAGACATTACTTCTGGGATGACCCACACCTTTATAAAGGAGTAGATGCTATTATTAGACGTTGTGTACCTGAGCATGAACAGGAACAGATCCTACGCAAGTGTCACTCTGAACCATATGGAGGACACCACGCTGGAGATAGAACTGCACATAAGGTATTGCAATCCGGTTTTTATTGGCCTACTCTCTTCAAAGATGCCCGTAAGTTTGTCTTGTCTTGTGATGAATGTCAAAGAATTGGCAATATTGGTAGACGTCAAGAAATGCCTATGAATTATTCTCTTGTTATTGAACCATTTGATGTTTGGGGCTTTGATTATATGGGACCATTTCCTGCATCTAATGGTTATACACATATTTTAGTTGTTGTTGATTACATTACTAAGTGGGTAGAAGCTATTCCAACTAGTAGTGTTGATCACAACACCTCTATTAAGATGCTTAAAGAAGTTACTTTTCAGAGGTTTGGAGTCCCTAGATATCTTATGACTGATGGTGGTTCACATTTTATTCATGGTGCTTTTCGTAAAATGCTTGCTAAGTATGATGTTAATCATAGAATTGCATCTCCTTATCATCCACAGCCTAGTGGTCAAGTAGAATTGAGTAATAGAGAGCTCAAATTAATTTTGCAAAAGACTGTTAATAGATCTAGAAAGAATTGGTCCAAGAAACTTGATGATGCATTCTGGGCCTATAGAACTGCATATAAAAATCCTATGGGTATGTCTCCGTATAAGATGGTTTATGGAAAAGCATGTCACTTACCTCTCGAACTTGAACATAAAGCATATTGGTCTATTAAAGAGCTCAACTATGACTTCAAACTTGTCGGTGAGAAGAGGTTATTTGAAATTAGCTCACTTGATGAATGGAGAACCCAAGCCTATGAGAATGCCAAGCTGTTTAAAGAAAAAGTTAAAAGATGGCATGACAAAAGAATACAAAAGCGCGAGTTTAATGTAGGTGATTATGTGTTGCTATTCAACTCTCGTTTAAGATTTTTTGCAGGAAAACTTCTCTCTAAATGGGAAGGTCCTTACATTATCGAGGAGGTCTATCGTTCCGGTGCCATAAAAATCAACAACTTCGAGGGCACAAGTCCGAGGGTGGTGAATGGTCAAAGAATCAAACATTATATCTCAGGCAATCCTATCAATGTTGAAACTAATATTATTGAAACCGTAACCCCAGAGGAATACATAAGGGACACTTTCAAGAACATTTCAGACTCCGAAAAGGAATAGGTACGTGGTACGGTAAGTAAACCGACTCCAAAACAGTTCTAATGGCAATTTTTCTCTGTTTTGGAATATTTAAGAATTTGGGAAAGCAAGAAGTAATCCGGGAAGGACACAAGCCTCCACGAGGGTGGAGGGCACACCCACCCCTACTGAGCGCACCCCCTATCTCGTGGGCACCTCGTGTGCCTCCCGGACTCTGTTTTCTTGCACATTACTTCTCTTGGTCGGTAAAAATTCATTATATAATCTCCCGAAGGTTTTGACCACCGTATAACACAAAAATCCTCTGTTTTCCTTCGGAGCTGTTTTTCTGATAGATCCAGAGCATCATGACATCATCCTCCTTCAACAAGGAAGACAAGGATGCTTGGCTATTGAAGATAGAGCTGAAAAGAGAAGAGCTTGAGGAGATCAACAAGGATGAAAGGATCAAGAAGGACACGGAGGATCAAGCTCCGGTGGTGGAAGAAGAAGACATCCCTCAACCTCTACCTAATCTCTTTACTCCAACTGAGATTGAAGCTTTCAAGATGATTGAGCTAGCTCGCATACAAAACAAGTATCTCACACAGGAAAATATTTTGTTGAAGGATTATATCGTTGGACTCAAGGGCATTATCCGCAAGTTGGAGGAGCTTTTATGCTCTATGTGCGATTATCCACCATCATCATCACCACCTTCATCGCCTCCGAGGACATAATCACATGGGTATGAGCACTCCCCTTGGCAACTGCCAAGCTTGGGGGAGGTGCCCCGTTATCGTATCACCATCACACTCCTATCTTTACCGTTTTTACTTAGTTCGATCCTTTTAGTAATATCTTGATCTAGTAGATTGAAGTTTTGGTATGAATTAGTTCTGAGTTTTGCCTTATGATCTCTCTTTGTAATCGAGTCCGTGAGCTATATAATAAAGATTATTGTTGAGTCAAGGGCTTTGCTATTTTGTTATGATCTTGAGAAAGTAGGAAGAACAGAAAGAAATAAAAGAGTTCATATTGATCTTATGGATAGTAATGACTTCACATATAAAGAGTATGAGGCATAAGAGTTGTTGAGAGTTGACAAATGTAGTTTTGGTCATCGTTGCAATTAATAGGAAGTAATAAAGAAAGAGAGGTTTTCACATATAAATATACTATCTTGGACATCTTTTATGATTGTGAGCACTCATTAAGTATGACGTGCTAAAGAGTTGATGTTGGACAAGGAAGACAATGTAATGGCTTATGTTTTCTCACATCTCAGTTAAAGTATATTGTCATGGATCTTCCGAACATGTTGAGCTTGCCTTTCCCCCTCATGCTAGCCAAATTCCTTGCACCAAGTAGAGATACTACTTGTGCTTCCAAATATCCTTAAACCCAGTTTTTGCCATTAGAGTCCACCATACCTACCTATGGATTGAGTAAGATCCTTCAAGTAAGTTGTCATGTTGCAAGCAATAAAAAATGCTCTCTAAATATGTATGACTTATTAGTGCGGAGAAAATAAGCTTTATATGATCGTGTGATAAAGTGACCGACTGCATAATAAAGGTTCATATCACAAGTGGCAATATAAAGTGATGTTCTTTTGCATTAAGATTTTGTGCATCCAACCCTAAAAGCATATGACAACTTCTGCTTCCCTCTGCGAAGGGCCTATCTTTTACTTTATGTTTTACTTTATGCATGAGTCAAGGTGATCTTCACCTTTACCTTTTTCATTTTATCCTTTGGCAAGCACCTCGTGTTGGAAAGATCCTGATATATATATATATATATCCAATTGGATGTAAGTTAGCATGAACTATTATTGTTGACATCACCCAAAGGTGAATACGTTGGGCGGCAACACAATAAGCCCCTATCTTTCTTAGTGTCCGATTAAAACTTCATAACCATAAGTATTCCGTGAGTATTAGCAATTGTAGAAGACTATATGATAGTTGAGTATGTGGACTTGCTGAAAAGCTCTATTCTTGACTCTTTCTGATGTTATGATAAATTGCAATTGCTTTAATGACTGAGATTACAATTTGTTAGTTCTCAATGAAGTTTATGTTCCATACTTGACATTGTGAATAGATTGTTACTTGAGCATAAGAAATCATATGACAATATATATATATATATATGTTGCTGTTATAAGAATGATCATGATGCCTTCATGTCCGTATTTTATTTTTATCGACACCTCTATCTCTAAACATGTGGACATATTTTTTGATTTCGGCTTCCACTTGAGGACAAGCGAGGTCTAAGCTTGGCGGAGTTGATACGTCCATTTTGCATCATGCTTTTATATCAATATTTATTGCATTATGGGTTGTTATTACACGTTATGTCACAATACTTATGGCTATTCTCTCTTATTTTACAAGGTTTATCATGAAGAGGGAGAATGCCGACAGTTGGGATTCTGGCTGGAAAAGTAGCAAATATTGGAAACCTATTCTGCACAGCTCCAAAAATCCTGAAACTCCACGGAAGTCACTTTTGGAATTAATAAGAATTATTGAGCAAAAAAATACCAGAGGGGACCCACACCCTGGCCAGGAGGGTGGGGGGCGCACCCCCCCTACTGGGCGCACCCCTTGTGTCATGGCCCACCTATTGGCCCTCCAGTACCCACCTTCTGCTATATGAAGGCTTTCACCCTGGAAAAAAATCAGAAGCAAGCTCATGGGACGTAACTCCTCCGCCATGAGGCGGAACCTTGGCGGAACCAATCTAGGGCTCCAGCGAAGCTGTTCTGCCAGGGAAACTTCCCTCCGGGAGGGGGAAATCATCACCAACGATCCTCTCTTTGGGAGGGGGTCAATCTCCATCAACATCTTCACCACACCATCTCCTCTCAAACCCTAGTTCATCTCTTGTATCCAATCTTGTATCCAAAACCACAAATTGGTACCTGTGGGTTGCTAGTAGTGTTGATTACTCCTTGTAGTTGATGCTAATTGGTTTACTTGGTGGAAGATCATATGTTCAGATCCTTAATGCATATTAATACTCCTCTGATCATGAACATGAATATGCTTTGTGAGTAGTTACGTTTGTTCCTGAGGACATGGGTGAAGTCTTGCTATTAGTAGTCATGTGAATTTGGTATTCGTTCGATATTTTGATGGGATGTATGTTGTCTCTCCTCTAGTGGTGGTATGTGAACATCGACTACATGACACCTCACCATTATTTGGGCCTAGAGGAAGGCATTGGGAAGTAATAAGTAGATGATGGGTTGCTAGAGTGACATAAGCTTAAACCCTAGTTTATGCGTTGCTTCGTAAGGGGCTGATTTGGATCCACTAGTTTCATGCTATGGTTAGGTTTACCTTAATACTTCTTTTGTAGTTGCGGATGCTTGCAATAGGGGTTAATCATAAGTGGGATGCTTGTCCAAGAAAGGTAAGTACCCAAGCACCGGTCCACCCACATATCAAATTATCAAAGTAACGAACGCGAATCATATGAGCGTGATGAAAACTAGCTTGACGATAATTCCCATGTGTCCTTTGGAGCGCTTTGCTCATTATAAGAAATTGTCTAGGCTTGTCCTTTGCTACAAAAAGGATTGGGCCACCTTGCTACACTTTATTTACTTTCATTGCTTGTTACCCATTACAAACTATCTTATCACAAAACTATCTGTTACCTACAATTTCAGTGCTTGCAGAGAATACCTTACTGAAAACCGTTTGTCATTTCCTTCTACTCCTTGTTGGGTTCGACGCTCTTACTTATCGAAAGGACTACGATAGATCCCCTATACTTGTGGGTCATTAGGCCTTGTTTCCTAGCATTGCAATACCGTTTGTGCTCACTTTTATCAGTAGTTACCTTGCTGTTTCTATATTTTCAGATTACAAAAACTTATATCTACTATCCATATTGCACTTGTATCACCATCTCTTCGCCGAACTAGTGCACCTATAAAATTTACCATTGTATTGGGTGTGTTGGGGACACAAGAGACTCTTTGTTATTTGGTTGCAGGTTTGCTTGAGAGAGACCATCTTCATCCTATGCCTCCCATGGATTGATAAACCTTAGGTCATCCACTTGAGGGAAAATTGCAACTGTCCTACAAACCTCTGCACTTGGAGGCCGAACAACGTCTACAAGAAGAAGGTTGTGTAGTAGACATAAAGCTCTTTTCTGGCGCCGAGCCGAGGAGGTGAGTGCTTGAAGGTATATCTTTAGATCTTGCAATCGAATCTTTTTGTTTCTTGTTTTATCACTAGTTTAGTCTATAAAAGAAAATTACAAAAAAATTGGAGAGTTTGTCTCATACGCTTCATCTTTTTAATATCTTTCGTGAGTATGATGAAAAGGAAAATCATGCTCAAGTGCTAGAAGAAGAATGCATGAAAATGTTTGGTGCTAGATCTTTGTATGATGAGCATGATTGCAATGTTGTTAGTATGAATTCCTTGAATATCCATGATGCTAATGATATGCAAAGCCACAAGCTTGGGGAAGCTATGTTTGATGAAGATGATATTTTTTGTCCCCCAAGTTTTGATGAGAATATTTATTATGATGAAAGCATGCCTCCTATTTATGATGATTATATTGATGAAAGTGGGTTTGGAAGAGTGTCAACTTTAGGATGTAATTATCCCACTATTTTGGAGGATGTTGAATATTATTGTGATAATTATGAAAGTGGATTTGGAGAGGTCATGACTTTATTTAGTGATGAATCCACTATTTCAGAAGAGGTTCCAATTGATTATGAGAACAAAGTTGCTGTCTATGATGATTATTGTGATGACTTGTATGCTATTAAGAATAATGATAACCATGAAACTTGTCATCATCATTTTAGTTTTCAATTGGATTATGCCTCACATGATAATTATTTTGTTGAGTTTGCTCCCACTACTATTCATGAGAATAAATTTGCTTATGTGGAGAGTAGTAAAATTTCTATGCTTGTAGATCATGAAAAAATGCTTTAGGTGCTGGTTATATGGTTGAATTCATTCATGATGCTACTGAAAATTATTATGAGGGAGGAACATATGCTTTTAGGAATTGCAATAATATTAAGTTTCCTTCATATGTGTTGAAAATCTTGAAGCTATGCTTGTTTTGCCTTCCTATGCTAGTTGATTATTATTCCCATAAGTTGTTTGCTCACAAAATACCTATGCATAGGAAGTGGGTTAGACTTAAATGTGCTAGTCATATGCTTCATGATGCTCCCGTTATGTTTCAATTCTTATCTTTTATGTAAGCATCATTGCCATCATCATGCCTAGCTAGAAAGGCATTAAAGAAAAGCGCTTGTTGGGAGACAACCCAATATTTATCCTTACTGTTTTTGTGTGTTCACATGATTATGCTACTGTAGTAATCATGTTTTATAGCTTTTATTTCAATAAAGTGCCAAGTAAGACCTTTAGGATAGCCTACAGTGATAGTTGTGTTGATCCTGCTGAAAATCAGAAACTTTTGCATCCAGTAAATTAGTTTTGCTAATTCACAGAAACGTGCTTATGATCTGATTTTTTTGCTCTGGATTGGTACAAAAATTTCTTAGTACTTCCTAATTTGGTAGGATTTTTGGAGTTCCATAAGTATACGTTTGATACAGATTACTACAGACTGTTCTGTTTTTGACAGATTCTGTTTTCTATGTGTTGTTTGCTTATTTTGATCAATCTATGAGTAGTATCGGAGGGTATGAACAATAGAGAAGCTGTAATACAGTATATATTACACCAATATGAATTTATAATGAGTTCACAATAGTACCAAAAGTGGTGATTTATTTTCTTATACTAACGGAGCTTACGAGTTTCCTGTTGAGTTTTGTGTTGTGAAGTTGTCAAGTTTTGGGTAAAGATTCGATGGACTATGGAATAAGGAGTGGCAAGAGACTAATCTTGGGGATGACCAAGGCACCCCAAGGTAATATTCAAGGACAACCAAGAGCCTAAGCTTGGGGATGCCCCGGATGGCATCCCCTCTTTCGTCTTCGTTCATCGGTAACTTTACTTGGAGCTATATTTATATTCACCACATGATATGTGTTTTGCTTGGAGCATCATTTTATTTTGGTAGTATTTGCTTGATGTTATTTAGAATAATGTTTTTCATCTATATTTTCAATAAAAATGTCAAGGATAGCCTTTACCATGCTTATTTGGCTAGTATACATGTTGCTGTTTGAAAACAGAAAGTTTACCGCTGTTGCAAAAATTCCCTAGAAAAGTCAGAGAATGATATAATGTTGAAACTTTTTGAATAATGAGCTCTGATAAATCTTCTACAGATTAGTATTTTTCTCATAATTTTTGGAGTTAGGGAAGTATGATGAATCTTGCATTCTTTACAGACTATACTGTTTTGGCAGATTGCTGTTATGTTTGCATTGTTTGCATATGTTTGCTTGTTTAATGATTCTATTTGAGGATAGGAGTATTAAATATGCAGAGACATTTAGTATGAAATGTTGAATAATAATTTTAGTGATTTGTTACAGTAGAAAATGATAAGGTTTTTGCATTGGTTTATACTAACTTATCTCACGAGTTCTTGTTGAGTTTGGTGTGGATGAAGCTTTCGAGATTTAGGAAACCGAGATATAAAAGGAATTAAGGAGAAACAAAAGCTCAAGCTTGGGGATGCCCAAGGCACCCCAATATAATATTTCAAGAAGTATCAAGCATCTAAGCTTGGGGATGCCCCGGTAGGCATCCCACCTTTCTTCTTCAACAATTATCGGTTAGTATCAGTTGAGCCTAAGTTTTTGCTTCTTCACATGAGTTGTGCTATCCTTGCAATGTCATTTTATTTTGCTTTGCTTGATGTTTGAATAAAATACCAAGATCTGAAATTCTTAAATGAGAGAGAGTCTTCACATAGCTACATAATTATTTAACTACTCATTGATCTTCACTTATATCTTTTTGGAGTAGTTTGTCATTTACTCGTGTGCTTCACTTGTATCCTATGAGTAAATGGTTGTATGAGTTGAATGTCATAAATCTGAAATTATATATGTTTCATATGCTTACCTCATTGGGAGTAATGACTTCACATCTAAGAAGTAGAGGTAGTAAATTTATTGAAGGTTAGCAAGCATTGTATTGGTCACTTGAACAATTCATGAAAGAATATTGAAGGAAGAGAAATTTCACATATAAATATACTATCTTAGACATCTTCTATGATTGTGAGCCCCATTAATTATTTTCAAACCTGAGAAAATTAGTTGAAGTTGGACAAGGAAGACGTAATGAGTTATGCTTGGGTGTATTTGTATAGAAGTTATATTGTTATAGATCCTCCAACATGTGGTGCTTGCTTTTTAGAATCCTTTGCTAGCCAAAATATCTGTACTAAGCGGGAATACTGCTTGTGCATCCAAATTCCTTGAACCAAGTTTCTTCCATGAGTGTCCACCATACCTACCTATATGCGGTATTTACCTGCCATTCCAAGTAAATTCATGTGCCAAACTCTAAACCTTCAAATAATAATATGTTTTGTATGCCCGAATCGCTCATGTAGCGACTAGGGGTTGTCAGTATCTTCCATGCTAGGTGGGTTATTCTCACGATGAGTGGACTCCGCTCATCATTCACGAGAAAAATGGCTGGTAACTGGGATGCCCAGTCCCATGATCAAAAGATCAAAATCAAATCAAAAATAATTGCAAACAAAACTCCCCGAGGAATGATGTTAGTTGGAGGCACCCATTGTTTCGGGCAAGCCATGGATTGATGATTGTTGGTGGAGAGGGAGTAAAAACTTTACCATTCTATTTGGGAACTGCCTATAATGTATGTATTATGGAAGGTATTGGGAACTCTTGGTTGTTATGTTGACAATGAAAGCATACCTCTCAAAATTATTTTCATCTCTATTTAAAAATCGAGCTCTGGCACCTCTGCAAATCCCTGCTCCCCTCTGTGAAGGGCCTATCTTTTACTTTTATGCAAGAGTCAGTAGTATTCCTTCTCATTCATACCTACTCTTTAGTTGGCAAGCATCGTGTGTTGGGAAAGATCTAAGCATATATGGCCATGCAAATATATTTGATCATGAATTATTATTGTTGACAATTATCTATAAGATAAGTGAGTTGGGAGGCGAAACACTAAGCCCCTATCTTTCTCTGTGTTCGATGGATGCTATTTGTTCTAAGAATATGCTTGGAGTGGTAGCAATCATGGAAGACTATATGATAGTTGAGTATGTGGAGTTTGCTAAATCAAAGCTCTGACATAGACCCTTCCTAAAAATAAGATGAATTGTAATTGTTTGAAGACTGAGAATGAAGTTTGCTAGTTTTCAAGAAAGTTTATGGTCTATGCTTTAACATGTGAATAGCTTGTTACTTGATCTTGAGAAGTTTTATGAGATGAACTACTGTTATGACATATAATCATGCTAGAAAAGGTGATTGAAATTATCATTGATCAAACTTGTGCACCTACTAGCATTCACACTTCATAAATTCTTTCTTTTATCATTTACCTACTCGAGGAGGAGCAGGAATTAAGCTTGGGGATGCTGATATGTCTCCAATGTATCTATAATTTATGAAGCATTCATGCTATTATATTATCTATTTTGGATGTTTATGGGCTTTATTATACACTTTTATATTATTTTTGGGACTAACCTATTAACCGGAGGCCCAACCCATATTGTTGTTTTCGTGCCTATTTCTGTGTTTCGAAGAAAAGGAATATCAAACAGAGTCCAAACGGAATGAAACCTTCGGGAGCATTATTTTTGGAACGGAAGCAATCCAGGGGACTAGGAGTGCAAGTCAGGGAAGCTTCGAGGAGGCCATGAGGCAGGGGGGCGCGCCCACCCCCCTAGGTGCGCCCTCCACCCTTATGGGCCCCTCGTGGCTCCCTTGACCGACTTCTTTCGCCTATATATTCACATATAACCTAAAAACATCGAAGAACACAATAGATCGGGAGTTCCGCCACCGCAAGCCTCTTTAGCCACCAAAAACCTCTCGGGAGCCCGTTTCGGCACCCTGCCGGAGGGGGGATCCCTCACCGGTGGCCATCTTCATCATCCTGGCGCTCTCCATGACAAGGAGGGAGTAGTCCACCCTCGAGGCCGAGGGTATGTACCAGTAGCTATGTGTTTCATCTCTCTCTCTAGTGTTCTTGATTCGACACGATCTTGATGTATCGCGAGCTTTGCTATTATCGTTGGATCTTATGATGTTTCTCCCCCTCTACTCTCTTGTGATGAATTGAGTTTTCCCTTTGAAGTTATCTTATCGGATTGGGTCTTTAAGGATTTGAGAACACTTGATGTATGTCTTACCGTGCTTATCTGTGGTGACAATGGGATATCATGTGATCCACTTGATGTATGTTTTTGGTGATCAATTTGCGGGTTCTGCCATGAATCTATGCATAGGGGTTGGCACACGTTTTCGTCTTGACTCTCCGATAGAAACTTTGGGGCACTCTTTGAAGTACTTTGTGTTGGTTGAATAGATGAATCTGAGATTGTGTGATACATATCGTATAATCATGCCCACAGATACTTGAGGTGACAATGGAGTATCTAGGTGACATTAGGGTTTTGGTTGATTTGTGTCTTAAGGTGTTATTCTAGTATGAACTCTATGATAGATCGAACAAAAAGAATAGCTTCATGTTATTTTACTACGGACTCTTGAATAGATCGAGCAGAAAGGATAACTTTGAGGTGGTTTTGTACCCTACCATAATATCTTTGTTTGTTCTCCGCTATTAGTGGCTTTGGAGTGACTCTTTGTTGCATGTTGAGGGATAGTTATATGATCCAATTATGTTATTATTGTTGAGAGAACTTGCACTAGTGAAAGTATGAACCTTAGGCCTTGTTTCCTAGCATTGCAATACTGTTTGTGCTCACTTTTATCATTAGTTACCTTGCTATTTTTATATTTTTCAGATTACAAACACCTATATCTACTATCCATATTGCACTTGTATCATTATCTCTTCGCCGAACTAGTGCACCTATACAATTTACCATTGTATTGGGTGTGTTGGGGACACAAGAGACTCTTTGTTATTTGGTTGCAGGGTTGCTTGAGAGAGACCATCTTCATCCTACGCCTCCCATGGATTGATAAACCTTAGGTCATCCACTTGAGGGTAATTTGCTACTGTCCTACGAACCTCTGCACTTGGAGGCCCAACAACGTCTACAAGAAGAAGGTTGTGTAGTAGACATCAGGCCTCCGTGCGCTGCTCCATTTCAGTCAGCTTGGACATAAGGGCGGCAGGTCTGCTCGCAGCTTCGGCCTCAACCATCTCCAGCTTCAAGTCATACCTACTCACGAGATCTGCGCAAGCCTCTGCCACACGGCGGTCGACCTCCTCCTAGATTCGAGCCTCATGCGTGCCAACATCGTCCTCCACCTGGGTGACCTGGTGCTCCCTCGTCTCCAACCGCTCAAGGTCAAGATTGCGCTCAGCGGCCTCCAGTGTCAGCGCTTCCTCACGCCTCCGGAGCTCCTCCTCCTCGATAGGCGTCCCCTTCAGCGACGCAAGGGCGGCCTGGCGCAGCTCCACTTTCTGCTCCAGGGAGGCACTCCAGGCTTGGAGCTCCCGCGCGCGCTTCTCTGCGATCTCACGATGATAATCTACTTCCCGAGCCTCCTCCAGAGCTCAGGAGCAGGCCTCTCGCGAGGTCGCAAGGGACGCCTCGGCCTTCATGTTATCAAGCTCGCGCTGGTGGCACGCAAGGTTGATGGCCACCTTCAGCTTGCGTCGTTCCTCAATTAGCCGCAGGCCTCAGCTTCAAGGCGCGCGTCCACATCCGCAACCTCTCCACCAAGCTGGCCCATCGCATCCATCGCCTTTCGGAGGAACTCGTGGCAGACAACGCTTCGTTCGCACGTGAGCTTGAGCATGCTGCTTATGTCGTCCTCCATTGCTGGCGCTGTCGGCTGGCCCCAAGATGGTTCGCCACCTCTTGGCAGGGGGCTGGGGCCCCCACGATCACCGGCCGGGCCCCGCTAGGGACCCGGACCGGCGCACGGTCATCCCCTGAAGAGGAGCCAAGGATCGACACCAACCAGCTGCCATCCACGATCAAAGGAGGAGCCCTGGGCAGGCTGGCCATGCTTTGGGAAGGGTCACAAAGGAAAGGCGGCAAGGGCACGTGCTCAAGACACCATGCGGGAAGGCGTGCTTCTCCGGCTGACCCCGCGTCAGGGGCAGCATGCAGGCTCGGGTCGCTCAAGGCCAGCGATGAAGGCAAGGCCGGAGGAAGTCGTTTCTTGGGAGACTCCGCAGGCTTGACAGGAAGGATCCTGAAGAGTCACAATCAGGAAAGGGAACAACAATTGAAGAATTACAAGGATGAGGCACTTACTCGTCTATGGCGAAGTACTTCCTATGCTTCAATGGTCGGAAAGCGCGACCACTGGAACTCGAAGACTCCTTCCTCTTGCGGAGTGCGGCGAAGTCCACGCGGAACCGACCCAGGCGCTCGACGTGAGGACCAACACGTTGCACGGATGGAGAAGCACCCGAGCGGCCAACCTCAGGGGCGCCAAGCTGGGAGGAGCAATCAGGCGCCACCCCCGATGGCCTGCCGAGGCCTCAGGATCTCCGGCCTCGGGAGCCGCGGGCTGCGTCCCCCCATCGATGACCGCCTCAGGGCAAGCTTCACGAGCCCCGGAGGATGACGCTTTGGGAACCCCGTGCGGCGTCGGCGCCACGACAACCGAGCCTCCAGCCTGAAGCGATGCTTGCCCCCCTGCGCCACTCTTGGGGCAAGATCGGGGCTGGCGGCAAGGAAGGGAGCCACGATGACAGGATTCTCGCGAGGCCCCGTGAGTCCAACCGGGCACAACCCCCATTCATCGAAGGAAGGCATCTGTCTCGCGAATTCGACCCTGTTCGAGCTGAAATACAAGAGGCTCCCCTCCTACGGCATATCACCTGGCGAGGGGCTGCCGGTCAAGACCTCAAGCACCGTCCTCAGCACTTCAAGCGCAAGGTCCGTCTCCTGAAGCCTCATGTGATCCCGATCGCCGGTCAGGGTGCACATCGGCCGGGAATGGCGCTGGAGAGGAGCAATGTGACGCTGGAGGAACTCCTTCACCACCCGGGGCGCAGTCACGCCGAGATCTCTCAACCTCCTCAGACGGAACCAGACGAAGGAGGGCCGGGGGCTCACGAGTCTCTCGTGGCCCTAACCTGGATTGGGGACAGCAAGCAATGACAGAGGCGAGAGCATAGGGCTGAGCACTCCGACATCCACATATAGCCACCGCATCCGGAACCCGCACATGGACGGAGGGAGGTCAAAATCAATCCTCAAGGTGGCCGTCTCTGCCACGACCTGGAAGCTCACGCACCCCGAGCATTGCGATGGGTCGATCAGGCGCAGCGAGAAGAAGTGGCGCAAGAGGGTGACGGAAGGAGCAATGCCTACCATGGCTTCGCAAACAAAGGCGAAGATGGCGAGAAGGGTGACAGATTGGGGATCAAGATGCATCATATGGATCTGATAATGGGAAAGCAATGCATTGAAGAAGGCGGATAAAGGGGGAACCAGGCCAGCCCACAGGGCGTTGACAAAGAATCTAACCTCAGTGACGGTCCTGTCAATGGAGGCATGGGACGCGGACCAAGCCATTGTCTTTCCACACTCGTTGGAGCTGGAGGTGAGCACAGGACAAACCTTGCCCATGGCCTCCATATTGAGCACCAGCGACCGGCCGACGGCGGGCTCGATTGCCGGGGGAGAATTGGTTGAGGACAGAGGCTTCTTCCCTTTCTCTTCGCTAGTTGGCGCCATGGCAATGGAGGGAGCAGAGCTCAAAGTCAGATTGGGAGCGGAAGCAGAGACTCGAGGAAAGAAGGGGGAATAGGAAGCATGCAGCCAGCGGGGAGGAAATAACTGTGTAAGGCGCCGTGGCCGCCTAGCCAGGCAGATATTGGGGCAGCGTGGGTTAGCGGAGACGCCCACGTCCAATCAGTCACCACACGCCGATCAAGGCCGCAGGCTGTGGGGGCCCGCAGTGCTCCGTACTTGCCCTTTGGCTTTGCTGCTAAGCCAAGTCCGAGCATGCCTTGGGCCCCGGGGCTACTGTCGGTGTTCTGGGAATGGGAGTCCCCAGACTTGCCTGCCTGCGGCCTTCTGCGTGGCTCATCCAGTGGCCCAGCATGACCCATCTTCATCAACCCAAGCACTCAAGACCCTCGCGAGGGGCCAAGCCTCGCGGGGCGGATGACACAAGGCCTCCTCAGGAGTGGCCTCACCAGGCAGGCTCATGAGGAGGCGGAGAGATCAAGGCAAGGGGTACCTCGCAAGGTGCCCATGACGCAAGCCATGACGATCAAGGCCAGGTGGGCGCCAAGCGGGCGCCAGCCAGTGCAGTGTCCTTGTTCTCTTTTTGGTGCAAAGGGGGCAAGCGCAGACGCGGAGTACCGAGGCATCAAGCAAAGGTTTCCATATCGGTGCAACGAGACCAAGACCAACAAAGCGGCAGGACGGAGGTCACCGTGGAGCCCAAGACAGCATCATCACCAGCACCCTTGGCAGGCGAAGACCACCTTTAGTTAGGATAGCTTGTACTAGCTGTCCCCTTTGAAAATGGCCGTTGTTGGATCCCTTCCCACTCAATATTTGGGGAGAGGACCAGGGCCTCTATAAATAGGGCTAGCCACCACAGTAGAGGCATCTCAGCTGGAGGCGTCTCACCTAGAGACAAGTTAAGCTCATCCGCACGCCACCAAGCACAAGAACACCTCTCCTCGCGAGGCTGTTCTTCCCTTGTACTATTCATCATCAGCCCAAGAGGCAATCCACCACACCACACAATGGATTAGGGTATTACACCACAACGATGGCCTGAACCAGTATAAACCTTGCATCTCTTGTGTTTTTCATCGATCTAGCTTAGGGATTGCGGCAAGGCTGAGGGCGTGAATCGGTAGGAGGAAATCTTCGTGCGCACCCCAGAGTTCGAACCTAAAGGGTTTTGCCGGAACCCGATATCTGACAGGAGCTATTGCTTCTACTAGCCAACCAGGTATCCTCACCCGCATAGAAGCGGGTCATGAGTGCAGTTAAGGCTTCCATAGTCTTCGGCTTTTCCCGCCCGAGGTGTCCGGCGAGCCATTCATCCCGGACGCTGTGTTTGAAGGCCGCTAAGGCTTCTGTGTCCGGACAGTCCATGAACTGGCCGATTCCAAAGCTTGCGAGCCGATTCGCCTGTTTGTTGGATTATATGACTCAAGTCATCAGCATCCGGTCGTTGGACATAAGTGCCCTGGAAGTTGGCCCAAAAAGCATCTTCAAAATCTTCCCAGGTTCCAATGGAATTTTCTGGGAGGCTGTTCAGCCAGTGCCGTGATGGTCCTTTCAGCTTTAGAGGAAGATATTTGATGGCATGGAGGTCATCTCCACGAGCCATGTGGATGTGGAGAAGGAAATCTTCGATCCGTCATTCCATCATACTGTTCGATGTTTATGGGTGTAAACCCTTCCGGAAACTGGTGCTGCATTACCTCATCGGTGAAGCATAAAGGGTGTGCGGGCCCTCTATACCATGCAATATCGCGGCGGAGGTCAGCTGGTTCTCATCCCGAGTATAGTAATGGTCGTCATGCTGGGCTTCATAGCCGTTGTCTCATGCTGGGGCGTGACCTCTTGATCCATAGATTGATCTAGTCCGGCTACCTTTATTGGCTAGGTCCCGTTGCAAGTCGTATGTGTATCTCGCGGCTGCGATCTCCTTGCCTCTTCGGTGAGGAGGTGCGGGTTGGTATTCGGCTTGATATGCCACTTTATCCCATCTACGCAGTGGTCGGTCTGGTTGATCTACCTGATTATACTTCGATGGTATTGGCTCAAGGGCTTCGTCATCGAATTGTGGCAGCAGTTTGCACTTAGGGTAGCTTTTGACAGGTCGCTCGTGGCCGTATTCCTCAGTGGCCACGACCTTAGTCCACCTTTCATTAAGCGTATCCTGCTCAGCTTTGAGCCGCTCCTGTTTCTTTTTCAGGCTTCAAGGTATAGCGATGAGCTGTCGCTTAAAGCGTTCTTGTTCGAGGGGTTCCTCTGGGATGATAAAAGCTTCATCACCGAGGCTAACTTCCTGTTCGGATTCTGGCATATAGTTGATGTCTTCTGAATCTTCGTGATCAACATGTTCGAGACTATGTTTACCCTCTTCCCTTTTGTCCTGTTCGGATGTGGGCTCGACGGGGTATTCGGGATCTTTGGCATCATCCGGAGTCTCATTATATCCGGTGCCGATATTACTATCCTTTGCCCGACGCGATTGTGAGCGGCGTCGCTGACATTGGTGCTTTGGTGGTTTATCAACGGCTTTATCCTCATTGTTGTCCTGATTATCCCATCGTCCTTTTTATCAGGAGTGTCCACCATGTATACATCATAAGTTGAAGTGGCCGTCCAATGCCCTGTGATGGGTAGGACTTGGCTCGGTTCGGCGTCGGCATCGTCATCCATACCATCAATTTCTTCGGACGCGTAGTCCAGCATGTCGGTTAAATCCTCGACATTGTCTATTAAGTGGGTGGTGGATGGGGTGTAAAATTTGCCGCTCTCAACCCTCAGCCCGAGCTGGGTATAGTTTGTAGGTAAAGCCTCCGTGATGGTGAGAGACCACATTAGTCCTAATGCTTCATCTAGGAGCGAAAGCTGGACCAGAAACTTTGGATCTGCAGGGCCGAGTTCGGCATGGGACATGTGATCGGATCCGAAGACTGCACACCTCGACAATTCAGAGTGATCATCCAGAGGCAAGTCCAGGGTTGCATCTGGGTCTTCGGTTGGGTGCTCCACGAGGGGAGGGACTCTGGCGGGGCTAACGCTCCCGTCTTCTAACGATGCGACCTGCTCTGGATCTAAGGCCGGGGTAGGCATGAGGGTCGACCCCTGAATGGGATCTAGTAGGGGATCCAAAAAGACTTCTTGATGGGGGCACGGGGCGGTAGCCAAGGCTGCGAACCCCTCAAAGATTAGATCTCCGCGGATGTCAACGATGTAGTTCAGGTTGCCAAACCTGATCTGGTGGCCGGGGGCGTAACTATCGACCTGCTCGAGGCGGCCGATCAAGTTGGCACGAAGCACGAAGCTACCGAACACAAAGACCTGTCCGGGGAGAAAGATTTCCCTGGACGTAGCACCATTGTTAATGAAAGGTCAAGTCATCGATCCTTTTGTTCGACGATACAGCGCAACTCTCAATGATAGCACCAATGTCGGTGTCAAAACCGGCTGATCTCGGGTAGGGGGGCCCAAGCTGTATGTCTGAAGACCGATGGTAACTATGGACAAAGGGCACAGTGTTTTACCCAGGTTCGGGCCCTCTTAATGGAGGTAAAACCCTACTCCTGCTTGATTATATTCGAAGGATATAGGGGTTACAAGAGTTGATCTACCACGAGATCGAGTTGGCTAACCCTAGATTAGCTAGCCTAGCAATGTTGTGATCCTGCCTCCAATCTAACCCTCCGGTTTATATAGAACTGGAGGGGCTTAGGGTTGTAAAAAGCCGGTTTTACAGAAAGGAATAACATATCCGGACACCTATACTTGCCATCCACGCATACGGGAGTCCCCACTGGACACGAGAGGTGATCTTTTGTCTTGTATCTCGATAGCCCATCAGTCCGGCCCATATCCAATAGACCGGATGCCCGAGGACCCCCTAGTCCAAGACTCCCGCACTGTACCCGACCATTGCTTGGGATGGTGGTGGCGGAGGGAAAGATCAGAGTTTTGGGGCACTAGAGGTTGGAGGTCGGAAGACAGAAGCTAGAGGAAGGCGTGGGGAAAAAGGAGGGATCTTTATCCCCTTATAGACGGTGAAAATACCAACCGTCCCCCTCTCAAGCCATAAACCTCGCCTGTTCCCAACGAGATTGTGCGTAAGGTGCAGTTGGGTTACCCAAACCATATTGATGAGAATCCCATAATGGGCGGGCATGATATCTGTTTTGAAAACACATGCCAATCGAGGCTAAGCCTCGAAATGCGAAATGGGAGGTGTGAAAATGGTTCGAAATAGTAAAGTCAAGTGTGAAGCTTCGCCAAAAAAAGTTGTCAGTAAAAGACACTATTCCTGTTTTGACATCTTGCCTTCGTGGCTAAGGGTTGTATTGATTATGCAGAGCCGAACGGAGTTCCTTTATACGGGAAGCTAACTTAAAATATTCATGAGAAGGAACCTGCCTTGCAATGCCGAAGATAATCCGCGTGCCGAACACATCGTCATCGAAGACTGGTTCAGGGGCTACTGAGGGAGTCCTGGATTAGGGGGTCCTCGGGTGTCCGGTCTATTCGATATGGGCCGGACTGATGGGCCGTGAAGATAAAGCAGAAGACTATCCCCCGTGTCCGGGTAGGACTCCTATATGCGTGGACGACAAGATTGGTGTCCGGATGTACTATTTCCTTCCCTTGTAAACCGACTCTGTACAACCCTAGGCCCCTCCGGTGTATATATAAACCGCAGGGTTTAGTCTGTAGAGGCTACCAGAATAATCATAGGCTAGATAACTAGGGTTTAGCCATTATGATCTCGAGGTAGATCAACTCTTTTAACCCCTCTACTCATCGAATACAATCAAGCAGGACGTAGGGTTTTACCTTCTTTAAGAGGGCCTGAACCTGGGTAAACATCGTGTCCCCATTGTCCCTTGTTACCATTGATCCTTAGACTCATAGCTTGGGCCCCCTGACGGTGTCCTAGACTAGGGGGTACTCACCACGTCGTCTCCCAATCAGTTGGATTGGGCCGAGGACCCCATGGCCGTATACCCATGGGCAGTTCGGACAGTTGCCGCATACAAGGAAGATTCCACAAGACTTGGTGATCAAGATAAGGACTCCTCCCCCACCGGCGTATTCGGCTAGGACTCTTGTTACCCTAGGCCTATGGTACATTATATAAACCGAGGCTAGGCTAGTCGTTAGAGGATGATTATGACATTACTCATCATACCTCTAGGGTTTAGACCACAACATATGATCTCGAGGTAGATCAACTCTTGTAACCCCTATACTCACTATAGTCAATCAAGCAGCATGTAGGGTATTATCTCACCAAGAGAGCCCGAAGCTGGGTAAAATCCCGTGTTCATGTTACCATTGATCCTAAGACGCACAGCTTGGGACCCCCTACCCAAGATCCGCCGATTTTTACACCGACATTGGTGCTTTCATTGAGAGTTCCGCTGTGTGATCGGCGAAAGGATCAATGGCTCGACTGCAGGTCAACTACAACATCGGTTTCTTCGTCACCAGCTCGACTGGTCACCTTGGCTTGACCGAGGACTGCGCCCTACCTCCGATCGTCATGTTCAGATGAGGGCCTTCATCAACATCAACTTCGATCTCTATCAAGATCATGGAGGAGTCATCCATGGAGCTCGGGGGCTCAACATCAACATTGCTCTCGGGCGATCGTGCTATTTTTCTAGACAGCAAAGTCGTATCCGCCGCCACCGCCTCCTCGAGTGTCGCCCAAACGATTGCTTCACTGGAATTATGCGGAATAAAGTCTACAACAACCCTGCAAAAATTTCATCGAGTTCCGATGGAGGAATCTTCGGCAATCTCCGATATACTAGAGCCCTGTTGAATCTGGACGAGAATCTGGACAAGTTTGGAGCAGGGTGTCCAGCATCTATCTCGGACGTCCTTTGGAAGATCCAACCGTTGATCGGCTGCGGAATTCCCACATCTACCAGCTGCCAAAAATTCAGCTCAATCCGACCGTCCAAACTCCGGGAACCTTCCGATTAACGCATCACTTTTTGGATCTGTTTTCTGCGCGAGAACGAATCCGACCCAAGTTCATCTTCTTTACGAACGGGATTTCAGACATCCTTTTTGAAGGACGTTTTCATATGGGGTATTGTGTTTTATTCTCAAACACATCCCACTAGTATTAAAAGTATTTTTACAATACGAACTTCACCGTCGCGCCAGTGTCAAACCAGCTCGACAACATCACTCCACGGCGGCCGACCTGCATTAGACATGTTGTCGTTTGTTGAGCCGAGCTCAACTTCTTCGGATCATCATCTCGGCCAGCCGAACAATAGTTCGGCATCGTGAAGGACAAATCGTCACCGACATTGCTGCCCCACAGATTACACGGAGCAGGCACACCGGCATCGCCGCGCGGTCACTTTGTCAAGCCAGCATTGACCGCGTCACAAGTTACGATCTGCCTCGGCATAGCTGCACTGTTGCTTCTTTAAGCCGATGTACATCACGCTGAACTACTTCAACACCTCGACTGACACGGCAGCTACAACGTCTCCTTATCAACCTGCTCCGTCACCTCGGCTAGACCGAGGACTTCGCCATCTCTTCATCAACTTACTTCGGAGACTTTGGCGTCACCAGCCGACCAGCTTCATCACATTAGCTGGACCACGGGCTTCGCCATGGCGAGCCAACCTTTTCTAGGATCGCCATGCCATCGCTTCATCACCCATCAGACAATGGTGTGCGGATCGAGTCCCAATTTTGGGAGTAACCTTTCTTCGGACCGCTACAACAAATAAACCAGGTGCTATTAATCCTAGTAATTTTTGCTTGTTTGGGTTCATTTTCCCAAGGAATTATTACTCTGCTTTGTTCCATCATCTGTACACAGGTCTATCAAATGGTGGCCGCATTAGCAACGATTGCGTGGTGGTTCAGTCAGTTTCCGTGCATAGTTCGGCGAATGCCGCATCCGGAACTTAGACCGACCTGTGAATTCGGGCTTTATCACGTCTTCACTGCGTCACGCCGACGCCCTGCATCGACAATGACCTCGACGCTCGGGCCACATCTCTTTCATTATTTCCTTCACTTGTATTAAATAAGTAGAAGATTTTTTTAATATACATTATTATCTTTATTTGTCATTACCTTTGGTTTGCGCTATTTTACCTGTGCAGCCAACTGACTCAGACTTAGCCGCGTTGTCGCCTCCTTCAGCCGAATTGTGTTGTCGCCTTGGCGCGCTCTGCTCCATTACCGCAGCTGGGGGCTTCATCTTCTCGGGGTGCCGAACCCTCTGCTCAGCCACCTCGGGACCAGCCTGGAGGCTGGAACCTTGTCCCGCATCAAGCTCGGACCGCGTCATCAATGCCGAACATATCAACCAGCTAAGTTGCTTTCATGCTAAAAAACTTTTAGTCTTAAATTTTGATCGGTTTGAACAAGTATTATAATTTTTGGCACAAAGTTGTTTGTGACAAAGTTCCTTGTCAAAACTTTTTTTTGTGATGCACATATTCAAATACCCCGTTTATTTGGGGGCTCCCTTGATGGTGCTTTTCCTCTTGCATATGATTATACTTGTACGGCTTCATTCCTTGTTCGTGTATTATGCCACAATATGCACCATGTTGACTTAAGCGATTTGCAAGCTGGGTTGCCTGCCCCCTGTGCTTACCCCTACGTTCCCGATTGTTCAGCCAGGGAGTAAAGGGAGCACCTCTGTGATTATCACGATCGGTTCATCCGAGCCGGACGTCAGACTGGGTGTAGCTGAAAGCTAGCACTCTTACTGTTTTCAACAATGGTCGGCACACAACGAAACTCATGAGTACAAAAAATCTATTGCACAAGTCTCACATTAATAATGAGCAACCGAAGAAAGGTATCGGTGGGGGTACTATTTTCTTCGAAGATGCTTCTTACACTTCGTCGGTAATATAGCATAAGTTCCTTGAGTGCGCTTTGTCTGTTACAGTCTTATGGCCTGATTGCCTGGTTATCGGAAACACCGTTGATATTCTCGACAGGTGGAGTACATAACACTTTTCGTCCCTTGGCCGAAGAGGGAGAAGCCTACGGTCGGTTAAGACGCGTTTGAAGTTTGGGTGAACACATATAGGAAATAAGTACTTCGGTACATACAATCATTATACATAAAATTCTTTTACCCAAGTCACTCGGGGGCTCTTAAATTTATGTGAGCTGTTTTATAATAAGTGTTCTTCTTCTTAGTATTTGTAAAGTCTTTTTTCTATCACTCCTATTTTCGACGCGAGTGTGCGGTCAATAGCCGGGGAGCCTAATTTGTCTCTCAAAGCCGCTAAAGTTTGCTAAACTATCCTAACAAGAAGTACTCCACCTTCGGGATAGGAGGTTGAAGCCGTAGGCTGACCCGCTTGAAGTCTTGAGATAGGATGTGTCATGTTAAAGCATGACAGAAGCTCAATTTTTTCTCTAAGACCAATTTTCTGATTGGCACCGAACAATTATCTAGTTCGTACGTCAAGTTTTTCCTGACGTTTTTTGGTTTTCCAATCCTGCGGCACTTTTCAACTATTTGTGTGTTTTCCGCATAAATCTCGCAGTGCAACGCCAGACACCTTTAGAGATTCGGCAAAAATTCTTGGATATTGCTATATATGCATCAGTTTTGAATTGCGTCTTTGGTCAATAGTTGGGTTGCCCGGCTCCTGTGCTTGCCTCCTATGTTCCGCTTTGTTCGGTTAGGTGTGCAAAGGGAGAACCACTGCGATTGTGCTTTCAGCTCGCATGGTTAAGCACCGCAGTGGAGAAAGACGAAAGCTGACTGTCACAACAAGTGTAAACTAGTCAGCGGTCCGATGACTATATTAAATGATGGGTCGTTCATAACATTGGCCAAAGTGTTTATGGCTTGACCTCAGTTGTCGCCGAACACTAACCGGGGGCTACTTGCGGGCCTCCCAACTTTAAGCTCCTATGACTAAGTGAAAGTTATAAAGCCCGCATATCTGATCGCCTCGTTTCCGCTAACACAACCTCCTTCGGGCACCGAGACGTCGGCTAAGGGTTGTTTTGTTATTGTGGAAACACCCTGCGTAGCATCTACAAGGGGGTAGAAGGCGATGATGGGCCATTTTCAGATTATAAACGGTCGCAACAGAGGTAAAAATTTGGGTTCATTTAGACCACAAAGTTTGGAAGATTTCCCCGAACTAAATCCTCAGTATTTTCCTCCCACATTGATCGGAGCTGAGGTTTCATGATCATGCTTAGCATGACAACCCAAAGAAAGGAACCGATAGCGGGGCTATATTCTTTGGACGATCTTTCTTATGTTTAACAATAATATAACATATCTCTCTGCGTACCTTTGTTTATAAAACCGTATGGCCGGATTGCCTTGTTTGCCGTAAATCTTTGCCCTCATAAAGGCTTTATAAAGTTGGACAAACACCCCTCGGCTGCCGTCCGAGGAGGTTGAAGCCGACATCGGTCAACAAAGTTTTGTACAATGCGGATCTAAGCATTAATGACGTAAAGTACTTGGATACATAGAGTCATTACATATAATTTTACTATGGATATCGATGCTTAATTCGGCCACCCGTGCCCACATTAAGGCTCGGGCTACTAGGCTTCGTGCTTGTTATTTACAAATATTAAAGGGGTACATTGATCCCCTGATCTAGTGTCACCACCCGATCAGTGTCTCGGGGGCTACTGCATTGCCTGTCCAATGCAGAAAATTTAAAGTGCAATATAGTTTTCGAGGAGATTATTATCCTCAGGTTGGTCGGCCACACCCAAGCTGAGTCTCGAGGACTTTGTACACCGCGTTTCTATTCCTATGTATGCTGCCGAGCTATGAGTTGATCCTCAGGCCGATTTCGCGCATCGACATGAGTCTCAGGGGCAACTAGGATCAGTGGTTTCATGTTTTCCTTCAGGTGCATCTCGGGTTTTAGACCGACGCACACACCTTGAGGGCTACTAGCGAAATATCTCGGCAGAGAACAAATTGCACCAATAAAAAAATCAGCCCACGGTCAGGGGTGGTGTACCACCTCGGAAGCAGTCTGGCTTAAAGCTCGGGCGCCAGTGGCTGGCTCCATAGAGGGCATTCCCGGCATTAAGCTCGGCTAAACTCCTTCAACTTTTTTGAACCAAAATGATCTATTTCATCTCGGATACAGTCCGGCCTTGGAGCTTGGACACAGTCCGGCGTTGGAGCTTGGATACATTCCGGCGTTGGAGCTCGGAAGAAGTTCAGCATTGGTGCTTGGCTGCAAAATATACCTCGAATGCAACCCGGCGTTGGAGCTCGGATGCAAGAGGACACTACCGCCCGGGAATAACTTCAAACCCGAGGTGTGGCATAAAAATAACAAGGCATTGATAAAGGCTGGAAACTTAAAGAGGCTCCTCGGATATCCGACGTGTAAACTCTTTGGATTTACTTCGGCGAACCTCAAGATCAAAGATAAGAAGATTTGTTGAACCAGTTTTCAAGACGGACCATCGAAGATGAAGAACAGTTCGGAAGAATCAAGGAGCGTCCCCAACTTGAAGACCGGTCCAGGGGGCTACTGACTGTGTCCTGGACTAGGGGGTACTCACCATATCGTCTCCCTATCAGTTGGATTGGGCCGAGGACCCCATGGCTGTATACTCATGGGCCAGTTCAGACAGTTGCCGCATACAAGGAAGATTCCACAAGACTTGGTGATCAAGACAAGGACTCCTCTCCCACCGGTGTATTCGGCTAGGACTCTTGTTACCCTAGGCCTATGGTACATTATATAAACCGAGGCTAGGATAGTCGATAGAGGATGATTATGACATTACTCATCATACCTCTAGGGTTTAGACCACAACATATGATCTCGAGGTAGATCAACTCTTGTAACCCCTATACTCATTATAGTCAATCATGCAGCATGTAGGGTATTATCTCATCAAGAGAGCCCGAAGCTGGGTAAAATCCCGTGTTCATGTTACCATTGATCCTAAGACGCACAACTTGGGACCCCCTACCCGAGATCCGCCGGTTTTGACATCGACACCCCCCTACCTGAGATCTGCCGGTTTTGACACTGACACCAATGCACGCTTGAGCACCCCTCACGCGTTTCGTTTGACCATGCGTGGGCTCGAAGAGGCACCAAATGTATCATTGGTGAGCCTATTGCCGCGCAACCGCGCAAGCTTCTCACCCGACTAGTTTGTCCATAAGTCGGCTAGAAAGAGGGGAAAATCATGTGCATTTATTGGAAAAAAGCTTTGCAAAAACTAAGTGTGTTGAATGACTGAGAGCAGCGCACACGTTTGACAACAAGTTTACCCGTGGGTGATGAGGTCGAAGTTACACGAAAGGGTAATGATGGACACTCAAGTGCGATAATTCCACGCTCTACAGGGCACATAGTTGAACAAACCAACTGTGTGCAATAATGTCGAAGATCACTGTCGAGTCCGCTATATAGATCGTTTGTGATGAGATCGACATGAGCAACATATTCGAGAATGGTAAATAAAATCTAAGTTCATTGCATATTAAGGTGAAAATAGTACTACCAATATACGAGTCTCATACGATGTCATTTCAACGATTGTACCACAAAAGCCCAAAATATTACAAGGTTCAAATTCCAGAGTTATATGGCTCAAATTTGAAGATTACAAGGTTCAAACTGATATTAGAAATGAAATTCAGCTCATGCAGCTACAGACGCCCGCGTTGATCAGCTGGACATGGACATAAGAGAGGTTCAAACTAATATTACCACTTGTAACACTTGTTTCAAAATGGTACATCTCCAACGTATCTATAATTTTTTTATTGTTCCATGCTGTTATATTATCATTCTTGGGTGTTTTACAATCATTTTATATCAACTTTATTTCATTTTTTGGGACTAACCTCTTGACATAGTGCCCAGTGCCAATTGCTGGTTTTTGCTTGTTTTTTACTTCGCAGGAAATCAATATCAAATGGAGTCCAAACATAGTGAAACTTTTTGGAGAATTTTTATGGACCAGAAGACCCAGGATGGGCCAAAGAAGTAATAGACGGGAGGCCCGAGGTAGGCACAACCCACCTGGGCGCGCCCAGGCGGGTTATGCCCCCTCGATGACCTACCACACCGCCTCTTCGCCCTATAAATTGCCAAATATTCCCAAAACCCTAGGGGAGTCGATATATCAGAAGTTCCGCCGTCGCAAGCCTCTGTAGCCATGAAAAACCAATTTAGACCCTATTCCGGCACTCCACCAGAGGGGAAATCATCACTAGTGGCCATCTTCATCATCCTGGCGGCCACCATGATGAGGAGGGAGTAGTCCACCCTCGGGGCTGAGGGTTTGTATCAGTAGCTATGTGTTTAATCTCTCTCTCTCTCTCTCTCTCTCTCTCTATCTCTCTTGTGTTCTTGAGATGGCACGATCTTGATGTATCACGGTCTTTGTTAATATAGTTGGATCATATGGTGTTTTCCCCTCTCTATCTTGTTGTGATGAATTGAGTTTTCCCTTTGAGATTTCGTTATTATTGGATTGAATACTTCTATGGATTTGAGAGCACTTGATATATGTCTCTCATATGAATACCCGTCCTGGTACGCGTCGGTGCTATACAAACGGTTTTTAACCCCTTTCTGCGATGGCATTTGGAACCATCGCCAAGTGAGTGTGGGCAATAGGGGGGTCCTTCTCACATGAACCAGAAACCGTCGGGGATAGGCCCTCCTGGCACACAAGCTGGCTCGTGTGCGATCGGGCAAGGCATCGAAACCCAATTGTTTCCGTTCATATCTACATCCCACATAGTGAATCCCGAAAAACATTTCCGTTCATATGTATATCACACACAGTCAATACAATGAGAACATTTCCATTCTCATGTACATCCCACATAGTGAATCCAGGGAAAACGTTTCCTTTCGTATGTACTTCCCACACAGCCAATCCAGGGAAAACGCTTCTGTTCATATGTACATCCCACACAGTCAATCCAGGGAAAATGTTTTCATTCGTATGTACATCCCACACAGGTTTATGTATAGGCTCGCGTGTGATAAGTGTAACTATCACACATGCTCTGCCTTGGTTAACTGTTTGCTTTTATCAACTACATCACACACGATTTGATGAAGAAAACTGTAACATCCCAAATTTTCAATTTGGAATGTTATACATTAGATCATCATTGCATATCATATTTTATTGCATTTTGGCTTGATCCTAGAAATTCTACGCAACTCAAGGACCCACGGAGAGAGTTGGGGATTTCGTTATTTTCATATTTGGGTTTTCTCAAATTTTGAAAATAGGATCATTTGATTTTTATTCTTTTACCTTTGATTATTTCTATTATAAAAATAAAAGAGAGGGAATAAAATGACTTTCCCAAAATAAAGAAATATTGAGGATTGAATATTAAAATCAAACAAGATTTTATTTCAGAGTTTATCGCTACTTTATTTGAATTTAGGAAAAATGCGCATTTTTTAAAATTGCATTTAGGCCCCAAATAAATGTTCATCTTGTCCGGCTTGATTTTAGAGGACAGGGAAATTTTATTTCGGGATTTTTGGAGTCTGTTTAGTATTTCCTTTAATTGTTTTTCTGCGTGAAACTATTTAAAAAAAGCTAAACCGACCAACGGGCCATGGGCGACCCGGACTCCGCCGTCCCGGGCCTTTATAAACTGCCGCCACGACCCCGCAGCCCAGCCCACCCGAGCCGCCGAAACCCTAACCCTAACCGCGCCGCCGCCGCCATCGCCGCTGCCGGCGCCTTGACCCCGCGCGGCCGCCGCGTCGTCTTGCCGCCGCCCGACGCCGCCGACCCCGCCACCGGAGTAGCCCCGCCGCCGCCACCGTCACGTGTTCTGAGGTAGCCGCAAGTAACACTTTGATCATATATTTTTACTACCCAGTTTTAATGCATTAGATCAATCCTCAAACAATTGCATGGTTAGGATCTGATTAATATGAGGGTTTTGGGAAGTAGATGAGGTAGTACCTATTACCTATTTTATTATCAAACCTTTGGGAGTTACTTCTATGTTTGCTTATATTGCTATGCTATGCTAGTAGACGTGGATTGGGTGAGTGTATTCATGACAGATATGAGGTGGTTAATTAATGGTTTACTTAAGGTGGCAACTTAAATTCACATCTGGGTGGACTGAGGCACCCGAGGAACCCAGTGTTGTCTGTATTTTTGGAAATCCCAGGGTACTGTGTGATTCTCCTATGGACCGCCACCCAGGTTTGAAGGGATCATGAGATTATTCATGCTAGAAACTTCCGTGTGCAGCCACAAGCTACTATGGGCTCTAGCATAGTGGAGTAGGTTACAAGACCTCTTTTAGTGGCGGGCTAGCAGATGTAGGGGAAAGTAGGTGTAACTGTCCACCTGGAGTAAAGAGTTATTGTTTCTGAAAGACTGTGTCTCGGTCATCCGTTTCTCAAACACCGTGTAGTGCGAGAAATCCAACAGAGGAGACCGAGTCTTGTGGGGAAAAGTGCGCAAACCTCTACAGATTGTATAAACTAATCATGGTTAGCCGTGTCCCCGGTTATGGACGTTTTGAGTATCTAGTACCTGGATTATCATGTGAATCTCATCATGTTACTTAATTTAATTTTGTTGGGTAATGTTTAACAACCACCATGATAGTTAAATAAAATTTATTCCTTTGCAGTAGGGAAAAATTGGCTTTATGCAAAACTGTAACCATAGAGCTTTCCACCAGCCATATATGCATGTAGTGATAGCATATTTCTATTCATTATTCTCTATGTGTTACATTGCCAGCATATTCCATGTGCTGACCCGTTTTCGGGCTGCAACTTTCATGTTGCAGACTTTTCAGACGATGAGTAGGGTGCCTTAGGTTGTGGTCTTATACTCAGTGATGCCTTTGGCGTTGATGGACTCGCTTATCTTCCATGTCTTCCGCTGTTATCGTTATTAGATGGCCTTAAGTCATATTTGTTGTAATAAGTTCTCTTTTGAGACATTCGATGTAATAAGTGTGTGATTGCTACTCTGTTATAAATCCTTCAAGTACTGTGCGTGTCAGCATTACCGATCTAGGGATGACATTGATGCGCAAAGATCAGACTGTTTGAGGTCTGGTCGCTACAAGATGGTATCAGAGCACACGCTGACTGTAGGACACGACCACTAAGCTAAAACCCTAGATCACCACTCTCTCTTCTCATTTCTGGCTCCTCATCTTTTCTACTCTTTTAGGAATGGCGGATGCAAGGAACAAGTTCACTCAACCGAATGAAGATACACCCTTTGGATGCTGCTTGAAGGAAGTCACTAAGTACCTGAACATCGGAGTACCAAGCTTCACCGGGACCTACATCGCCACTTTACTAGAAGAGGAGTGTTGGATGATTCAAGTTCAAGTTCCAGGAAGAACGGTCATGCTAGTCACGGTACCCATAGAGTTTTCCTTTGATGCACCAACCTGGAGTCTAGGAAAGAGCATGGCGGCCCACATCACAATGGGACACATTGGAGAAGTTTACCACGAGGATCTCAAGGATAATATCTACCAGATTTGTGGGTGATGAGATGAGCAATTGGAGATGATCAGTGTCGTGGTTCTAAGTTTGACAGTAGAATAGGGGGTAGGTATGGAGAGGCAAGATCCTAGCTATGGAGCAGTTGTGCACACAAGTGTTTTTCGAGTTCAGGCCCTTCTCGAGGAAGTAACATCCCTACATCTCGGAGCCCGGAGGCGGTCGACTGGATTATATGTGTGAGAGTTACAGGGGTGCGAACCCTTCTGCCAGTGGAGGGGGGTGGCTTATATAGAGGATGCCAAGACCCCAGCCAACCCACGTAACAGAGGGTTTAAAGTACATTAGGGCCGGGCGTTACTGGTAACGCCCTACATAAAGTGTCATCATGACCATAAAGACTACTTAATTACAGACTGTTTGGATACAGAGTAGATCTTGAACTCCTGGCGGTCGAGTGAGTCTTCATGGTCGAGTGTCTTCAGGTTCGTCGAGCGTCCTCTAGTCCGTAGAGTGGAGTACCTCTTGGTCGACTGGAAGACAGCTTCTTCTAAAAGATGTCCTTGGGGAGGGTACCTTGGACAGGTCCATGACCCTACCCTAGGTACATGACTTCATCATTAGCCCCCGAATGGATCGAGGTTTGAGTGAGGAAGGAGTTGGCAATCTTTCCGACCTGCTTTCTGGTGCTGTAAAGGTGTTTTGCTCTGGATCAATGACTTTCAAGTGAGGATGTCAACTTTCTTTCAGTCGCCTTGATCCATTCTTTATATCTGTCGAGTGAACTTTACGGACTTGGAGATTTCCGAGCGACGGATCACAGGAGATCTTCTGTCTGACAAGTTATCCTGCGGTTAGCGGATTTAGTGGGATCTGAATTTTGGGAAGCGCGCGAAGCAGAGAAGACCGCTGTACTTGGATGGGATAAGGCAGGGATGCCTCGATTCCCGCGCCGCCTTTTTCGCCACGTATCGCCTGCACGACTATTTTGGGATTTGACAGGATTGCCTGGGCCTACCTGTCAGCCACTCGGAAGTGACTCCATATAAGGAACCGGGCGGAGGTTTTTTGAACAGTGCCTCCTCATTTTCCCCTCCCTTGTCTCCAGATTCATTCGCTGCACTCGCCAACTACCCAGTGCCGCTGCTCCGTTCCAGCCTCGTCGGTGACAATGGTGAAGGAGAAAATGGCGGCTTTGGAGCGGGCGAAGAAGGCGACTGTGCAGGCGAAGGGGAGAGCGACCAGTCGGGGTGGATCCTCGTCGCGGTCCCGCCTGCCACAGGGTTGGATCCAAGGGGATTGGATCCGTTCGACCATCACCCAGAAGGGTCTCGATGACCTGGCCAACGAGGGGCTGATCGAGCATGGAGCAGTGAGGCTTCCGGGGACGGAGTGGCAGCCGCAGCCTCAGGAGGGTGAGTGTGTCCTCCTAGCGACTCATGTCGATCGTGGGTTTTCTTTGCCGTCGCATCTCTTCTTTCAGGGGTTTCTGAACTTATTCGGGGCTCAGCTCCATCACTTCACACGCAATTCTATTGCCTATCTCGCCGCTTTCGTGTCTCTGTGCGAAAACTTCTTGGGTTGTCGGCCGCATTGGGACCTTTTCAAACACATATTCACTTGCCACTCTCAGACGGTCAAGAAGGCCAACCCGAATGACGAGAGAACCCAAGTAATCCAGATGTGTGGGGGTCTTGGGGTCCAGATGAGGAGTAAGAGTGCCTTTCTAGCTATGACCCTTCCCGAGTCAGTTAGAGGGTGGCAGTCGACCTGGTTCTACTGCCAAGACCGGTCGACGCCAGGGCAGTCGACTGGGTTCCCTCCCTTCACCATGAGTCGAGTGAACAAGCCATCTTCTCTGAAAGTGATTCTGGAGGAGAAGGCTCAGGTTAAAATGCTGATGGAGCGGGTAGTCCAACTCATTCGCGATGGCGTGACTGGCATGGATCTTCTGGAGGTTTTCCTTTGACGGCGTATCCAGCCACTCCAGTACCGGGGTCACCCGATGTGGTTGTACTCTGGTACTGAAGACACCACACGGGTCCACCCAGAAGAAGTCGATGATGTCACACTGGAGAGGTGGATGACTGCCATTACGGGGAACAAGGACAACCCTCATGGAGCCAGGAGGATCCCGCCACTCGACCAATCTTATGAGGCAGACAAGGTATGACCACTTATCTCTGATTGTCATCATGCTTCGTCCATTCTGTTTTGGTATAGATCAGTCGATCGACTTTTGTCTTGTTTGTTGTCTTTTAGGCCACCACTAAGTTGTACTCGATGCCCAATGGGGTGCAAGCACAGACCGAGGAGGAGGAAGGGAGAGGAGGCGAAAGTCAAGAGGAGTGGGAGTCGGTCGGCGACGAGGATGATGAAGATGCAGACTCTGATGAGGAGGAGGAGGAGGAAGAGGAGGAGGAAGTTGTGCCTCCCCGTTCTGAAAGAAGGTCCAAGCTCGTCCACGACCCTGCGATCGAATGCGGCAAGGGAGTCGTGCCTGCTGGGCAATCGACGAAACGCCCTCGGATGACTTCACCGGCGCCGACTGAGAAGGTGTCGAAGCAACCCCGAGCGGCCCCGACAAAGCCAGTGAAGGCCCTGCCGAAGATGAGGATGGTGATCCCGACTGTTTCTGGGTAATAGCATAACTCATGTTTTTTCCTTTTATCATGGATATATTCTTTGTCGACTCGATCGATGACTGACTGATTTTTGAAATCGCAGTGCTGCTACTTCTGAAACTTCAGCCAGACATGAGGATCAAGAAATGGAAGATGCTGCTACTTCTCATCCTGGTATGATCTGCGCAGTTTCTCTTTCGGTCGATTGGATCTTTATTTTTGACTTTGAACCTTTTCTGCAGCTCCATCTAGCGTTATCATCGATCTCCCTGATGATGACGATGAAGCGCCGCTGAGGCAAAGGAGGAGCAGGAAGTCGACTGCTGGCAAGACTGCTCAGGTTGCGTCAGCACCTGAACCATTGGTTCCGGAGGGGAGCAATGTTGCTCGGGCTACTGTGTCTTTTGCGGATCCGTTGACAAGTGCCCGTCCTCCGTCGTCGAGTGCTGATCCACCTTCTCTCTTCTCCACATACTACGTCTCGGAGGACCAGGCAGGCGCTGCCAAGGAAGCCATACGCCAAGCGGGGATCATGATGGAGCAGGTGAAGGCAATCCAAGTCGCCAGCCAAGCAGCTTACGACGCGAGTTCAGCCCTTCAGATCAATGTCCAGGTTAGTTGAACACTGACTGAAAATCTTAGTGTTTGTCATGCACCCACTGGGTGTGTCAATTGGAATGTCTGTATTAGTGGGGGCACGCCGAGTGCACCCACTGGGTGTAGTCCCCGAGACTACGGTGGACTGCTTGCAGTCGACTGTAGTCTTTAAGCCTCGAGCTTTCTCATTTTTACTTGTTTCACTCGAACTGGTTGAGTGGAATCATGGAACCGGTGGGGGCACGCTGAGTGCACCCACTGGGTGTAGTCCCCGAGACCGTGGTTGACTGCTGGCAGTCGGCTATGGTCTGAATAATTCTTCGTTTTTTTGTGTCTAACTGCTGACAGTTAGTTGTTTCCGGTCGACTGATCGACTCTGAGTCTAGCTGATAGAACTAGTGGGGGCACGCTGAGTGCACCCACTGGGTGTAGTCCCCGACACTACAGTTGAATGTTTAGATTCAGCTGTAGTGTTAGAAACACTACAACTTTTTTTTCTTTAGTCACTCGGAAATGATCTATCTTTGATGACTGTCGACTGATCTTCCGCAGAAATCTTGTGACCTTGTTTCTCGTTATACCGAGTTGGAGAACAAGCATATCCAGCTTGAACTTGATCTAAAGCTTGTCCAGGAGAACTTCACGAAGGCGAAGGAGGGGCAAAAGGTATGTTTGGTGAGAATCTTGACGACTGTCTTTGCTTCTTGCCTTTCTCCGAGTCTGATCTTATTGTGATTTTGCAGATAAACTGAGAGATGCTCTGAAGAAGAAGGACCTTGACCTCGCCGAGGCGCAAAAAGCGGCTTCGGACAAAACCAAACTTGTAGAAGAGAAGTTGGCTTCGGTCAACAAACTTGAAGAGGAAAACATTAATCTGAAAGCTGCTCTCGACATGGCCAACCAGGAGGTCACTCGACTAAAGAATGACAAGATGGTCCTGAGTGACAAAGCTGGCAAACTGGCGGGAAAGAAGAATGACTTGGAGGTTTATCGGGGAGGACTCGCCAAGAAGCTATTCCTCATGCTTGAAGGTAACCCTTTATATCCGACTGGTAATTACTGACTTACTGTAGGAGCATTAGCTTATCCTTGAATCGTGTCCACAGAATTCTGCCAAAACTTTGAAGAAGAAACTAGTCGAGTGGAGACTGGCTTGGACCCCATCAACTCTCCAGTGAAAGGTGAAGCCGCTATGAACATGCTCCGCCTCGAGTCTTGTGTTGCTGCAGTGGTCGACTACCTTGCAAGACTAAGGCTGCAACGCCGCGCATCGATACATCACTCTGGCTAGAAGAAACACTTCAGAACGACCTCGAGTCTCTGATGACTCCACTGAATGAAGTTCCAAGTCGAGTGCAAGAATGGAAGAAGTCTTCTTCCAGGTGTGGTGCCGACGTTGCTCTGTCCTTAGTCCGCGTCCACTTCAAGGAAGCGAGAGAAGACAAGCTGGTGTCTCTCAAGGTGGCCAATACCAGGAAGCATGACTTCCGTTCTTTCATGGAGACCTTCATTGCTGCCGCCAATCGGATCACAGACAGGATCGATCTGGACGAGTTTGTTGCGCCTTCCAGCCCTCCGCAGGAGGGGTAAAAAACTTCTATGCTTGATGCTTTGAATTTGCCTCGGAATGCCGAGTGATTTCTGTAACCGATAAACCTTAACAGGCTTGCTGCCTGAGCACTTCTGGATCCGTAGGACGTTATCTGAACTTGGTTTGCCTCTAAAATATGTTTGCTTCTGCTTTCGAGCAACCATCTTTCTTGGGTTGGAATATATACTAGTGTCTGTGATGCTCTTTTGTAGGTAGGGACGAAGCACAAATTGCAATCGACTTGTACTCGTCATGTTTAGGCGAGTGCTGGGCTGCAGCTAAGCCTCTCGAGTGGGAGATTTGTTCTCCACTCGACAGGATTTTGTTGAAATTTAGGCGAGCACTCGGCTGCAGCTAAGCCCCCGAGTGAGAGTTTGCTCTTCACTCGGTAGGATTTTAGAAACTTAGGCGAGCACTGGGCTGCAGCTAAGCCCCCGAGTGGGAGGTTTGCTGTCCACTCGGTAGGATTTTAGAAACTTAGGCGAGCACTGGGCTGCAGCTAAGCCCCCCGAGTGGAAGGTTTGCTCTCCACTCGGTAGGATTTTAGAAACTTAGGTGAGCACTGGGATGCAGCTAAGCCCCTGAGTGGGAGGTTTGCTCTCCACTCGGTAGGATTTTAGAAACTTAGGCGAGCACTGGGCTGCAGCTAAGCCTCCGAGTGGGAGGTTTGCTCTCCACTCGCTAGGATTTTAGAAACTTAGGCGAGCACTGGGCTGCAGCTAAGCCTCCGAGTGGGAGGTTTTCTCTCCACTCGGTAGGATTTTCTAAACTTAGGCGAGCACTGGGCTGCAGCTAAGCCCCCGAGTGGGAGGTTTGCTCTCCACTCGGTAGGATTTTCGTGGCATAGTTTTGGAGGGGAAGGTAGCAGTCGGCCTGCGCTTCGTCCTCCTTGAGGAGCGCACGTTGTATTTGTGGCGTAGCTCAGAAGGAGAAGGCAGGAGTCGACCTGCGCCTCATCCTCTTCGCGGAGCGCATGTTGTATTTTATACTTAGGCGAACACTAGGTTGCAGCTAAGCCTCCGAGTGGAAGGCTAGCTTACCACTCGGTAGGATTTTGTTGAAACTTAGGCGAGTACTTGGACTGCAGCTAAGCCCCCGAGTGGAAGGCTGGCTTACCACTTGGTAGGATTTTCAAAAACTTAGGCGAGCACTGGGCTGCAGCTAAGCCTCTGAGTGGGAGGTTTGCTCTCCACTCGGTAGGATTTTCGAAACTTAGGCGAGCACTGGGCTGCAGCTAAGCCCCCGAGTGGGAGGTTTCCTCTCCACTCTGTAGGATTTTCGTGGCATAGTTTTGGAGGGGAAGGTAGCAGTCGACCTGCGCTTCGTCCTCCTTGCGGAGCGCACGTTGTATTTGTGGCGTAGCTCGGAAGGAGAAGGCAGGAGTCGACCTACGCCTCATCCTCTTCGCGGAGCGCACATTGTATTTTATACTTAGGCGAACACTAGGTTGCAGCTAAGCCTCCGAGTGGAAGGCTGGCTTACCACTCAGTAGGATTTTGTTGAAACTTAGGCGAGTACTTGGACTGCAGCTAAGCCCCCGAGTGGAAGGCTGGCTTACCACTCGGTAGGATTTTCAAAAACTTAGGCGAGCACTGGGCTGCAGCTAAGCCTCCGAGTGGAAGGCTGGCTTACCACTCGGTAGGATTTTGTTGAAACTTAGGCAAGTACTTCGACTGCAGCTAAGCCTCCGAGTGGAAGGGTGGTTTGCCACTCAGTAGGATTTTGTTTAAACTTAAGCGAAATGGATTCGCAACTAAGCCTCCGAGTGGAAGGCTGGCTTACCACTCGGTAGGATTTTTTTTTACAAACTTAGGCGAAATGGATTCGCGGCTAAGCCACCACTGGGGGACTGATTTATAAGAACAAAAGCAATAACAATCACTGGGGAAAATTATGAAACTCTTGTCTTTGATAAATAAACTACAGAAGTACTTTTATTACAACTCATCCGAGTGAAAACTTAAGTATAAAAGGGGCGGAGCAGCTCCGCATTCCATGCTCGGGGCTCGTCAATCTGGTGCTCGACATTGTAAAGGCGGTATGCTCCATTGTGGACCTTCCCAAGTAGGAGCAAGCTTGTGTGGTTTCTGCTGATCCACTCGGAGAACTAAATCTCCCTCCTGGAAAGCTCGACTCTTCACGTTTCTGGCATGGAAGCGACGCAAGTCCTGCTGGTAAATGGTCGATCGGATCAAAGCCATCTCTCTTTCTTCTTCTAGAAAGTCGACTACGTCCTGTCGGGCTTGCTCTACTTCAGCTTCGGTGTAGAGTTCGACTCGAGGTGCGTTGTGAAGCAGGTCACTCGGCAAGACTGCTTCAGCTCCGTAGACCAAGAAGAACGGAGTCCTCCCATTCGACCGGTTTGGCATGGTCCTTAATCCCCAAAGCACCGACGGAAGTTCGTCGACCCATGCACCAGCTGCGTGCTTGAGGTCGCGCATCAGTCGGGGTTTCAACCCTTTGAGAATTAAGCCATTTGCTCATTCTGCTTGTCCATTCGACTGGGGGTGAGAGACTGAAGCATAGTCGACTCGTGTACCCTGAGATGTGCAGAAGGCTCTGAATTCCTCGGAGTCGAAGTTTGACCCATTGTCTGTGATGATGCTGTGTGGAACTCCATATCTGAATATCAACTCCCTGATGAAGCTGACGGCGGTGCCGGCATCCAGATTCTTGATGGGTTTAGCCTCAATCCACTTGGTGAACTTGTCGACTGCTACCAGCACATGGGTGTAGCCGCTTCTGCCTGTTCTCAATGGTCCAACCATATCCAACCCCCATACAGCGAAAGGCCAGACGAGTGGAATGGTCTTCAAGGCTGAGGCGGGTTTGTGCGACATATTGGAGTAGAATTGACATCCTTCACACTTGTCGACTATCTCTTTCGCCATCTCATTTGCTCTGGGCCAGTAAAAACCCGCTCGGTATGCTTTAGCCACGATGGTCCGAGAGGACGCATGATGGCCACAGGTCCCCGAGTGGATGTCATTGAGAATCATTCGACCTTCTTCCGATGTTATGCATTTCTGGCTGACTCCAGTCGCACTTTCTCTATACAACTGTCCCCTCATGACGGTAAAGGCTTTGGATCGGCGGACGATCTCTCGAGCCTGTTCTTCATTCTCGGGGAGCTCTTTCCTCAGAATATAGGCGATATAGGGCACTGTCCAGTCGGGAGTGATGACCAGAACTTCCATGATTAAGTCGACCACAGCTGGGACCTCGACTTCAGTCGGATCTGTGGCGCTTTTTGGCTGCGGGGCTTCCTCAGTGAAAGGATCTTCTTGAACCGACGGCGTGTGAACATGCTCCAAAAACACGCCACTCGAAATGGCTTCTCTTTTGGAACCTATCTTTGCCAAGTCATTGGCTGCTTGATTTTTCAGTCGGGGAATGTGATGGAGCTCTAATCCCTCAAATTTATTCTCCAGCTTTCTGACTGCATTGCAGTAACCAGTCATGGCTGGGCTTCTAACGTCCCACTCCTTCATCACTTGGTTGACCACCAAATCCGAGTCACCGTAGACCATGAGGCGACGGACGCCGAGTGAAATGGCCATACGCAACCCGTACAAGAGTGCTTCGTATTCTGCCTCATTGTTGGAGGAATCAAAGTGAATCTGGAGTACGTATCTGAGCTTGTCTCCTCAGGGGGAAACCAACACTACCCCGGCACCGGAACCATTCAGCATTTTGGAGCCATCGAAGAACATAGTCCAGTGCTCCGAGTGAACTTGAGTCGATAACTGCTGTTCAGTCCACTCGACGAGGAAATCTGCTATTGCTTGGGACTTGATAGCTTTCTTTGCCTCAAATCTGATATCTAGGGGAAGAAGTTCAATCGCCCATTTTGCCACTCGATCAGTTGCGTCTCTGTTGTGCAGAATCTCTGATAAGGTGGCGTCGGTGACGACTGTGATGATATGGTAAGAGAAGTAGTGAGCAACTTTCTTCGTGGTCATATAAATCCCATATACAAGCTTCTGATAATGAGGGTATCGTTGCTTGGATGGGGTCAGGACTTCGGAAATGTAATATACTGGGCGCTGAACTTTGAAGGCTTTCCCTTCTTCTTCCCGCTCGACCGTAAGTACAGTACTGACGACTTGTCCTGTGGCTGCAATGTAAAGCAGCAAAGGCTCTTTGCTGATCGGGGCAGCAAGCACCGGCTGGGTGGAAAGCAGGGTTTTTAACTCTGTAAACGCTGCGTCAGCTTCAGGAGTCCACTCGAACTTGTCTGACTTCTTCATCAGTCGATAAAGAGGCAATGCCTTCTCACCGAGACGAGAGATGAATCGACTTAAAGCGGCCAAGCAACTAGTAAGCTTCTGAACATCGTGCACACGCACAGGTCGTTTCATTCGGAGTATAGTGCCTACTTTCTCTGTGTTTGCATCGATTCCTCATTCAGAAACGAGAAAACCGAGTAACTTTCCACCAGGAACTCTGAATGTGCACTTGGATGGGTTAAGCTTGATATCGTACCTCCTGAGGTTGGCAAATGTTTCAGCGAGGTCAGTCAGCAGGTCGGAACCTTTCCGTGACTTGACCACAATGTCATCCATGTACGCTTCCACATTCCAACTGATTTGAGTGAGCAAACACTTCTGAATCATCCTCATGAACGTGGCTCCAGCATTCTTGAGGCCGAATGGCATGGTGACATAACAGAAGCACCCGAATGGGGTGATGAAAGCTGTTTTGATCTCGTCGGGTCCAAACAGACGGATCTGATGGTACCCGGAATAAGCGTCCAAGAAAGACAGTCGCTCACATCCCGCAGTTGAGTCGACTATTTGGTCGATGCAGGGAAGAGGAAAATGATCTTTTGGGCAGGCCCGATTGATATGCTTAAAATCGATGCACATGCGAAGCGAATTGTCCTTTTTGGGGACCATGACGACATTGGCGAGCCACTCGGAGTGGTAAATCTCTCGAATAAACTCCGCTGCTAGGAGCCGAGCCACTTCTTCGCCAATAGCCTTCCTTTTCTGGACGGCGGACCGTCGCAGATGTCCCTTCACAGGTTTTGCCTTTGAATCAACTCGCAGACGATGCTCAGCCAGTCCCCTAGGTACACCCGGCATGTGAGAAGGTTTCCATGCAAAGATGTCCCAGTTCTCACGAAGGAACTAGATGAGCGCTTCTTCCTATTTGGGGTCGAGTGTTGTGGAGATATGAGTCGGAGCAATGTTGGGGTCGGTCGGGTGGATGTGAACTGGTTTTGTCTCACCAGACGACTGGAACGCTGATTCCGTAGCAGGCTTTTTGGCTCGCAACAAATCACTCGGGTCTGCATTCCTCTGGTGTTCCTGCCACTCTTCTGCCACCATCTGAGCATCGGCGATCTTTGAGCCTTTCTGGAAGCATTCTTCCGCCTTCTTGCGGTTACCAGTGATAGTGATCACGCCTTTAGGGCCAGGCATCTTTAGTTTGAGGTACACGTAACATGGTCGGGCCATAAAACGTGCATAAGCTGGGTTGCCCAAAATAGCATGGTAGGCACTCTGGAAATCCACAACCTCAAATGTCAGCTTCTCTTTGAATCACCAAAAACCACGTCAAGAGCAACCTGGCCGAGTGATGCGGCCTTCTTGCCAGGGATGACTCCGTAGAAACTCATGTTGCTTGTGCTCAGTCTGGACATCAGAGTGCCCATCCCTTTCAGTGTCTCAGCATACAGTATATTCAAACTGCTGCCGCCATCCATCAACACTTTGGTCAGTCGAGTGCTCTCGACGACTGGGTCGACCACCAACGCTTGCCTCCCGGGGGTGGCTATGTGCGTCGGGTGATCAGATTGGTCGAATGTAATGGCAGTCTGAGACCACTTCAGGTAATTGGGTGTTGATGGAGCAGCCATATTCACTTCTCGGTTTATAACTTTCAGTTGGTTTTTGCTCTCAACGTCAGCAAAAATCATCAAGGTAGAATTGACCTGCGGATATTCCTCGTCACTGTCCTCCTTGTCCTCAACTTTGTCCGACTCTTTTTCTTTGTCCTTGGGCTGCTTCCCTTGGAACTGCTGTATCAGGAGTCGACACTGTCGAGTGGTATGCTTCGGGTAAATGAAATTACCCTCTTCGTCTTTCTTGGTGTGGATGTGACATGGTAAATCCATCACGTCATTTCCTTCTTTATCTTTTACTTTCTTGGGGTTCCAAGGCCCCTTGGGTTTCCCTTTGAACTTTCCTTGATTCAGGGCCAAGGCTTCTCTAGGAGCGGCTGGCTCGGCTTTACGCTTTTGCTTCCGACTGGAATTTCCGCCTCTGGTGTCCTGGGCGACTGACTTGTGCTTGCCGCTCCGGAGCCGATCCTCTTCCTCACCATTGGCATATTTGGTGGCTATTTCCATCATTCGACTCAGAGACATGTCTCCGGTTCGACCGAATTTCAGGCTTAGCTCTCTGTACTTTACGCCCTCCTTGAAGGCGCAAACTGCCTGGTGATCAGATACATTCTCTACCGTGTGATGTAGTGTGATCCATCTCTGGATGTAATACCTCAGAGTCTCATTCGACTTCTACACACAAGATTGCAGCTCTGTCAGTCCTGCCGGTCGCTTACACGTTCCTTCGAACGTCCTGACAAACACTCGGGAGAGGTCCTCCCACGTGTAAATGCTGCTGGGTGTCAGCTGATTCAGCCATGCCCTGGCTGACCCTTCCAACATGAGAGGCAGATGCTTCATGGACACCTTGTCATTTCCGCCGCCGATCTGAACAGCCACTCGGTAGTCCTCAAGCCAAGTATCAGGCTTGGACTCACCGTTGAACTTGCTGACTCCAGTCGCCAACCTGAAGTCGGGAGGAATCACCGCGGCTCTGATGGCTTTGCTGAAACACTCTGGTCCGGAGACATGCACTCGGCTGCTGGTGGGTACATCTCTGTCATTACCCTCTTTGTGGGCTCTGTTCCGGTCGACCAAACCTTAAACGATGATGGATCTCGCATCAAAGCCTGGTTCCCTGGGGTCGACTGGAATCCTTCGCCCGCCACTATGGTGGCGTCTGTCATCCTGCTGTCGAGGCACATATATCCACCCCTCGGGGGAGGAGTGGGCACTCAACGTTGATTGTTGCGATCGAATCGGTGATCATACTGCTCATAGTTCCTGTACTGATCGTGCCGGTCACCATGCCCTTCACGCCTCGGGGGCGATCTGGGGCTATGAGCCGACTGGACCGTATTCGCCACCACGGATCTGTTGTGAATCCTGTTCCGTGACTGCGATACAGCTGAATTCTGATCTCCTGCTGCCCGGAGCAAATCTCTGATCTACATCAAGCCTCTACCAGCCTCTGACTAGGAAGGCTGAATCGACTCTGCTATACGGGTTGCAGCTGCTAAATTCTGAATCGGAGTTTGATATACCCGAGCCGGAGGTTTAAAGAGTTGGCGTCGACTGGAGTCTGGAATCCGTTGCCGCGCGCGCTCGTCGAGTGCCCGCTGAATGTTCTCCAGTCAAGTGCGCTCAGCCAGGTTAGCCAAGCGCGCGTCCTCTAAGGCACGAGCCTCAGGGGTTTCTCCAACGATCGGAGTGTGAAGCGCATCCATTTTCCGACGGCGAAGCTCTTCCCTCTGCTGCGAATTGAGGGGCTCGGGGAGATATTCCTCGTGGTCGTGCGATGGATCGCCTCCGCCGTTGCCTCCCTCGGCGCCAGGAAAGCCGGGGGGAGCGTGCGGTCCATTGACCATCAGGACCTCCACCGCTGGATCACTGCTGTCGCACTCGGATGCAGTCTCTGCGGAGCCAGTCGACAGGTCGAATAGGCCGTAGAGAGATTCGTCGGGCTCGATTGCCGCGACTTGGGCGGTGGTCGACTGGCGAGCCACCACGTGTCTCACCCACCGCTGAAGCCTCGACCGACCGGAGCGCTTACGCTGGCAGGAAGCGGGGAGGGAGGATGACACAAAAACCGGCCGATACTGGGTCGACGGTTGCTGTAGAAGGACGCCGCAGACGCATGCTCGAAAGTGCGTAGCTCCGCGGACTGGGAGCGCATCCACGTCGAGCGGAGCCTCCTGCAGCCAGGCAGAGTCGTCGGCGACGAATGTGAGCGCGCCGAGACGGATCTCGCGGCCCTCAACCAAAACTCCACCGGAAACTATGATGATGGGAATCGAAAAGATTGCAACTTCTCCAATAAGTCGCTAAGACACCAGCCCCACGGTGGGCACCAACTGTCGTGGTTCTAAGTCTGACAGTAGAATAGGGGGTAGGTATGGAGAGGCAAGATCCTAGCTATGGAGTAGTTGTGCACACAAGTGTTTTACGAGTTCAGGCCCTTCTCAGAGGAAGTAACAGCCCTACGTCTCGGAGCCCGGAGGCGGTCGACTAGATTATATGTGTGAGAGTTACAGGGGTGCGAACCCTTCTGCTAGTGGAGGGGGGTCGCTTATATAGAGGATGCCAAGACCCCAGCCAGCCCACGTAACGGAGGGTTTAAAGTACATTAGGGCCGGGCGTTACTGGTAACGCCCTACATAAAGTGTCATCATGACCATAAAGACTACTTAATTACAGACCGTTTGGATACAAAGTAGATCTTGAACTCCTGGCGGTCGAGTGAGTCTTCATGGTCGAGTGTCTTCAGGTTCGTCGAGCGTCCTCTAGTCCGTCGAGTGGAGTACCTCTTGGTAGACTGGAAGACGACTTCTTCTTAAAGATGTCCTCAGGGAGGGTACCTTGGACAGGTCCATGACCCTACCCTAGGTACATGACTTCATCAATCAGTACCAGAAAGGATAGATCAATTGCAGCTTTCATCCAGGAGTTAAACTAGCACATTCGTCGCCAGGAGAACCAGATGTGTGCAGGCATGATAGATCTAAAGAAGGCTATGACCAAGATCACGGAGCTGGAGGAAGAACTTAAGTCTACACGCGATGGTTATGAGGAGGAAATGACAACACTCGTGGAGAAGAATGAAGATCTGAAGAAGAAGAAGAAGCTAAAGGTGTTTATGGGATTTCCCGCGACTAGAGGAGAAGACGATGATTGCACTTGTCCGGAGAACTACATCATCATCGACGACACCGACTCGGACCCAGACGATAGCGATGATGACTTTGTTGACGAAGCTGGAGCATATATCATGGAGTCTTCGACCGAGCAATTTTTCTAGTCGACCACCTTAACAGTAGTAGTATTCCCCCATGTATATAGTATAGTGATATAGTCCGAGCACTTTTGTAATGATAGTTAGACCGCTGTATGCCCTTGTTTGATTTGATTGAAGTGAAATTGTTTGCATTGGTCTCATGTGCATATGGGTAGTGTTATTCTCTCTAGACCTCATTCTATTCTATATTCTCATCTTTTCTAAACCTCAGATGCCTCCGAGATGTGACAATGGATTTGCTTTCCCGCCAGAGCTCACTCAGTTGATCCAGTAGCAGAATGCATTGATGCAGATACTAGTCCAGAATCAGAATCAGGGGAACAACAACAACAACAACAACAACCCACCATTACCACCACCTATTGATCACTTAGCCCATTTCTTGAGGCTTAATCCGCTGGTGTTCTCCAGTAGCACCGAGCCGGTAGTTGCAGATGATTGGCTCCACAAGATGGGAAGGGAGTTAACCACTGCAGGATGCATAGATGCGGAGAAGGTGTGTTTTGTTGCACATCAGCTTGATGGACCCGCAGCATCATGGTGGGATAATTTCACAGCCACTTATCCTATTGACACTATCACATGGGATTAGTTTCAACAGGCTTTCCATACTGCCCATGTTTCAATAGGAGCTATGGCCATGAAGAAGCGTGAGTTTTGCAACTTACGCCAAGGAGGACGTACCGTTGGCCCGTATGTGGATGATTTTAGTAAGCTAGCACGTTATGTCCCAGATGACGTTGCTACGGATGCAGCTAAGCAGGAGAAGTTTCTGGAAGGACTGAATGATGAGCTGAGCATGTAGTTGATGAAAGCAACCTTCAATAACTACCAGGAATTGGTATATCATGCTCTCATGATTGAAGGGAAGCAGTAGCAGATTGACAGCCACAAGAGGAGGTATGGACAAGGGAAGTACAATTCTGGAGCTCAGTAGAAGCCTCATTTTACCCCAAACTCGGGAGGACCTTTTCAGCATACCCCTGGAGGAAGTAGTTCGCACAACCGTAGTGGCCCCAAGAATGGTAATGAGAATGGAGGAAGCAACGGACAGAATAGTACCAACCCATCAACCCCAGCCAAGAGGGATCTAAGCCACATTACCTGTTTCAAATGTCAAAAGACTGGACATTATGCCACTGAATGTCCTGAAGCGAAGAATGGAAATGGCAATGGAAGCTCTGGGAAGAAGCCTAACCCTTTCAACAAGGGACAAGTGAACCACGTTAGCGTGGAGGAGGTTGAAGCCCAACCAGATGCAGTAATAGGTAAGTTTTTGGTTAAGTCATTTACTGCAATTGTTCTTTTTGATACTGGTGCATCGCATTCATACATATCAAGGGGATTTGTGGATAAATATAAACTGCCCACCAAGGTTCTTAGAACACCTATGTTAGTAAGCTCACCAGGAGCAGAGTATATGGCCAGTCAAGGATGTTTTCAAGTGCCATTGACCATAGGCAGGCATGTTTTCCCCTTGGACTTGATAGTTTTGGAGTTGCAAGGTATGGATGTGATTCTGGGTATGGATTGGCTATCGATGTATGGAGGAAACATCGATTGCGCCAGTAAGTCAATTTTGCTTACCACCCCAGAAGGAAGAAGGATCAAGTATGTATCCCGGCATGTGTCAAAGAGGATCAAGTGAATTCCTTATCAGGAGTTGTACAAGAGGAAGTACCAGTGGCGAAGGATTTTCCTGACGTATTTCCGGAAGAGTTGCCAGGCATGCCATCAGATAGAGACATTGAGTTTTTGATTGAGCTTTTGCCAGGCACAGGGCCAATATCTAAGAGACTGTACAGGATGCCCACACAGGATTTGGAGGAAATTAAGAAGCAAATTAAGGAGCTACTGGATAAAGGATATATTCTCCCAAAGTCTTCACCTTGGGGATCGCCAGTGCTTCTAGTGGAGAAGAAGGATGGATCTTTAAGGATGGTTGTTGATTATCGAGGATTGAATGAAGTCACAATCAAGAACAAGTACCCACTGCCGATGATCAATGATTTGTTTGATCAGTTGCAAGGAGCTAAGGTATTTTCCAAGACCGATCTACGATCAGGATACCACCAGTTGAAGAGTCGAGAGCAGGATATACCTATGACGGCTTTTACCACAAGGTATGGGCTGTATGAGTATACCGTTATGTCATTTGGTCTGACTAACGCACCTGCCTATTTCATGAACATGATGAACAAGGTGTTTATGGAGTTTCTGGATAAGTTCGTCGTGGTGTTCATTGATGATATTCTGGTCTACTCAAACAATGAAGAGGAGCATAAGGAGCATTTGCGATTGGTACTTGGGAAGCTCAGAGAACATCAGTTATATGCCAAGTTCAGCAAATCTGAGTTTTGGTTGAAGGAAGTTGGATTCCTCGGACATGTTATATCCGGAGAAGGAATAACATTAGACCCCACCAAAGTTGTCACTGTGACCAATTGGGAAGCACCAATGACAGTTGGAGAGATTCGGAGTTTTCTGGGACTTGCAGGATACTACCGGAGGTTCATTGAGAATTTCTCGAAGATTGCAAATCCCATGACAGAGTTGTTGAAGAAGGACACCAAGTTCAAATGGACTGAGGAATGTGAGGCCAGTTTTCAGGAGTTGAAGAAACGTTTGGTTACATCACTCATGTTGATTCTACCAGATCAGCGCAAGGATTATGAGGTGTATTGCGACGCTTCACATCAAGGACTTGGGGCAGTATTGATGCAGGAGGGAAGAGTTGTTTCGTATGCCTCCCGACGGCTTAAACTCCATGAGTTGAATTATGCTACACATGATTTGGAGTTAGCAGCCGTTGTGCATGCATTGAAGACATGGAGACATTTTCTCATCGGAAATCATTGTGAGGTGTACACGGATCATAAGAGTTTAAAGTACATCTTCACACAGAAGGAGTTGAATCTTGGGCAAAGGAGATGGTTGGAGCTCATCAAGGATTATGATATTAGATTGCATTATCACCCCGAAAAGGATAACATAGTAGATGATGCGTTGAGCCACAAGAGCCATGTCAACACACTCTTGACCGGAGAGTTACCAAAGGAGTTAGCCGAGGACCTTCGCGAACTATGTTTGGAGATAGTTCCGAGAGGCTATGTAGCAGCATTGGAGATTCAGTCTACTTTGATGGATAAGATCAGAGAAGCTCAGAAGACGGATAAGGAAATTGCCGAGATAAAGGAGAGGGTGAGCAAAGGAAAAGCTAAAGGATTTTGTGAGGATGAGCACGATACCTTATGGTTTGAAGACCGCGTTTATGTGCCCAATGACCCGGAGATCAGGAAGTTGATCCTGCAGGAGGCCCATGATTCGCCGTACTCGATTCACCCACGAAATACCAAGATGTATTTGGATTTGAAGGACACTTTCTGGTGGACCGGAATGAAGAAGGATATTGCGGAGTATGTAGCGGTATGTGATGTATGTCAGAGAGTGAAGGCAGAGCATCAGAAGCCAGCAGGATTGCTACAACCATTGCTGATACCCGAATGGAAGTGGGATAAACTAGGCATGGATTTTATCACGGGATTGCCCAGGACTCGTTCAGGCTATGACTCGATATGGGTTGTAGTTGATCGATTGACGGAGGTAGCTCATTTCATCCCAGTGAAGACCACTTACACCAGTGCTAAGTTGGCGAATATATACATGACTAGGATCGTATGTCTGCATGGAGTTTCGAGGAGCATTGTATCAGATAGAGGAACCCAGTTTACCTCAAAGTTCTGGAATCAGTTGCATGAAACTTTGGGTACCAGGCTAGAGTTCAGTACAACCTTTCATCTGCAGATAGATGGACAAACCGAGAGAGTCAATCAGATTCTGGAGGACATGCTGAGAGCTTGTGCGCTAGATTATGGATCTAGTTGGGATGAGAATTTGCCATATGCAGAGTTCTCTTACAACAACAGTTAGCAATCTAGTTTAAAGATGGCCCCTTTCGAAGCCTTGTATGGAAGGAGGTGCAGGACAGCGTTTTTGTGGGACGAAGTTGGAGACCGTCAGTTGTTTGGGCCAGATTTGATTAAAGAGTCTGAACAGAAGCTGCAGTTGATTCACGATAGGCTCAAGGTAGCCTAGTCTAGGAAGAAGAGCTATGCAGATTCTAAACGCAAGGAGACAATTTACGAAGTTGGAGACAAAGTTTATCTTCGAGTGTCCCCACTTCGAGGATTTAAGCGCTTTGGAGTTAAGGGAAAGTTAGCGCCACGTTTTGTAGGACTATACAAAGTTTTGGAGCGTATGGGAGAAGTTGCTTACAAGTTGGAATTGCCCAAAAGATTGTCAGGAGTTCATGATGTGTTCCATGTTTCTCAGTTGAAGAAGTGCCGTGCAGAGATGGCTGACATACCGCTGAGAGATACAGTGCCGCTGGAAGCAATTTAGCTGGATAGTGATTTGACCTAAGAGGAGAAACCAATGAAGATTCTCGAGTTTGCCAGCCGAGTCATCCGTAGCAAGGTTATCAAGTTTTGCAAAGTTCAGTGGAGCCACCACACCAAAGATTAAGTCACCTGGGAGCGAGAGGAAGATCTGCTAAAGGACCACCCTCACCTATTTTCTAGCCAACCCGAATCTCGAGGGCGAGATTCATCTTAAGGGGGGTAGGTTTGTAACATCCCAAATTTTTACTTTGAAATGTTATACATTAGATCATCATTTCATATAATATTTTATTGCATTTTGGCTTGATCCTATAAATTCGACGCAACTCAAGGACCCACGGAGAGAGTTGGGGATTTCGTTATTTTCATATTTGGGTTTTCTCAACTTTCGAAAATAGGATCATTTGATTTTTATTATTTTATCTTCAATTATTTCTATTATAAAAATAAAAGAGAGGGAATAAAATGACTTTCCCAAAATAAAGAAATATTGCGGATTTAATATTAAAGTCAAACAAGATTTTATTTCGGAGTTTATCGCTACTTTATTTGAATTTAGGAAAAATGCGCGTTTTTCAAAATTGCATTTAGGCCCCAAATAAATGTTTATCTTGCCCGACTTGATTTTAGAGGACAGGGAAAATTAATTTCGGGATTTTTGGAGTCCATTTAGTATATATTTTAATTATTTTTCTGCGCGAAACTATTTTTTTTTTAAAAAGAAAAAAGCTAAATTGACCTACGGGCCGTGGGCGACCCGGACTCCGCCGCCCTGGGCCTTTATAAGCCGTCGCCGCGACCCCGGAGCCCAGCCCACCCGAGCTGTCGAAACCCTAACCCTAACCGCGCCGCCGCTGCCGTTGGCGCCGCGACCCCGCGCCGCTGTCGCGTCGTCTCGCCGTCGCCCGACGCCACCGACCCCGCCGCCCGTCGTCGCCGACCCCGCCGCCGGAGTTGCCCGCTGCCGCCGCCAGAATTGCCCCGCCGCCGCTGCGGTCACGTGTTCTGAGGTAGCTGCCGGTTTCATAAGAAAAAGTTGTTCGTATTTTTTTCGAAAAACCGTGATCCGTTTTTTTATTTAGATCAGTTTTATTTTTCTTTCCCGATTTAGTTTATTTAGCGGACATTTATGCGTATGTTTGTTTTAACGAAGGGTTTTCGTCATGTAGCCGCAGACAGCGAACGTTCGTTTGTTAGCCTGTTCGTCCGTTTTTCTTTTTCTCGGATTTTCTACGATTATTCCAGATCGCGATTTCTGATCCGATTTTCATTTTAGTATAACTTTTCGCTTGTTTATCGGAATAAGACGATTCAAGTGCCTAGAGTTTTGTATCGAAACCCTCTTTCCGTTTAACCAACTCAAACTAGATTTTTCTACTGTAAAATTTGACTTAGGTCCAGATTAGTAAACGAAGCTTGTTTCTTTCGCCGTTTGACTTTCGTTGCTTCGTTTGATTTGATTCTTTTTGCAAACCGGAGTTCTTAAGTTGAACTTTCTGGTTAGATCTCTTATTTGAGTTTTACCTATGCATTAGATGAGTGCTTATTGTATGTTTGTTTGTTTGCGATAGAGTACCCGGAGTGCGCCGCTTGCTACTACGAGTCTCTAGGTTTCACGGATCATCAGCAAGGCAAGTAACACTTTGATCATATCTTTTTACTACCCAGTTTTAATGCATTAGATGAATCCTCAAACAATTGCATAGTCAGGATCTGATTAATATGTGGGTTTTGGGAAGTAGATGAGGTAGTACCTATTACCTGTTTTATTATCAAACCTTTCGGAGTTACTTCTATGTTTGCTTATATTGCTATGCTATGCTAGTAGACGTGGATTGGGTGAGTGTATTCATGACAGATGTGCGATTGTTAATTAATGGTTTACTTAAGGTGGCAACTTAAATTCGCATCTGGGTGGATTGAGGCACCTGGGGAACCCAGTGTTGCGTGTATTTTTGGAAATCCCGGGGTACCATATGATTCTCCCATGGACCGCCACCCAGGCTCAAAGGGATCATGAGATTATTCATGCTAGGAACTTCCATGTGCAGCCACAAGCTACTATGGGCTCTAGCATAGTGGAGTAGGTTACAAGACTTCTTTCAGTGGTGGGCTAGCAGATGTAGGGGAAAGTAGGTGTAACTTACCACCCGGAGTAAAGAGTTATTGTTTCTAAAAGACTGTGTCTCGGTCATCCGTTTCTCAAACACCGTGTAGTGCGAGAAATCCAACGGAGGAGATCGAGTCTTGTGGGGAAAATTGCGCAAACCTCTACAGAGTGTATAAACTAATCATGGTTAGCCTTGTCCCTGGTTATGGACGTTTTGAGTATCGAGTACCTGGATTATCATGTGAATCTCATCATGTTACTTAATTTAATTTTGTTGGGTAATGATGATGCCTAATTGGGATTGAGTTGGAGGAACCTTCTCAATGTTTAACAACCACCATGATAGTTAAATAAAATTTATTCCTTTGCAGTAGGGAAAAATTGGCTTTATGCAAAACTATAACCATAGAGCTTTCCACCAGCCATATATGCATGTAGTGATAGCATATTTCTGTTCATTATTATCTATGTGTTACATTGCCAGCATATTCCATGTGCTGACCCGTTTTCGGGCTGCAACGTTCATGTTGCAGACTTTTCACACGACGAGTAAGGTGCCTTAGGTCGTGGTCTTATACTCAATGATGCCATTGGAGTTGATGGACTCGCTTATCTTCGAAGTCTTCCGCTGTTATCGTTATTAGATGGCCTTAAGCCATATTTGTTGTAATAAGTTCTCTTTTGAGACATTCAATGTAATAAGTGTGTGATTGCTACTCTGTTATAAATCCTTCGAGTACTGTGCGTGTCAGCATTACTGATCCAGGGATGACACTGATGCACAGAGATCAGACTGTTTGAGGTCTGGTCGCTACAAAAACTGTGTGGCATTGGGCTATCTATCACACGCGCTTTTACTTCTAGAACGGTTTGCAAAGTTCCATGACACATTTCACAGGTTTATTAGTTTACAATTAATAATTCCAGTATTACGCAAATTCACATTTCATATCGAACAACTATTTGCCAATTTCATATCAGACACATAGATATATTTTAACATCATAGTACGATAGCTACCGTAAAATAGCACAATACAACATATAGATAATTCAACTTCATAAGAACAATATATTCTATTCCCTAATCGAGATCATCCAGGCTCGCCTTATCGACATCTGCTTTTAGTTCAGTAAGAACCTATTTTGCACTGGACAACTGGGAAAGTGCCTCCTGCTTCGCCAACACCATCTTAGCAAAGTCTGATTTAAAAATTCTGAGCTCATTCCCCACCTTCCTCTTTTTATCCCGCATCTTCAAATATTCTCCAGCGTTGACAACACTTTCTCTAAGCCTACCTCTGTTCTCTTCCTGATACATGCTCCAGAGCTTTACTAGGCACATGTTCAAAGACTGTGACCACTCTTGATCAACCCACTCCAAGTAAGAACACTTTTGTTCATTCCTATAATATTTAAAACTAGATCAGTAACAATTGTAGGGAAAATGGGTTTATAGCAACATAGATAATCACCAATACTTATTTTGAAAAACTGAAGAAACATGTTAATTATGACCTATCTTCTCAAAAAGATCAATGTGCAAATGAATTAATTGCTACCGACACAACAACGAAATTCTGAAACATCAGAAGCTATAATTAACTGCAACAACACTACAAGTTCTTACTCATGTACTATAAATAACAAACTGAACATTTTAAGAGGAAGGTAAATATAATTGCAACAACATAGCGACAGTGTTTGGATGACAACAAATTGATACTAACAAGTGCGTACATGCACAAATTTAGTAACATAGAACTAATAACACTAAGGCATCCACTATGTATGCCAAAACCGGTGTAAAGACAACTGTTGCTACATCTCGCACCGGTGCCCTGCACTGGCGAGCCGATGCAGTGGAAAAAAATCAGGGACCCGAACTCCGGAGCACCTAGTTGCTCCGACGCCCAGTTCCTTCATGCCATAAAGATTTAGTATTTTACTGCTTGGCTGCTCGGATGTGTGGACAAGTTGGCTCCACAAACTACTAAAGCGGTGCCAACTAATTTTCTAATGGCACCGCGGATGAGATGGCAACATTTTTAGATACTAGGTACAAACTGTGACACTGTCTTAGGATGTGTTTGGTTGAAGGTGTGGTATGAATGGGTTGGGACCGTGACAGTGTTTGAATCACATCTAACAAATTATTTGTAACAACGAAAGAGGGTCTAACCTTCTCTGCACATGCCAGAAACTTCCTCCCACTGTCCACAGATTTAAACGCAACTAGCTTCACGCATGGAGATTGATGGTGACAACAAGCAGACAGATCTTCATCCACCCCGCTCAATTCGTTGCAACTGATGGTCCTAGGGAACTACAAGAGGAAGAAATGACTCAAATCGACCGCCGGGTAAAAATCCTTCATTCCAAGTCATAGCCCGAGAGAGAGAAGAGAGGCATACCCGGGTGGTGAAGGAGTCATCGTCGGAGGAGGAATCATTGGAGAGGTCTTTAAAGAAGACCATGGCAACCCCGGCGGTAGGATGCAAGACTGCGAGAGCGAGGAAGCAAGCGAGGAAGCGGCTATAGCTTATGAAGGAAGGAAGGGGGAAACAGGGGGAATGTGACTTCGGTCGGGGAGAAAAGGGGATGGGGAGGGGGAGGGTAGATATTTCGGCGGTAGGCCAAAAATTTAGAAATGTGGAGGGAAACTTTGCGCGCGGTGCCGCCGGTCACCATTCACTTTGAACGATAGTGTGCATCGCAAACGATTCTTCGGCTTAACACGCCTGGGATGAGTTTGATAATTGAAATTTTGGTGGAAATTTCCCCACGTACATCATTGCATAATTTAACATCGCTTGCTAATTTGGGCACACAAAAGAGCGTACAACACACATAACATACTTACTAAATCAAGCAATTTTAGTAATTAAACAGAGACAGTTCACCTAAAGATTGCTCTAACAAAAGACCAACATTAAAAACAAAGCCTAAGTACGAATAATTTTAAGAAATCCACCGCCGAGCCGGCCTATGCATCGCCGGTGTGAGAAGAGACGTCGATGATTTGTCCTGACAACATGCCGCCGTTGGTGGACTCCATGCCCCCCTGCTGAAGTCGACCGCGTCCTCGTCCTCATCCCCGGCGCCGCCCTTAAGGTTGTAGTACTCGTAGTAGTAGCTGCGCCAGAGCTCGCGTTGGTACTCCACCGCTGGTTCCTTGACGGACAGACTCTTCTTTACCTCGACCTGGGCCACACGCAACTCCTCCTCTCGGCGCTCCTCGATCTCCACCGCATCCTTCATCTCCAGCTCCTGCTCGACGACTTCATGAGGAAGCAGGTGCTCCGGGCCAGGGCGACATCGGCGGCACGGACGGCAGCTCGAGCACTCTCGACGTTTGCAGTCACAGTAGCAGCTACAGCTGTCTCAGCTGCTGCAGCTGCCCTGTTGGCTGCCACAGACGCCCTCTCGGTGGAAGCGGCCGCGGTCAATGCGGATGCAGAGGCACTCTCGGATTAGGCGGCTGCGCTCTCGGCGTAGCCAGCGGCGCTCGGGAGGACGCGACCATCGTACGGGCCTTCATGAAGCGTTTCCATGACATCATCTTTGCAAGAAGGGGGTGCAAGAATGGGGATCGGGATTTGTGGATTCGGGGGTTGCCGACACTGGAGCAGACGAGCCGGCGAAGCTTAAGGAGGAAGATTTAAATAGACCCAGAAGTTTGCGTCGCAAACAATTCCCACAAAACAACTATGTGGGATGTTGTAGATATTTTTTATTAGCTGTGAAAGACAAATTTGGAGTAAAGTGGCAACGGATGGTGTTTTAAATGTACGAGAAAATTTGTAGTACTAAAACAACTGTCATGTGAAATTTTGGAAAATTTCAGGTGTCATTTGACCTTTTAAGACATTTAAGTGATTTTCTAGCCATTTAATGACCGTAATTGAAATTTGAACTACATGTACGTCTGGCAGCTAACCAAATCGGTTTGAAAAGTCATATTTTGTGTACTTGTGTGCGATTTAATTCTACGTGCAGTAAATTGGAAGGAATTTTCAAACATATTGGTCTAACGGCTATGAAACAATTAAGCATGGAGTGCCATGGCATTTAAATTCCAAAAAATTAAAAACATGAAACCTTGCTTGATATAATGTCATACCACCAAGATGATGTGGTACAAAAATTGGCCTGTTTGACGAAAGTTTGGACACACACCCCTCACAAACCGGAGCAACTCACTAGAATGCTCGTGGTTCCGAGAGGGAACTATGCATGTTTGATGACGAATGGCAGATAGCTTCCTCTTACGTCCTTCAAAATTTTTCTACGTGTAATGTGCACTGATACTAACTGTCATGTGAAAATTTGGAAAATTTCAGGGGTCATTTGACCTTTTGAAGACATTTAAGTGATTTTCTAGCCATATAATGACCGTAATTCAAATTTGAACTGGATGTACATGCAACGGCTAACCATAACGGTTTGAAAAATCATGTTTGTGTACTTGTGTGCGAGTTAATTCCATGTGCGGTAAATTAGAAGGAATTTTCAAGCATATTGTTCTCATGGCATGGACATGTGCATGGAGTGCCATGGCATTTTAGTTCCAAAAAATAAAAAAATGATCAGGAAAACAAGAAATTTGCCTGATGTAATGTCATGCCACCAAGATGATGTGGTACAAAATTTGGCCTGTTTGACAAAAGTTTGGACACACACCCCTCACAAACCAGAGCAACTCACTAGAAGGCTCGTGGTTCCGAGAAGGGAACAATGCATGTTTGATGATGAACGGCAGATAGCTTCCTCTTATGGCCTTCAGAATTTTTTAACATGTAATGTGCACTGATACTAACTGTCATGTGAAAATTTGGAAATTTCAGGGGTCATTTGACCTTTTGAAGATATTTAAGTGATTTCCTAGCAATTTAATGACCGTAATTCAAATTCGAACTAGATGTACATGCAACGACTAACCATAATGGTTTGAAAAATCATATTTGTGTACTTATGTGCGAGTTAATTCCATGTGCAGTAAATTAGAAGGAATTTTCAAACATATTGGTATCACGGCATGGACACATGCATGGAGTGCCATGGCATTTTAATTCCAATTTTTTTAAAAATGACCAGGAAAACATGAAACCTTGCTTGATGTAATGTCATGCCACCAAGATGATGTGGTACAAAAATTGGCCTATTTGCTAAAAGTTTGGACACACACCCCTCACAAACCGGAGTAACTCACTATAAGGCTTGTGGTTCCGAGAGGGAACAATGCATATTTGATGACGAACAACAGATAACTTCCTCTTACGGCCTTCAAAAAATTTCTACGTGTAATGTGCACTGATGTAAACTGTCATGTGAAAAATTGGAAAACCTAAGGGGTCATTTGACCTTTTGAAGACATTTAAGTGATTTCCTAGCCATTTAATGACCATAATTCTAATTTGAACTAGATGTACATTCAATGCTAACCATAACGGTTTGAAAAATCATATTTGTGTACTTGTTGCGAGTTAATCCCATGTGCAGTAAATTAGAAGGAATTTTCAAACATATTGGTCTCACAGCTTGGACACATGTACATGCATGCAGTGCCATGACATTTTTATTCCAAAAAATTAAAAAATGATCAGAAAAACATGAAACCTTGCTTGATGTAATGTCATGCCACCAAGATGATGTGGTACAAAAATTGGCTTGCTTGATGAAAGTTTGGACACACACCCCTTGCAAACTGGAGCAACTCACTAGAAGGCTCGTGGTTCCGAGAAGGAATAACGCATGTTTGATGACGAATGACAGATAGCTTCCTCTTACGGACTTCAAAATATTTCTACGTGTAATGTGCACTAATACAAACTGTCATGTGAAAATTTGGAAAATTTCAGGGGTCATTTGACCTTTTGAAGACATTTAAGTGATTGCGTAGGAATTTAATGATCGTAATTCAAATTTGAACTAGATGTACATGCAAGGACTAACCATAATGGTTTGAAAAATCATATTTGTGTACTTGTGTGTGAGTTAATTCCATGTGCAGTAAATTAGAAGGAATTTTCAAACATATTGGTCTCACGGCATGGTCACATGCATGGAGTGCCATGGCATTTTAATTCCAAAAAATTAAAAAATGATCAGAAAAACATGAAACCTTGCTTTATGTAATATCATGCTACCAAGATGATGTGGTAAAAAAATTGGCCTGTTTGACAAAAGTTTGGACACACCCCCCTCACAAACCGGAGCAACTCACTAGAAGGCTCGTGGTTCCGAGAAGGGAACAATGCATGTTTGATGACAACTGGCAGATAGCTTCCTCTTACGGCCTTCAAATTTTTTTCTACATGTTACATGCACTAATACATCTGTCAGGTGAAAATTTGGAAAATTTCAAGGGTCATTTGACCTTTTGCAGACATTTAAGTGATTTTCTAGCCATTTAATGACCGTATTTCAAATTTGAACTACATCTACATGCAACGGCTAACCATAACGGTTTGAAAAATCATATTTGTGTACTTGTGTGCGAGTTAAAAAATCATCAGATTATGTTAATATCTGGTGTTCAAAAAAGAAAATGTAAAATCTGGCAAGACAACCGGCCCCACACGATTGGCACTCTATTTCGCGCCTCGAGGTTTGGAAGGTGAGTGGCGGGCTTTATTAATCAGAGATGGTTCTGCATTGGAAACCATCAGCTATTATGTTCACACACGGATTTTGCTGCAGGAATCATGTATAATTCACACTACAATACTCGTAAATCCCGCCGACAAGCGTGTGTACTGTTCCCGTCGATCTAGATTCCGGCCGCCAATAAATACTACCTTGCTCATGTCGTCCTGCCTGCATTCTCATCTAGATCCTCCCCTTGCTCGCCCTCTCTCTCTCTCCCTCTCTCAAATTTCTGCCATGGCGTCGCCGGTCTGTCCACGCATCGACGAGGAGTTGCCACCCCCGGAGGATGCTCACTCGAAGAGCAGCAACGAGGACACCTATGCTCCGCTGGACGAGGTTGTGCCGGACCCCCCAACTTTTGATTGGTTTTGGGGACAATACGATCTTTGTCTTTGGAAGTCGCTGCCGCCGGCTAAGAAAGCCAGGCAAGTGGCTTTCAAGAAGGAGATGGCGGAGGAGGATGCCAGGTACTAGGCGGCCTGTGAAGCCCATGATGCCTCCTGAAAAAAGGAGGCGACGAAGCTTTGGGGGCGGGCGCATCATCGTGCCAAGGATGTGTACGAAGACGGGTACTTCGCGAGGAAGGCCAGAGGCGCTAGGCGCCTCATCGTTGCGTGGAGCGGGTTTGATAAGCTCCAGCGTACCACCGTTGAGGAGCTCCGGTGGGTGCCCAACAAAATGGCAAGATCATTTGTGTCCATCCGCCTGCAAGAGGTAGATCGACACGTCAAGTGTTGCGAGGCGGAGGAGGTGGAGTACTGCCTTGGCTCTGGGAAGACGTCGAGCACCAGGGAGCTGCTGGCGAGGGGCTGCCGAAATAATGGCCCCAGGAGGGATTATTAGTTTTAGTAAATTTCGTTTTCAGTTTTATGCATTGTACCTAGTAGTTAAGTATCATCACATATATGTGATGACATTATATATATTCTATGATGAATTAATGAACAATTAATATTGTATATATTATGAATTCTATTTTCTATCTGTTTTTGTATATTAATTTGAATCTATCTGTTATCATGCACATATACAGAATGGAAAGCGTATAAACACACATTGAAACATAACATATAAGAACGGAAAACAGAGTACACACATTGAAACAGAGCAATAAACAGAGGAATAGTATGATTGCTATGAATACATAGCTATCCATGCCGAAACGACTCAACAAAATAGAACACATCCATGATACCATGACCAGCAGCCCTTGCCTACGGTAGCTCTCGGCTCTGCCTAAACTCGTGCAGGCGTTCGTCCAAGCGGTCGACACGCTCGCGGTACATCTGGAGCGCAATCTCGAGCTCCAAGTTGGTTATTTCATTGGAGATCACCACCTCGAGGATGCGACGACCGTGTTCCTCTATTGCGCCTAGGTGGACACCTGGGCCAAGGATGCGGTCGAGCCTACCGACCAGCGCGTTGGCATCGAGCGGGCCACGGACAAGCCGAACAACGCGACCCATGCGAACGGCATGGCAGGCGTCCGGTGCAAGTACGGCGCGGCCGACCTCTGGGGCAAGTATAACGCACAGGGCGTGTGCCCACTCCTGGCGAGGAATGGGGGTACTGCCGGGAGGTGTACCCAGCTGCGACGCCCTGTCAACAGCAGGCAAGCGCTGATGGATCCACTCTTGCTGTGCGGCGTGACACGCCTCTCGCTCTGTGGCGCTCCAACGCTCTTTCCATGTGGCGAGCCGCAACCTATCAACGCGGACGCGCCTAGCTTGCTCTGTGGCACGCCATCGATCATGTTGTGCAGCGAGCTGCAGCCTCTCGGTGCTCACATGCCTATCTTGATCCGCGGCGCTGAAGCGCCATGCGCCAAGGGCGTGCTCAACCCTGGTGGTGATGTGCATCACGTTGTCGTCCATCGGTTGCCGAGGAGCACCGCGGCCTCGACGGGCCGTGGCGCCTTCTGGTTTTCCTCGTCGACGAGGTTGATGGCAGAGGCGGCGCTTTGGTGCATTGGGAAAAGGTGGATGTGCTACAGGCTGCGCTTGTTGCCTCCGTGCGCCGCGCCACGCCTAGGTTTATGTGCAATATTGCTGGGTGGCAGGAAACAGGTGAGGAAATGGCAGGAAACGGTGGCGTGTTCATAGAACACCATCAATTAATGGAAACTTAGCATATGTAAGGAACATCGAGCTAGCACAAGAAGTAGATGATGATGAGATGAACACGGACCACACTAGGGAACCCGTCGGTGATGAATTCATCAATCGCAAACGGTTGTACACTAGCAAGCGTTTGCCCACAACACACTTGGCTTATTCCATCACAGATAGGTCGGATGGATCAACTGTATGCCATGCATACACATTGTCAAAAAGTAATGCGATAGACCTTCTTTAACATATGTTAAAAAATAAAATGACCGAAATGACCCATCCTATCAATTAATTTAACATCAACACAACTTCACATCCAGTCACCCATCTGATGGCTGCTCCATCCTGAGCACACTTAACTTGAGAGTTCTCTTAGATAAGCTACTGGTGAAACAACTAGTCCTTGCTGATATAGGATGCCTCTTTGCATCCTTATGGCGTACCCGGATGACCGCCTATCCCCCAATGGCCAATACATGTTGTGTAGACTGAGCATATCACATACGTCTTATTAGAAGCAATTGTCTGTGTTATTATCGGTCTTCGCATACATTTCTGACTATAGACCTGTCTGCCGCGTATCGCACACATCTTGTTATATTGAACTGTTTCTGTTCTCTTGTCTCAACGCAAACAGTTCATCCGAGTGAACCGCATGCCATATATCGCACACACCTTCATCTAGCTGCCCATTTCTTTTGTTCCTCCTCATCGCAAACAGTTCATTGAACCGAACCGTATGCCCTGCATCGCACACGCAACTAAAATCTGAACCGTGCTTGATGCATCTGTCATCACAAATGTTTTGCACATTTTTGACGATTTTCTTACACCATCATTTGCAATTATTGCATCGCACATAGTTTCTCGAAGGGTCTCTGATCATAGTGTCGTGTTAGCAGCTGATACGTCTCCAACGTATCTACTTTTCCAAACAATTTTGCCCTTTTTTGGACTCTAACTTGCATGATTTGAATGTAACTAACCTGGGCTGACGCTGTTTTCAACAGAATTGTCATGGTGTTATTTTTGTGCAGAAATAAAACTTCTCGAAATGACCTGAAACTCCACGGAGTCACGTTTGGGAATTAATAAAAAATATTGGCAAAAGAATCAACAGAGGGGGACCCACACCCTGTCCACGAGGGTGCAGGGCACGCCCACCCCCCTAGGGCGCGCCCCCTGCCTCGTGGGTCCCTTGGACCTCCATTGACCTCAACTCCAACTCTATATATTCACGTTCCGGGAGAAAAAAATCAGAGAGAAGGATTCATCGCGTTTTACGATATGGAGCCACCGCCAAGCCCTAATCTTCCTCGGGAGGGCTGATCAGGAGTCCGTTCGGGCTCTAGAGAGGGGAATCCATCACTATCGTCATCATCAACCATCCTCCATCACCAATTTCATGATGCTCACCGCCGTGCGTGAGTAATCCCATCATAGGCTTGCTGGATGGTGATGGGTTGGATGAGATTTACCATGTAATCGAGTTAGTTTTGTGAGGGTTTGATCCCTAGTATCCATTATGTCCTAAGATTGATGTTGCTATGAGTTTGCCATGCTTAATGCTTGTCACTAGGGCCCGACTGCCATGACTTTAGATATGAACCTATTATGTTTTCATGAATATATGAGTGTTCTTGGTCAAATCACTACAAAAAAAGACACATCCATGACATTTTGGGCCGAACGATTTTTTTCCTGTCATACATATGACACTTCTATGACGATAATTGTGACAAAACCCGGTATCATCATAGATGTGGTGGGCTCCTACTTCTACGACAAAAAATCACGACAGAAAATTGCTTTTCGTCCTGGGCGGGCCGAAGACGCAACTGCATGACATTCTTTGGGCCGTCCATGACGAAAAAAACCATGGTAGAAGCAAGGGCGAGGAAAATTTCAGGGAGCTCCCGGTTATGGTGGGAGGTCGGGGGCTGAGCTATGCGCGTTTCTGTCGTACACATACACGCGTGTGTGCGAGGCATTGGCTCTAATTGAACCCGAGCGAGGCATTGGGCTCTAACTGAACCCGAGCGATTGCACTGCAGGCTATGCGTTACTGAACCCAAGCGATCGATCGATGGCTGTTAACTGAACCCGATCGAGTGATTCCTTCGCTACTGCTGCTAACTAAAGCCGATCGATTGGATGAACAGTGAGCGTTGCGGGGGGGTTTGGATGAACAGTGAGCAGTGGCATTGCCTCTGGATGAATAGGACCCCGTGGTGTGGAGGGCTGGATGAATAGTAGGCGGTGGAGGGGTGCCCGTGGAGGGGTGCCCATGGAGGGGTGGTTGAACAGTAGCTGGTGGAGTAGCACGCAGTGGAGGCTGGATGAACAGGAGCCCGTGGAGGCTGGAGGAGGTCGACGGTAGCCCGTGGAGGCTGGAGGAGGTCGACGGTGGAGATGAACAGTATCCCGTGGAGTCCCGTTTTGCGGTACGCCATACCCCTCCCGATGAACAGGACCCCCGTTTTGACTGTAGCGCTCCAACACAAGTCCGTTTCGTCCGTTTTGCGGTACGCCACACCCCTCCTGATCAACAAGACCCCCGTTTTGACCTTAGGAGGTCTGTTTCGTCTGTTTTGCGGTACATGACACCCCTCCCGATCAACATGACACCCGTTTCGACCATAGGAGGTCCGTTTCGTCCGTTTGGCAGTACGCCACACCCCTCCCAATCAACAGGACCCCCGTTTCGACCGTAGGAGGTCAGTTTCCTCCATTTTGCGGTATGCCAGACCCCTCCCGATGAACAGGATCCCGTTTCGAATGTGGCCAGTCAAACACAAGGCCGTTTCCTCCGTTCTGCGGTACGCCAGGCCTCGTTTCCATCGCCTGTTCCGTCCAAGCCCTCCCGATGAACACGACCACGCATTCTGTTCCGACCTAGCCGGTTGGCTCCCATGCGTTCCGTTGCCTCCCGATGCACACGACGCATTCCGTTGCCTCCCTATGAACACGAGCATTCCGTTGCCTCCCCATGAACATGATGATGATCCTGTTTCTCCGTTCTGACCCAGCCATGTACACGAGCCCTGGCCGTACGTATGCACGAGTAGGTGTTCGAGACCCCGCCCGTATGTACGTACGTGGCCGTATTTTCTTTCTTGCACCCTGGCCATTGTACGCATGTGTACATGCTACGTGCGCGCCTCTACTACGACACGTGCACACCTCTACTACGACACGTGCGCGCCTCTACAACGACCAGTATGTACGTACACGTTCGCGACCGGAATGACAACGCTACATACACTTCGACCAGGTGGGTCTCGACTGTCATGCACTTCCTTGGCTATGAAGATGTAGCTGGTGGGTCCAAGCAGTCAGGGGGGCGAATCATTTTTTTTACCCGTACGCACTTTGTTGCATGCGAAGATGTAGATGGTGGGTCCCAGCAGTCAGGGGGAAACATTTTTTTTTCACGAAATAAAGTGGCCCATCCGGTGGGTCCCAGCTGTCAGGTGGAGGAATCATTATTTTCCGCGTAATAAGGAGGCACTTCCTTGCTGCGGCCGTGGACCCAACTGTCAGCCTCTCCACGTACAGTCCACGTTCGATGGAAGCCGTTCCTTGACCACGTTGACCACGCCGCGCCGAGAGCACCAGGGTGGTGTACGACGGCGAGGCCTAGGAAGGGGACGACACGGAGCCGGGGAAGACGCGGCAGTGGATGCCCACACGTAGAGGAGTATGAGGGTTCACTGGTTCGCTGCAGTGTGAGGCTGCCATCGCCGCAGAATAACATGGGGTGTGGGTGAGTAGAGGGATGGCCTGGCCAGTAGTGGGAGTAGTAGGGGGCAGTGAGGTCTCCGCCGCATCATAGCCGGCCACGGGATGCAGGAGCATGAGGCACGACCGACGCTGGTTTGGGCGGCTGGAGCAAGAAGACCAGAGGTTGAAGAAGCACTATGGCCGTTGGATGGACATCGTACGGTCACTAGAGATAGAATTGTGCATATTAACTAAGTTGACAAAGCCCTCCATCCTCGTCAACTTAGTAGGCCCACAAGTCAGCCTGCCACTATACCGGGTCCCAGCTAACAGGGGGAGTATTCATTTTTTTGTGCATAATAAGGAGGCACTTCCTTGCGTGCGAAGATATAGCTGGTGGGTCCGAGCAGTCAGCGGCGGTAACATTTTTTTCACGAAATACAGAGGCCCTTTCGGTGGGTACCAGATGTCAGGTGGAGGAATCATTATTTTGCGCATAATAAGGAGGCATTTCCTTGCGTGCGGCTGTGGACCCATCTGTCGGCCTCTCCACGTATAGTCCACTTCAGATGCATGTCGGTCGTTTACCATGTTGACTAGGCCGTGCCGAGAGCACCAGGGCAGTGGACGATGGCGAGGCCTAGGAAGGGAACGACACAGAGGCAGGGAAGACTCGGCAGTTGTTTCCCACGCGGAGGGGAGTACGAATGTACGAGGGTTTACTGGTTTGTCTGCCGTTGCCAGAGAATAACAGTAGGTGTGGGTGAGTAGAGGGATGGCTAGGCAGCAATGGGAGTACGGTGGGGCGGTGAGGCCTGCACGGCAGCACAGCCGACCGCAGGGAGGAGGGAGCAGGCAGTCTCGCCGGCGCTTGTTTGAGCGGGTGGAGCAGGAAAAGCAGAGATTGAAGAAGCATGACGGCCGTTGGATGGACATCCAACAGTCACTACTTGTGCGTCAACCTTTTTTTAGGAAAGCCTCAAATCTGTGGAAAACAACATACAACCCATCTGCGATTATTTCTAATAATTTACAGCACATTTGCTAATTTTTAAGGTTTTTTTTGGAGCCCATATTCTTTTTGTTAGCATTACAACCCATATTGTGGCCACGGTTAAAAAATTATACGAAATTTTGCAAATTTCGGTGCGGTCCGAACTGTTTTTAATCCCGAAATTTTGACTCACATTCAAACTGATTTTAAAAACAAATGTATATCAATATAAAATCCAACAAATTCTCCACGCATAAAAATTAATGTAATTTAAAATCTCGAAATGAAAAAAAAGATATTTGAAACTAATTGTCGGTTTGATGTGTTTTAAAAATGTACAACCCATTTCTCATTACTGATGGGCCATTTTCTCGGCCAGCTGAATGAAAGCTCTCCTCGTCTTGAAAGATTTGCAGCTCAACAGGCCTGAAAAAGCGACTTACTTGGCAAATCACAAAAAACTGGGCTGTGGCCGTGGACCCAGCTGTCAGCCTCTCCATGTACAGTACTCTTCCGATGGAAGTCATTCCTTGACCATGTTGACCACGCCGCGCGGAGAGCACCACAACGAGGCCTAGGAAGGGGACGACGCGGAGCCGGGGAAGACGCGACAGTGGAAGCCCGCGCGGAGAGGAGTACGATGGTTCACTGGTCTAGCTGCGGTGTGAGGCTACCGTTGCCGCAGAATAACAGGGTGTGTGGGTGAGTGGAGGGATGGCCTGGCATGTGGTGCGAGTAGTATGGGGGCGGTGAGGCCTCCACGGTAGCACAGCCGGCCACAGGAGGCAGGAGCAGGCGGCACGACCGACGCTGCTTTGGGCGGCTAGAGCAAAAAGACCAGAGGTTGAAGAAGCACTATGGCTGTTGGATGGGCATCATACGGTCACTGGAGTATTGACTAAGTTGACAAAGCCCTCCATTCCCGTCAACTTAGTAAGCCCACAAGTCAGCCCAACAATATGGTGTGTCCCAGCTAGCAGGGGGTATTCCTTTTTTTGGGCGTAATAAGGAGGCACTTCCTTGCGTGTGAAGATATAGCTGGTGGGTCCGACCTGTCAGCGGGGGGAACATTTTTTCGTGAAATACAGAGGCCCTTCCTGTGGGTCCTAGCTGTCAGGTGGAGGAATCATTATTTTGCGCGTAATAAGGAGGCATTTCCTTGCGTGCGGTCGTGGACCCAGCTGTCAGCCTCTCCACGTACAGTCCACTTCCGATGGATGTCGTTCATTGACCATGTTGACCAGGCCGCGCCGAGAGCACCAGGGCGGTGGATGACGGCGAGGCCTAGGAAGGGAACGACATGGAGCCAGGGAATACTCGGCAGTTATTTCCCACATGGAGGAGTACAAGGGTTTACTGGTTCGTTTGCCGTCGCCGGAGAATAACAGCATGTGTGGGTGAGTAGAGGGATGGCTAGGCCAGCGATGGGAGTACGGTGGGGCCTATGAAGCCTGCGCGGCAGCATAGCCGGCCGTGGGAGGAGGGAGCAGGCAGTCCCGCCCGTGCTTGTTTGAGCGGCTGGAGCATGAAGAGAAGAGATTGAAGAAGCACGACAGCCACTGGATGGGCAACCAATAGTCACTGCTCTCGTGTGTTGACTAAGTTGACAGGGTGTTGTGTGTGCGTCAACCTTTTTTTTATGAAAGCATACACGTCAACCTGTTCAGCAAGTTCCGAATTGACGTGGAGGCTATTCGTGATGACCTGAGAGGTCATCATCGGCGCGACAGCCGATTGGGCGGGCATAATGAAGCCACCTAGTCGGAGAGTTTGGCCTGCAGCCAGAGCTCCCCCAGAGGTGATGTTGTCCTTGACAACGATACGGGCCATCGAGCCTTGCAGCGACAGCACAGAGGAACTCTCAATGAAAGCACCAATGTCGGTGTCAAAACCGGGGATCTCGGGTAGGGGGTCCCGATCTGTGCGTCTAAGGCTAATGGTAACAGGAGGCAAGGGACACAATGTTTACCCAGGTTCGGGCCCTCTCAATGGAGGTAAAACCCTACTTCCTGCTTGATTGATATTGATGATATGAGTGTTACAATAGTTGATCTACCACGAGATCGTAGAGGCTAAACCCTAGAAGCTAGCCTATGATGATTATGAATGTTGTGATCGTCCTCATACGGACCGAACTCTCTTGTTTATATAGACACCGGCGAGGGCTAGGGTTTACATGGAGTTGGTTACAAGGAAGGAAATACAATATCCGAATTGCCAAGCTTGTCTTCCACGCAAAGGAGAGTCCCATCCGGACACGGGACGAAGTCTTGAGTCTTGTATCTTCATAGTCCAACAGTCCGGCCCAAGTATATAGTTCGGCTATCCGGATACCCCCTAATCCAGGACTCCCTTAGTAGCCCCTGAACCAGGCTTTAATGACGATGAGTCCGACGCGCAGTTTGTCTTCGGCATTGCAAGGCGGGTTCCATCTCCGAATACTCCAAAGTACTTGTTGTAACGAGCGGTGTCCGGCTGCCCATCAATGTTGTACTCCTCGGCTTCTGTGCTTCAATAATGACCATCTCCACGTGTCGAGCAAATACGAGGAGCCGGGGCATTTTTGCATTTGCCTCCCCGTCCTGCAAGCAAAAACCGTCTATTTGAAGGGACGGGGATTCTCAGATCCAAACTCCATCTTCTTCCCTTGAGCGAGCACCCAACAGAGCGCGCCCAGAAAGAACCATTCCAGCATGGCCGGTCGTCGCAGCTCCTCCTCTCGTTCCCGTAGCTCTAGGCCAGGTGACTGGGAAGAATGCTCTGTCCCTCAAAACTACTTAATAGAGCTGCAGACCTAGGGGTTTCTTCCACCAGCGTTCATGGTCCCCGTTCGAGCCGTACTAGCCACCTATAATGGCGGGGAGCAAGTGGAGAGATCTCCTAATCCATCCCCGGGGGAGCGAATATGCCTCATCCCGCTTCTGCTAAGAGGCGTCAGGTTTCCAATCCACCCATTCCTTCGCGGGCTCCTAGAGTTCTACGGCCTCCAGTTGCACAACTTCACCCCTGCCTCCGTGCTGCACATAGCAGGATACGTTGCACTTTGCGAACTATTTTTGGGCTGCGAGGCTCATTTCGGGTTATGGAAGAAGTTGTTCTGCCTCGTCCCTCGCAACTAGGGGGAATTCATATATCAAGTGGGCGGAGCCGAAGTATGGCGTGTCGCCGAGACCGGATACCTATCCGGTACTCCCAAGAAGGCACCAGAGAACTGGCCCTCGGAGTGGTTTTATGTCAATGACGTTCCCCTTCCGGATCCAGTTCGGACAGGTCTCCCTGACTTCAGTAATGCCGCACCGAAGGCACGTCGAAGTTAGCGCCCTCGGGGCCCCCAGGAGGAGGATACCAGAGAAGTATACTTCCTGATGAACATGATAAAGTTACTGGCCAAATCAGGGCTGACAATAGTTGAGGTTATGGCAATATGCATAATGCGGGGAGTGCAACCGCTTCAGTATCGGGGGAATCCCGTGTGGCACTACAACGGGGAAGATGATGCCACCCGATGTGGTCGTAAGGGTCCGGACTCCGCCACTGCTCTGGCGAGAATATTGTCTGATTTGTATAAAGGGGAAGAAGAAGAATTCTTTCATATTAAACCGCAGGATGGGTTTTCTATGTACAACCCCCCAAGCTGGGTAAGTCGTCAATCTTCCCCCCGCTTCATCCATTCCGGCTTCTTTTGTCAAGGTTATTTACCTCGATATTTCTGAGCAGGAACTGAGGAGGATCGTAGAAGGATTCTCGAGCCCCTCCCCGCAGCTAGAGGACCCTGATAACCCGCAAGTATACGGGATAGTTGTAGCCTCTTTCGATAAGTAAGAGTGTCAAACCCAACAAGGATCTAAAGGTAGAACAAATACTCTCTCAAGTCCTATCGGCCACTGATACGACTCTACGCACGCTTGACGTTCGCTTTACCTAGAACAAGTACGAAACTAGAGGTACTTTGTAGGTGTGATAGGGTAGGTTTGCAAGATAATAAAGAACACGTAAATATAAACTAGGGGCTGTTTAGATAAAGATGCAAAAAGGTAAATAAAGCAAGTGTGGAAAAGTGGTGGTAGGAGTTATGAAAGTGTCCCTAAGCAATTGACTACGTTACTAGACCGATAATCACTACTGCAATTCTATTTGAGGGAGAGGCATAAGCTAACATACTTTCTCTACTTGGATCATATGCACTTATGATTGGAACTCTAGCAAGCATCTGCAACTACTAAAGATTCATTAAGGTAAAACCCAACCATAGCATTAAAGCATCAAGTCCTCTTTATCCCATACGCAACAATCCCCTTACTTAGGTTTGTGTTTCAGTCACTCACGCAACCCACTATAAGCGAATCATGAACGCATTGCAACACCCTACAACGCGAGTCCCTCATGCTTGCGCGACACGGATGGCACCATAGGGCAGCACCAATAATAGAACATGCAACTCAAACCAATCATAGCAATTCATCAATCACCGATAGGACAACGAAAATCTACTCAGACATCATAGGATGGCAACACATCATTGGATAATAATATGAAGCATAAAGCACCATGTTCAAGTAGAGGGTACAACGGGATGCGGGAAAGTGGACCGCTGAATATAGAAGGGGGAAGGTGATGGAGATGTTGGTGAAGATGACGGCAGTGTTGGTGAAGATCGCGGTGATGATGATGGCCCCTGGCAGCGTTCCGGCACCATCAGAAGCAAGGGGGAGAGAGCCCCTCTTCTTCTTCTTCTTCTTCCTTGACCTTCTCCCTAGATGGGAGAAGGGTTTCCCCTCTGGTCCTTGGCTCCCATGGCTTGGGAGGGGCAAGAACCCCTCCGAGATTGGATCTATCTCTCTGTTTCTGCGCTCTCAGATTCTACCCCTTCACCGTTTCTTTTATATCTGGAGATCCGTAACTCCGATTGGGGTGAATCTTTCGCCCAGATTTTTCTCGTAAAATTAGCTTTCTTGCGGCAAAAGAAGAGCGTCAACCGCCTTACGGGTGGCCCACGAGAGTCCAGGGCGCGCCCAGGGGGAGGGCGCGCCCCCTGTCTCGTGGCCACCCCAGACACTATTTCGCGTTAATTCTTCCTCCGGAAAATCCCAAATATTCCATAATAATTTTCTGTCCGTTTTTATCCCGTTTGGACTCTGTTTGATATTGGGTTTCTGCGAAACAAAAACATGCAACAGACAGGAACTGGCACTGGGCACTGGATCAATATGTTAGTCCCAAAAATAGTATAAAAACTTGCCAAAAGTATATGAAAGTTGAAGAATATTGGCATGGAACAATCAAAAATTATAGATAGGACTGAAACGTATCTGCAACCCCAAGCTTATTTCCTTCTTTTTCTCGAGTAGGTAAATGATAAAAAAGATAATTTTTGATGTGGAATGCTACCTAGCATAATCTTGATCATATGTCTAATCATGGCATGAATATTAAGACACGAGTGATTCAAAGCAATAGTCTATCATTTGCCATAAAAACAATAATACTTTGAGTGTACCAATAAAGCAATCATGTATTTTCAAAAGAACAAGGCCAAAGCAAGCTTATCCCTACAAAATCATATAGTTTGGCCATGCTTCATTTTCGTCACACAGAATGCCCCCATCATGCACAACCCCGATGACAAGCCGAGCAATTGGTTCATACTTTTTAACGCGCTTCAACTTTTTCAACCCTCACGCAATACATGAGCGCAAGCCATGGATTTAGCAGTATAGGTGGAATAGAATATGATGATGGAGGTTATGTGGAGAAAAAAAGAGAAAGTCTCACATCGACGCGGCTAATCAACGGGCTTTGGACATGCCCATCAATTGATGTCAATGCGAGGAGTAGGGATTGCCATGCAACGGATGCACTAAGAGCTATAATTATATGAAAGCTCAACAAAAAGAAATTAAGTGGGTGTGCATCCAACTTGCTTGCTCATGAAGACCTAGGGCATTTGAGGAAGCCCATCGTTGGAATATACAAGCCAAGTTCTATAATGAAAATTCCCACTAGTATATGAAAATGATAACATAGGAGACTCTCTATATGAAGAACATGGTGCTACTCTGAAGCACAAGTGTGGAAAAAGGATAGTAACATTGCCCCCTTTTTTCTTTTTTTTCTTTTCGGTGGGCTTCTTTGGCCCCCTTTTTTATTTAGGCTTCTTTGGCCTTTCCTTTTTTTTAGTTTTTTCCTTTTTATTTTTTTATGGGGTAATGCTCTATAATTATGATCATCACACTTTTATTTACTTACAACTCAATATTACAAGTCGATACTAGAACAAAGATATGACTCTATTTGAATGCTTCCGGCGGTGTACCGGGATGTGCAACGATCTAGCATAGCAATGACATCAAAAAACCGGACAAGCCATGAAAACATCATGCTAGCTATCTTACGATCATGCAAATCAATATGACAATGAATGCCCAAGTCATGTATATGATGATGATGGAAGTTGCATGGCAATATATCTCGGAATGGCTATGGAAATGCCATAATAGGTAGGTATGGTGGCTGTTTTGAGGAAGATACAATGAGGCTTATGTGTGATAGAGCGTATCGTATCACGAGGTTTGGATGCACCGGCGAAGTTTGCACCAACTCTCGAGGTGAGAAAGGGCAATGCATGGTACCAAAGAGGCTAGCAATGATGGAAAGGTAAAAGTGCGTATAATCCATGGACTCACATTAGTCATAAAGAACTCATATAATTATTGCAAAAGTTTATTAGCCCTCAAAGCAAAGTACTACTACGCATGCCCCTAGGGGGATAGATTGGTAGGAAAAGACCATCGCTCGTCCCCGACCGCCACTCATAAGGAAGACAATCAAAGAAACACCCCATGCTTCAAATTTGTCACACAACGGTTACCATACGTGCATGCTATGGGACTTGCAAACCTCAACACAAGTGTCTCTACAATACACAACCACCCACTAGCATGACTCTATATCACCATCTTTATATCGCAAAACTATTGCAAGGAATCAAACATATCATATCCAGCGATCTACAAGTTTATGTAGGATTTTATGACTAACCATGTGAATGACCAATTCCTGCAATCTCTCTAAATAGATATAAGTGAAGCAAGAGAGTTTAATTCTTTCTAAAAAATATATTCCCACGCTCTAACAAATATAAGTGAAGCAAAAGAGCATTCTACAGATGGCGGTTGTCTATATGAAGAGAAACAGACAATCCAAACTTCAAATGATATAAGTGAAGAACATGAAGCATTCTATAAAGCCATACTCAAAAGATTTAAGTGAAGTGAAATGAGCATTCTATAAATCAACCAAGGACTATCTCATACCAGCATGGTGCATAAAACAAAAGTGAAAACTAAATGCAAAAGACGCTCCAAGACTTGCACATAATGCATGAATGAAACGAATTCGAAAACATACCGATACTTGTTGAAGAAAGAGGGGATGCCTTCCGGGGCATCCCCAAGCTTAGACGCTTGAGTCTCCTTGAATATTTACTTGGGGTGCCTCAGTCATCCCCAAGTTTGAGCTCTTGCCTCTCTTCCTTTTCCTCATATCGAGACATCCTCGCTTAGACACTTCATCCAGACAAAACTTCAACAGAAAACTCGGTAAGATCCGTTAGTATAATAAAGCAAATCACCACTCTAAGTACTGTAGAAAACCAATTCATATTTTGTTTTTGCATTGTGTCTACTGTAACATAGCTTTTTCATGGCTTCATCCACTAATAAAAATTGATAGATTCATCAAAATAAGCAAACTATCCATCAAAAACAGAATCTGTCAAAAACAGAACAGTCTGTAGCAATCTGAACATCCACCATACTTATGGTACCCCACAAATTCTACCAAAATTAGGAAAAATAAACAAGTTTTATAGAAAGACAGTGCAAAATGAATCAGGACCAATTAATGTTCCAGTTAAATATGTAAAACCGCGCACTACAGCCAAAGTTTCTGTCCTGCACCATACAAACCAACAAGCATTGTAAACATCCTAAAGGCTAACCTTGGCACATTATTTTTATAATACAATGGAATTGTACAAGGGGATAATTATTTTTGCTGAAAAGTTTCTGTAATTAAGATTCACAAAGTTTCCGTGAGCATGAAAAAGTCAAGGCTAGCTCCCACTTCAACAATGCTTGTCTTTCTCACTTTCACTTTCCTTTTTGAAAAGTTTTTAGGTTCCCCTCTTTATTTTTTTGTTTTTAAACTATATAAAAGCACTCAACAGAAATAAATGACTCTCTAAAACTTCTGGGTTGTCTCCCTGGCAGAGCTTTCTTTTAAGCCATTAAGGACTCTCTAAAACTTCTGGGTTGTCTCCCTGGCAGAGCTTTCTTTTAAGCCATTAAGCTAGGCATATAGTGCTCAAGTAATGAATCCACCCGGATCCCAAGGTATATCAAAGCCAATTTTAATTAACAAAGATTTGTAATTTAGTAGTGAGCACAAAGCAACATATATCAAGCAATGAGGAAGTCTAACTCTCTTCCTATGCATCGGCATGTCATAAAAGAACAATACATGCACACCAAGTAAAGGCCAATGCATAATATAAGCAATTTCTTGCAATTCTATCATATTGGAAACATAGAGAGGTGGAGATAAAGTTTCTCTCTCATAATAATTTCAAGTAGGAGCAGCAAGCACATGCATATTATATCCATCAAAATTATCATGTGCAACGGTAAAAGGCAACCCATCAATGTAATCCTTAATAAGCACAAACATCTCCGATAAAGTGTAGTTTGGAGAATTCAAAAAGATAATAGGACTATCATGCGTGGGTGCAATAGCAACAATTTCATGTTTAACATAAGGAACTATAGCAAGTTCATCTCCATAAGCATAATTCATATTGGCATCTTGGCCACAAGCATAGCAAGCATCATCAAAAAGGGATATTTCAAACAAATTCAAGGATCATAGCAATCATCATAGCAGTCATCCTATGGTAAGCATGAAGGGGAATTAAATAATGAATGAGTTGGAGGGTTACTCTCATTAGAAGGTGGGCACGTGTAGCTAATCCGCTCTTACTCCTTTTGTTCTTCGCTCTCCTCATCATCTTTTTCATCCAATGAGCTCATTGTTTCATTAATTTCTTCTTCCATAGCTTCCTGCAAAATATTAGTCCTTCTTGGACAGCGGAGAAGTCCTCAATATATGGTTTAACATAGGCATTGGAAGCATAATTATCATAACAATATTGAAATATGGCAAACTTTTCAGATTTGTAAAGAGTAGCATCATACTTTTCAATCAAAGAGGCAATCTCATAAGCACCTTTAAAAGCAACAAATTCTTCAATTTGTTGAACATCATAGTAATTGTAAACACCCTTAGCATACGAAGATACGATTCCATTATCACTAAACAAGCATTGATAGGGTAGGTGTTTCTTAGGGTCTTCAGAACAACAAGTAAACTCATATATTTCACATAAATTCCAAGCATAGCATTGCAAACGTTGAATTTGATCCCATAATAGTTTCCCTTTTTAGATATACGGTGTTGCACAAAACAAGCATGCTCATCTAAAGATTTTCCCTCAACTAAACTAGTGGGGGTTTCAGCACGAGCACAAAAGGATCGAAGATGATCCAAGTAAAAAGCTTCAGGAGTGTGATAGATTTTGAGTGGTTCTTCAACCACTGGTTTAGTAGGTACAACTAATTTTTTTGGTATTTTGCGTTTCCTACCCATAGCTAAAGATAGAAAACAACTAAGAACAGCAAATAAAAATTACTTAGTGATAAAGCAAACAAGCACACACGAGAATATTCACCCCACGCTATGACTCCCCGGCAACGGCGCCAGAAAAAGGTCTTGATAACCCGCAAGTATACGGATAGTTGTAGCCTCTTTCGATAAGTAAGAGTGTCGAACCCAACGAGGAGCTAAAGGTAGAACAAATACTCTCTCAAGTCCTATCGGCCACTGATATGACTCTACGCACGCTTGACGTTCGCTTTACCTAGAACAAGTATGAAACTAGAGGTACTTTGTAGGTGTGATAGCGTAGGTTTGCAAGATAATAAAGAACACGTAAATATAAACTAGGGGATGTTTAGATAAAGATGCAAAAAAGTAAATAAAGTGAGTGGGGAAAAGTGGTGGTAGGAGTTATGAAAGTGTCCCTAAGCAATTGACTACCTTACTAGATCGATAATCACTATTGCAATTCTATTTGAGGGAGAGGCATAAGCTAACATACTTTCTCTACTTGGATCATATGCACTTATGATTGGAACTCTAGCAAGCATCTGCAACTACTAAAGATTCATCAAGGTAAAACCCAACCATAGCATTAAAGCATCAAGTCCTCTTTATCCCATACGCAACAATCCCCTTACTCGGGTTTGTGTTTCAGTCACTCACGCAACCCACTATAAGCGAATCATGAACGCATTGCAACACCCTATAGCGGGAGTCCCTCACGCTTGCATGACACGGAGGGCACCATAGGACAACACCAATAATAAAACATGCAACTCAAACCATTCATAGCAATTCATCAATCACCGATAGGACAGCGAAAATCTAATCAAACATCATAGGATGGCAACACATCATTGGATAATAATATGAAGCATAAAGCACCATGTTTAAGTAGAGGGTACAGCGGTATGCGGGAGAGTGGACCACTGAATATAGAAGGGGGAAGGTGATGGAGATGTTGGTGAAGATGACGGCGGTGTTGGTGAAGATTGTGGTGATGATGATGGCCCCCGACAGCGTTCTGGCGCCACCGGAAGGAAGGGGGAGAGAGCCCCCTTCTTCTTCTTCTTCCTTGACCTTCTCCCTAGATGGGAGAAGGGTTTCCCCTCTGGTCCTTGGCTCCCATGGCTTGAGAGGGGCAAGAGCCCCTCCAAGATTGGATCTATTTCTCTGTTTCTGCGCTCTCGGATTCTACCCCTTCACCGTTTCTTTTATATCTGGAGATCCGTAACTCCGATTGGGGTGAATCTTTCGCTCAGATTTTTCTCGTAAAATTAGCTTTCTTGCGGAAAAAGAAGAGCGTCAACTGCCTTACGGGTGGCCCACAAGAGTCCAGGGCGTGCCCAGGGGGCAGGGCGCGCCCCCCTGTCTCATGGCCACCCCGGACATCGTTTCGCGTTGATTCTTCCTCCGGAAAATCCCAAATATTCCAAAATAATTCTCCGTCCATTTTTATCCCGTTTGGACTCTATCTGATATTGGGTTTCTGTGAAACAAAAAACATGCAACAGACAGGAACTGACACTGGGCACCAGATCAATATGTTAGTCCCAAAAATAGTATAAAAGTTGCCAAAAGTATATGAAAGTTGAAGAATATTGGCATGGAACAATAAATAATTATAGATACGACGGAGATGTATCAGACCCCGGAAGGGCCTTCAATCCAGGACTCCAAGAAGATCCGGATATTACTGTGGTGCTTGTCAACGGGACATTTTATCAGGCGAGCTGCGATTATTGCCGACTGTCTCGGACTGCTACCTGCATCGCACGTAAGCAAAGCTAAAAAAACCTATCCTCTGAAGAGGAATATTTTCTAATGTCAAGCCTAATGCTTGGAATATCGTATTTTTGTAGAGTCGACAATAGGAATGCGGCGCCGAGCCCCTAGGGGCTCGTCGGCAAAGGGCTTCCGAATCAGGCAGGCTTAAGAGGAAGGCGGTTAGGGCCGAAACACCGCTACAGAGGTATGGTAAAAACCTGCTCTATGATTATTGTGTTTGAAATGTGACAGCGTCCTTTCTATCCTGACATAAAGAGGAGTAGCCGGACTATATCCGGAGATCCTTCCAATCACACCTCCACCAGCCGGATTCCAGGACCGGCTTTGAGGGAGGAAGCGGACACGGGGCCGATGCCGAATTGTCCTCCGACAGAGGATGCAAATATGCTCTCCGCCACGAATTCCGAAGTAGAGAGTGCTATGAATCACCGGTGTCGATGGGCCGTCCGTTGCAACAACATCTTTTCCGAAGAGGCATTTAATGCATTCAATTCGGGAGATGCATATATCCGAGCTGCTCAAGGCGGGCTTGCCCGTGCGATGGATCAGTATGCCAAAGACATACGGGTGAGAAATTTTTATAGGCATGTATAGCAGTAGCCCCTGAGACTTGAAACGGTTGGAACAACTATTTTAAGGATCAATTTATGCATAGGTCCTTGTAGATAAGAATGAACAATTGTCTTGAGAGCTGGAGGAGTGCAAGACCCAGCTGAGGGCCACGGTTGCCAAGCTAGAGGAATCCCAGAAGGCCTCATTTGGTAACATTTGTCTCAATTATTTGGAAGTGTACCAGGTAGTAAGTGGCTTGTATGATAAGTCTAACAGAAAATTCTGCAGACAATCCCGGGGTGAATCCGGAGGTCGTAGGAGGTGACGAGTCACATCTCCAAAGGGAGATAAGAGCTGGCGAGCGTAGTCTTACGTAGGTTAGGCAGGAGAAGAACAATCTTCAAGATGCCAATGTTCGGCTGGGCGTCGAATTAGGAGATGTTCACACTCAGCTAGCGGACTCCATGAAGGAGAACAGAAGGCTTCGTCGCGGCATTTATGGTAAGTGCCTAGATGAACTGTAGTACAACTCGGCGAGGAAGCATATTGAAAGAGTTTATATCTGTAGGTATGCTGACGGGCCATCCTGAAGAGGAGATGCCCGCGTCCGCAGGTGATCTACTACAAGACCTCTCGCAACTGCACGAGCGAGCTCGTCAGGTGATGCAGGGTATTGCCCAGGCCTTGTGGCCATCCATTTCCCTGCCAAAAGGCAAGGGGGAGCTCGTGGATGTGCTCCAAGGAGCATGGCGGCGTTTCCGATTGTGGAAGATGTCAGCCTGCTGGCAAGGTGCAAGAGAAGCCTGGGCTATGGTGAAGACGCACTACACCAAGCTGGACCCGAACCATATGGCTGAAGTCGGACCGGCGGGGGCAGATGGGCAAGAAATTCCCGTGAGTGTGGTGTATGACCAGGTAGCGTTAGCCGCAAAGTATTCCCAACAGGATTGTAAGCTAGATAACCTGTTGGATGGTATAGAGGAAGAATATAGTCAATCCAAGTGACTATGTAATTTAATGGACATATGTAGTCCCTAGCCGGATTAAAATCATTTGTCATGGTGGACCTTTTCGCTTCAGACCTCGGATCCGATAGTCCCAGGTGTATCCGAGTACCCGCTCAGTTATGCAGAACCGGGGTATGCGTGGAAACCAGGCGTAGGGGTCATAAGTGCTTGAACATACAAGTACCCAACTAGTTATGTTATATTACATGGATAGTAAGAAACATCTTCCAGGGAGAATAGTTCAGTTAGGGGTTCCTTTCCCTAGGTGCGCATGCATCAATGTACATGTCCGGACTACGAACAGTGACACATGATAAAAAACTTTTGGGGGTTCATGTTGTAATAAACGAAAAAGAACATCTTTTGTCCACCGACCGAATATTCCCTTAAGAATGCTAGCTTTCGGCTTCACCCAGTCCGAGGTACACATCCGGCTCAACCGGCAGTAACAATCGCAAAGGTGCTCCCCGCCCTAGCCGAATTAACAGGAACGTAGGGCATAAATACAAGAGCCAGGCAACCCAGCATGGCCACATCTTAAGTCATATCGATGCATATAATGGTGAAGAAAAGGCACATATGGAAAAAGAACGCATATGTTACATTTAGCTTCCGTATAGGAAGCCCCCAGGTATGACTTACACACATAGTGCGGTCGGAGCGATCCGAGCATCCGCACTGTATTGAGTAATTTGTGTGAAGAATGAAAGAGAACAAGAAAGGAAAAAGGAGAGGAACATAATGAAAAAGGAGTGGTAAGGAGACGAATACTGAGTTCGGTGTTTAGGCGTAGAATCTCCGGAGCCTGGCCGCGTTCCATGGGTTCGGCTCGAGTCTGTTATCGGATGCATTACGTAGGCAGTACGCTCCTCCGGTGAGAACCTTGTCAATAACAAAGGGACCCTCCCACTTAGGTTTGAGCTTGTCCTTCTTCCTCTCCGGTAGGCGTAGAACGAGTTCGCCAATATTATAAGTTTTGGCCCGCACTTCTCTGCTTTGGTACCGTCGAGCCTGCTGCTGATAGATTGCGGAACGGGCCTTTGCGATGTCGCGCTCCTCCTCTAGGGCATCTAAGCTGTCCTGCTAGTCTAGCACGGCTTCCTTCTCTTCGTACATGTGTACGCGAGGTGAATCATGTATTATATCGCAGGGTAATACTGCTTCTGCGCCGTATACCATGAAAAATGGTGTGTATCTGGTGGTGCGATTCGGCGTGGTCCGCAGCCCCCAGAGTACAGAGTCGAGCTCCTCGACCCAGTGCGTGCCCGATTTTGTGAAGGAACGCACTAGTCTGGGTTTGTTGCCGCTCATGATGAGACCGTTTGTGCGTTCGACCTGGCCGTTTGTTTGGGGATGGTAGAGGGAGGCGTAATCGAGCTTAATACCCATGTTGCCGCACCAGGTTTTCACTTCATCGGCTATGAAGTTTGAGCCATTGTTAGTGATGATGCTGTGGGGGACGCCGTGTCGGTGTACGACCCCGGATATGAAGTCTATCACTGGTCCGGATTCGGCCGTTTTGACTGGTTTGGCTTCTATCCATTTGGTGAACTTGTCCATCATGACCAACAAGTATTTTTTCTTATGGCTTCCCCCTTTAAGGGGTCCGACCATATCCAGCCCCCAGACCGCGAAGGGCCAAGTGATGGGGATTGTTTGGAGAGCGGTAGGGGGCATGTGGCTCTGATTGGCAAAGAGCTGTCAACCAACGCAGTGTTGAACAAGGTCTTGTGCGTCTGCTCGGGCTGTAGGCCAATAAAAGCCTGTGCGGAATGCCTTGCTGACAAGTGCCCGAGCTGCAGTGTGGTGTCCGCCGAGTCCGGCATGGATTTCAGCCAAGAGCTGCCGCCTTTCCTCTTCGGAGATGCATCGTTGGAGCACGCTGGTCGCGCTTTTCTTATAGAGTTCCCCCTCATGGACCTTGTAGGCTTTGGAACGCCGTAGGATGCAACATGCTTCATTTTGGTCCTCGGGGAGCTCCTACTTATTTAGGTAGGCCAAGAAAGGCTTGGTCTACGGTGCAATTACAGCCATGATTTCGTGGGCCGAAGGCGTTATTTCGGTGGTAGAGCCTCCGATTACGTCTGATGGTTCGGAGTCTGGGGGTGTATTCGGGTCCGTGCTATTGTTGCCGGACTCCCCTTCCCATACAACGGATGGCTTGAACAGCCTTTCCAGGAATATGTTAGGTGGGACAGGGTCATGTTTAGCGCCGATGCAGGCGAGTATATCTGCCGCTTGTTGTTTTCTCGAGCCACATGGTGGAATTCGAGCCCCTCGAACCGAGCTGACATTTTGAGGTCGGCATTACGATAGGTCGCCATTTTCGGATCTTGGCATCGAAGTCTCCGTTTATTTGTGATATTTCTTGGTTTGAATCCCCGCGCTCCTCCAGGCGTTGAATGCCCATAGAGACTGCCATCCAAAGACCATGCAACAGAGCCTCATATTCGGTTGCGTTGTTGGAGTCCGTATATAATATTTGGAGTACGTATTGGACCGTGTCTCCGGTGGGAGACGTTAGGACTACACTTGCTCCCAATCCGGCCACCATTTTAGAGTCGTCGAAGTGCATGATCCAGTTGGAGTACGCGCCGTACTCTTTAGGGAGTTTGGCTTCTGTCCATTCGGCGACAAAGTCAGCCAGTACTTGCGACTTAATGGCCCGCCGTGGTTTGTATGTTATGTCGAACGGAAGGAGCTCGATGGCCCATTTAGCAATCCGGCCTGTAGCGTCGCAGTTATTTATTATGTCGTTGAGTGGTACTTCAGAGGCCACCGTGATCGAACACTCTTGAAAGTAGTGTCGTAGCTTCTGGGATGCCACGAAGACCGCGTATGCTATCTTTTGATAGTGTGGGTAACAGGATTTGCATGGGGTGAGGACCGTGGATACGTAATACACCGGATTTTGCAGTGGGAATTTGTATCCGCCAGTCTCCCGTTCGACGACGAGCACTGCACTTACAACCTAATGTGTTGCAGCTATATACAATAGCATAGGTTCGCCAATATTTGGCGCTGTTAGGACTGGATTACTGGCCAATAAGGTCTTTATTTTGTCCAGTCCGGCCTTGGCTGCATCCGTCCACACGAAGTGTTTGGTGCGCCGAAGAAGGCGATAAAGAGGTAATGCCTTTTCTCCTAATTGGGAGATAAAGCGGCTTAGGGCCGCCATGCACCCAGCTAGTTTCTGGACATGCTTGAGGTCTGTTGGGATAGCCAACTGCAACAGAGCTCGGATTTTTGCCGGATTCGCTTCAATTCCTCTATTGGAAACAATGAAGCTGAGCAACTTTCCGTAGGGTACGCGAAAAACACATTTTTCCGGGTTTAGCTTGATGTCGTATGTCCGGAGGTTATCGAACGTAAGCCTCAAGTCATCTATTATGGTTTCAACGTGTCTTGTTTTTATGACCACGTCATCCACGTATGCCTCCATTGTTTTGCCGATTTGCTTCTCCAGGCATGTTTGAATCATGCGTTGATAGGTTGCGCCGGCATTTTTAAGCCCGAAAGGCATAGTGCTAAAGCAGAAAGGACCATATGGCGTTATGAAGGCTATTGCAGCTTGGTCGGACTCTGCCATTTTTATTTGATGGTATCCAGAGTATGCGTCCAGGAAACACAGTGAGTCGTGTCCTGCGATGGCGTCGATGATTTGGTCGATGCGAGGGAAGGGGAAGGGATCGTTGGGGCAAGCCTTGTTGAGGTCTTTGAAGTCGACACATAGGCACCAGGATTTGTCCTTCTTCAGTACCATTACCAGGTTTGCCAGCCAGTCCGGATGCTTGATATCTCTAATGATTCTAGCCTCAAGTAGCTTGGCTAGCTCTTCTCCCATGGCTTGCCGTTTAGGCTCTAAGAAGCGCCTAAGAATCTATTTGACTGGCTTGTATCCTTTCAGTATGTTGAGGCTGTGTTCGGCCAGCTCGCGTGGGATGCCCGGCATGTCAGAAGGATGCCGGGCGAAAATGTCCCAATTCTCGCGTACGAATTCGCGTAGTGCGGAGTCCATTGTGTCAGATTTCGGGTTCCGGCAGACCCTTGAGGTTCAAACTCTGAGGTGCGCGTGAAGATCTCTCTCCTACCAACTCACGTCTTGAAGACTCGCAAGGAATCTAAGCTAAAAGATGAACACACACGAGACACGATGTTTATACTGGTTCAGGCCACCATTGTGGTAATACCCTACTCCAATGTGTGGTGTGGTGGATTGCCTCAGGGGCTGATGATGAACAATACAAAGGGGAGAACAACCTCGCGAGGGATGTTCTTGAGCTGGTGCGATGAACTGCTTGGGTGAGCTCAGTCGCTTCTCTCCCTCTAGTCTACCCAAAATCTGGATCCCTTTACTCTGTGGTGGCTAGCTCTATTTATAGAGGGAGGCCCTGGGCCTCTTCCCCAATAATGAGCGGGAAGGGCGCCAACAGTTGGCCATTTTGAAGGGGAACATCTAGTACACTTATCCTGACCAAACTTGGTCTTCGACTGCCAAAGACTCTGACAGTGATGCCGTCCTGGGCTCCACGGTGACCTCCATCCTGCCGCTCTGCTGGTCTTGGTCTCGTTGCACGGAAACCGTAAACTTTGCCTAATGCATTGGCCTGTACTTGCCCCCTTTGCACCGAAGGGGAAACAAGGACACTGCACAGGCCGGCGCCCGCCTGGCGCCTGCCTGGTCTCGATCGTCATGGCTTGCGTCACGGGCACCTCACGAGGTACCCTGCCTTGATCTCTCCGCCTGCTCGTGAGCACGCCTGGTGAGGCTGCTCCTGAGGAAGCTTCCTGTCATCCGCCCCGCGAGGCTTGGCCCCTCGTGAGGGTCTTGAGCTTGAGCTGATGAAGCTGGGCTGCACTGGGCCTCCGCTTGAGCCATGCCGCAGGCTGCAGGCAGGCAAGTCCGGGGACCCCCTAAGGGAGTCATGGATTAGGGGGTGTCCGGATGACCGGACTATAACCTTTGGCCGGACTCCTGGACTATGAAGATACAAGATTGAAGACTTCGTCCCGTGTCCGGATGGGACTTTCCTTGGCGTGGAAGGCAAGCTTGGCGATACGGATATGTAGATCTCCTCCCATTGTAACCGACTCTGTGTAACCCTAGCCCTCTCCGGTGTCTTTATAAACCGGAGGGTTTTAGTCCGTAAGACGAACAACAATCATACCATAGGCTAGCTTCTAGGGTTTAGCATCTCTGATCTCGTGGTAGATCTACTCTTGTACTACCCATATCATCAATATTAATCAAGCAGGAGTAGGGTTTTACCTCCATCGAGAGGGCCCGAACCTGGGTAAAAACATCGTGTCCCTTGTCTCCTGTTACCATCCGCCTAGACGCACAGTTCGGGACCTCCTACCCGAGATCCGCCGGTGTTGACACCGACATTGGTGCTTTCATTGAGAGTTCCTTTGTGTCGTCATCTTTAGGCCCGATGGCTCCTCCGATCATCAACAACGATGCGGTCCAGGGGTGAGACTTTTCTCCCCGGACAGATCTTCGTATTCGGCGGCTTTGCACTGCGGGCCAATTCGCTTGGCCATCTGGAGCAGATCGAAAGCTACGCCCCTGGCCATCAGGTCAGATTTGGAAGTTTGAACTACACGGCTGACATCTGCGGAGACTTGATCTTCGATGGGTTCGAGCCACAGCCGAGCATGCCGCACTGTCACGATGGGCATGAACTAGCTCTGCCGCCGAACAGTGCCCAGGAGGCCGCCCCAGTGTCCGCTCCGACCCTTAGCTCGGAGCCGACTGCACCAATCGAGGATGGGTGGTTGGACACCGCCTCGGGGCTGCAATATCTATGGCGATCGAGCCGAATACCAGCCTTGTCCTTTGCAAAGCTCCTGACTCCAAGGTGCCAGACTCCTTTCCGGACCCCGAACCTTTCGCGCCCCTGCCGATCGAACCCGATTGGGCGCCGATCATGGAGTTCGCGGCCGCGGACATCTTTCAGCACCCGCCCTTCGGCGACATTCTGAATTCACTAAAGTCTCTCTCTTTATCAGGAGAGCCCTGACCGGACTATGGTCAGCAAGGTTGGGATGCGGACGACGAAGAAATTCAAAGCCCACCCACCACCCACTTCATAGCCACTGTCGATGATTTAACCGACATGCTCGACTTCGACTCCGAAGACATCGACGGTATGGACGCCGATGCAGGAGACGACCAAGAACCAGCGCCTATAGGGCATTGGAAGGCCACCTCGTCATACGACATATACATGATGGACACCCCAAAAGAAGGGAATGGCGATGGAACAACGGAGGATGACCCCTCCAAGAAGCAGCCTAAGCGCCGATGTCAGCGGCGCCGCTCTAAGTCCCGCCAAAGCAAAAACCGCAATTCTGGCACGGGAGATAATAACACGCCGGACAGTGCTGAAGACAACCCCCTCCAGCAGGATTCAGCTCAGGAGGATGGAGAAGCCAGCCCTCACAAGAGAGCGGAAGATAGAGAGGTAGCAGATGATAATTACATGCCTCCCTCCGAAGACGAGGCAAGCCTCGATGACGACAAATTTGTCGTGCCTAAGGATCCCGTCGAACAAGAGCGTTTCAAATGCAGGCTTATGGCCACGGCGAGTAGCCTCAAGAAACAATAGCAGCAGCTTAGAGCTGACCAAGACTCGCTAGCCGACAGATGGACTGAAGTCCTTGTGGCCGAAGAGTACGAACTCGAACGCCCCTCCAAGAGCTACCCAAAGCGTAGGCTGCTACCCCGATTAGAGGAGGAAGCACCAAAACCTACATTAGTAGTGCATAACGCGGCTGACCGGCCACCTCGTGGCCGCAATAGAGAGGCCTCTCGGCCATCTACTCAAGCCGCACCCCGGCGTTTCCCAAAAAATACCAAGACACGGGGAAATGCCCCAGACCTGCGAGACATATTGGAGGACAAGGCAAGGCAAACAAGATCGATCTACGGATCGCGTGGGCTCCCCATGACACGTGACGATAAGCGTCATGCTGGATATGGAAAATACGGCCAGGCCGAACACAGCAGACAAAGCTCATTTGGGCTATGTCGTGATATAGCCCAGTACAGGGGCGCCACACACCCACTATGCTTCAGAGATGAAGTAATGGATCATCAAATCACCGAGGGTTTTAAACCCATAAACATTGAATCATACAATGGCACAACAGATCCTGCGGTATGGATCGAGGATTATCTCCTTCATATCCACATGGCCCGCAGTGATGATCTACACGCTATCAAATACCTCCCACTCAAGCTTAAAGGACCAGCTCGGCATTCGCTTAACAGCTTGCCAGCAGAGTCAATTGGTTGCTGGGAGGACCTAGAAGCCGCATTCCTCGACAATTTCTAGGGCACCTATGTGCGACCACCAGACGCTGATGACCTAAGCCACATAATTTAGCAGCCAGAGGAATCGGCCAGACAATTCTGGACACCGTTCCTAACCAAGAAAAATCAAATAGTCGACTGTCCGGACGCAGAGGCCCTCGCAGCCTTAAAACATAACATCTGTGACGAATGGCTTGCCCGGCACCTAGGACAGGAAAAGCCGAAATCCATGGCAGCCCTCACAACACTCATGACCCGCTTTTGCGCAGGAGAAGACAACTGGCTAGCTCATAGTAATAACATGACCAAGAGCCCTGGTAATTCGGATACCAAGGACAACAATGGCAGGTCGCGTCGCAACAACCACAAGCGCCGCATTGATGACGACAATGCTGAGGATACAACAGTTAATGCCGGACTCAGAGGCTCTAAAACCGGTCAGCAGAAAAAGCCATTCAAAAGAAATACTCCGGGCCCATCCAGTTTGGACTGAATACTCGATCGCTCGTGCCAGATACACGGCACCCCCGAACAACCAGCCAATCACACCAACAAGGATTGTTGGGTGTTCAAGTAGGCAGGCAAGTTAAGTGCCGAAAACAGAGACAAGGGGCTGCATAGCGATGACGAGGAGGAGCCTCGACCGTTGAACAATAGGGGACAGAAGGGCTTCCCCCCACAAGTGCAGACGGTGAACATGATATACGCAACCCACATCCCCAAAAGAGAGCGGAAGCGTGCAATCAGGGACGTATATGCGTTGGAGCCAGTCGCCCCAAAGTTCAACCCGTGGTCCTCCTGCCCGATCACTTTTGATCGAAGGGACCACCCCACTAGCATCCGCCACGGCGGATTCGCCGCATTGGTTCTAGACCCAATAATTGACGGATTTCACCTCACTAGAGTCCTTATGGACGGCGGCAGCAGCCTGAACCTGCTTTATCAGGATACAGTGCGAAAAATGGGCATAGATCACTCAAGGATTGAACCCACAAAGACAAACTTTAAAGGCGTCACACCAGGTGTAGAGGCCAACTGTACAGGCTCAGTTACACTCGAAGTGGTCTTCGGATCCCCGGATAATTTCTGAAGCGAGGAGTTAATCTTCGACATAGTCCCGTTCTGCAGTGGCTATCACGCTCTGCTTGGACGAACCGCATTTGCAAAGTTGAATGCGGTGCCGCACTACGCACACCTCAAGCTCAAGATGCCAGGCCCTCGAGGAGTCATTACGGTCAATGGAAACACCGAACGCTCTCTCCGAACGGAGGAGCATACGGTGGCCCTCACGGCGGAAGTACAAAGTAGCCTCTCAAGGCAATTCTCCAGTCCGGCTATTAAACGTCTGGACACCGTCAAGCGCGCCCGGATTAACCTACAACAAGACCTCCTAGCACATTCCAAGCAAGCATAGCAGTGCGGCCCCAACCCCAGCCCTCGTGAAATTGCGAAACCAGTACCACACGTACATAATTACGCTCTGGAAATACCATGGGCATAAGGGGAGGGGCACAACCACGGCACGCCCAAAATGCTGCTCAACCGCACTAGAGGCTCCCGATTTTGTCATTTCTTTTTTCTTACTTTCAGGACTCCACTGTCCGGAAGGCCTGTCCGGCAGTACAATTGCCGAACACACGATGCAACAGCCAGGGAGGCAGCAAGCTACGTCGAATGTCCAGGTGGTCTCTATAACGAGCTAAATACCTGTCTTACATAAAGTCTCGCAGCTTGCCCCTAGTGGGGGACATGTCAAATAATCCCATCTCTTGCTTATCGCACTATTTGTATCGTTCTGCTTTCATAGCTGCCTTTTAATAAACAATACATAGCTCTAGTCTATTATTGCATTCATTTTTATGTAAATATGTTCAGTTATGACATTTTGCAACCGTACACTTTGGTACGGCTAATACACCAGGGGCTTAAGTACCCCAGAATATGGTGTGAGAAGTTCGAACACTTTCACGAGTGCGGCACCCCGAACTTATAGCATTATATGCATCGGCTCCGAATCATGTCTTGGGTCAATAGTTGGGTTTGCCCGGCTCCCATGTTTTGGTATCTTACGTTCTGTTATATCGGCTAAGCTAGCGCTGGGAGAACTACTGCGATTGTGCCCCGGTTGAGTTGGGTTAAGCACCTCAGTACAGAAAGCTAAAACTGACCGTCATGATAGGGCGAGAGCTGGTCACTGTTCAAGAGGTTTTCGAGTCCCTAAAGACTTATGCCGCTTAGGGCGAGGAGCTGGCTTTGTCTGGCCTAGGCGTGGATAGCCCCTCGAACTCGGTCTTCCAAATACTAGGGGCTTCGCCGAAATTTAAAATTATAGAATTCTATGGCTAAGTGAGAGTGATAAAGCATTATAGTCTGATTGCCTTGTTTGTTGTGCTGAGCGCCTCCCTCGAAGGACCCAAGAATGGGAACAAGAGCGCTCAGGTTTATCCTGAACACCCCAGCACTTGTGGCATGGGGGTAGAAGCCGACGACTCGCCATCTCTCAGATTTAATAAACGGCCGCACAGAAGGTAATATTTTAAATTCAAAAAGCGTTGCTTAGCGCATATGAACAAGTTTTTAGCGCACAGGATAACATGAGCGAGTTTACTCAAAAATTACATCCTTGGAACACTCATTCGCCACAAGGCAGGCACCCTCCAGGACGCCCTCATAATACAACTCGGGCTTGCAATGCTCCTTCCCCTCCAGTGGCCCATCTGTCACCAGCTTCTCAGCATCCATCTTGCCCCAGTGTACTTTAACACGGGCAAGGGCCCTACGGGCGCCTTCGATGCATATGGAGCGCTTGATGATTTCAAGCCATGGACAGGCATCCACCAGCCGCCTCACCAGCCCAAAGTAGCTCCCAGGCATGACCTCCCCAGGCCATAGCCGGCCTATAAGGCCCTTCATGGCCTGTTCGGCTACCTTATGGAGCTCGACCAACTGCTTCAGCTGGTCGCTGAAGGGCACCGGGTGTCCGGCCTCAACATACTGGGACAAGAACACCTTCTCCGTCGAGCTCCCTTCCTCGGTTCGGTAGAATGCGGCAGCGTCGGACACACTGCGGGGCAGATCTGCGAATGCTCCTGGAGAGCTCCGGACTCGGGTAAGTAATAAGTAATTCACTTTCACGTGCTCGCTTTGCATAAAGAATGCCTTACCCGCCGCTATCTTCTTCATCGCCTCAATTTCCTGGAGGGCTTTTTGGGCTTCGGCCTTGGCAGATTTGGCGCTCTCTAGGGCCGAGGCAAGCTCGGACTCTCGAGTCTTTGAGTCAAGCTCCAAACTCTCATGTTTTTTCACACGAGCGTGGAGCTCTTGCCGCACCTCCGCCACCCACGCCTCCTGCTTTTCTTGCTTGGTGCGCTCCACGGCCGCATTGCCTTCGGCCTTGGACAGCGCTTCCTTCAGGGTCGCCACCTCCTTTGTGGCCCCTGTAATACTCATGTTGGTCCTGTCATTATTTGCAACCAGATCTTTTTATATACTTACATAAGGTACTACTTACCTTCCTTGTCCTCGAGCTGCTTCTTGGCAAGGCCGAGCTCGTTCTCGGACCGCTCGAGGCTCTGCTTCAATGCATCGACCTCCGTAGTCAGTGTGACAGAGGTCAGCAGCGCAGCCTGCATTCCCATATTGACATACTTATGTTAGACTCCTGCGTATATCTTTTTAGATCCTCAGTCCGGCTTTTCTTTCCAAACACCAAACTGAGCATCAGGGGCTACTGTCTATGCGGTAATATTTTTACATGTCTTAAATACATACCTCAAAGCCTGTTAGAAGGCAGGCACATGCTTCCGTCAGCCCGCTCTTGGCGGACTGAACCTTCTAGATCACCGCACTCATAATAGTGCGGTGCTCCTCGTCGATGGAGGCGCCATGAAGCACCTTCAGCAAATTATCCGGTGCCTCTGGTTGGACCGAGGTCACCGGCATCGTAGGCTTGCCCTTCTTACTAGGGGGCCGCCTGCCAGACTCCGGAACCACTGAAGGTTCCGGTGCGGTGTCCGGCCCAGGGCCGGACTTAGTGCCCTTTGGGGTTTTATCCCCTTTGTGCCTGGAGTCCGGGAGGCCGCCTTGCGGCGCCTCCAGGACCACCTCCTCCTGGCTTGGCCCCTTTTGGGACTCCACCTCGGCATCGTCCGCAGGGCAAGGGGAGGTAGCAGTCGAGAGTGAAAAACTATTCACATCCGACGAATCCAGGGAGCCGCTTGATGAAGCGTCGAGCCGGGCCTTGGGCGGACTACATGATTATATTCGATGTTAGAAGATACTGTGCAATAAAGGAACACCATGTGTTATTCTGGTATCCGGATACTTACGATTTCGCCAGGGGTTGGCCCTGTTTGGCCACTTCTCTTCGCCATCGTCGGCGTTGGTGGAGTGGTCCGGAGGAAGGGTCCTTCCCTTCTTGGACCCTCCGGCCCCCCTAGTTGGGGTGGCCTTCCTTTTCTTTCCTCCCCCCATTGGAGGGGGAGAGGCCTCTTCCTCCTCCTCCTCGTCTTCGTGGGAGGAGTGCGCTTCAGAGCCATCAGACGGTGAATCCGACACCACCAGGCGCCGGGAACTCTTTCGAGTTCCCGTGGACTTCTTCTTGGCCTTCTTCTCCAGCACCATGTAAGGTGCCGGGACCAGCAGCTTTGCCAAGCGGGCAGCTGCTAGGCCTTCGGGCAAAGGAGCCGGACAGTCGATCTGTCCGGACTTCTTCTGCCAGTCCTGTCAAAGGAACGGGAGCTTAGATCCCGCATAGAGTCAAACTATGAAAAACAGGTATCCTGTAAAGGGGTGAAACAAGCTTACTGCGCTGGCTTGGCGCTTCGCGCAGAATTCACGATCCTCGGTAATGGGAGGGGGAACCTCGGCACCCTTGAATAGCACCTTCCTGGCATCCTCGTGCATTGTGTCAAAGAGCCTGGACAAAGTTTGGTGCTGGGCCGATTCGAACTCCCACAAGTTAAAAGCCCGTTGAGGGAGTTCTGGATTAGGGGGTGTCCGGATGGCCGGACTATGACCTTTGGCCGGACTCCCGGACTATGAAGATACAAGATTGAAGACTTCGTCCCGTGTTCGGATGGCACTTTCCTTAGCATGGAAGGCAAGCTAGGCGATACGGATATGTAGATCTCATCCCATTGTAACCGACTCTGTGTAACCCTAGCCCTCTCCGGTGTCTATATAAACCGGAGGGTTTTAGTCCGTAAGATGAACAACAATCATACCATAGGCTAGCTTCTAGGGTTTAGCCTCTCTGATCTCGTGGTAGATCTACTCTTGTACTACCCATATCATCAATATTAATCAAGCAGGAGTAGGGTTTTACCTCCATCGAGAGGGCCCGAACCTGGGTAAAAATATCGTGTCCCTTCTGTCCTGTTACCATCCGCCTAGATGCACAGTTCGGGACCCCCTACCCGAGATCCGCCGGTTTTGACACCAAGATTGGTGCTTTCATTGAGAGTTCCTCTATGTCGTCACCTTTAGGACCGATGGATCCTCCGATCATCAACAACGATGCGGTCCAGGGTGAGACTTTTCTCCCCGGACAGATCTTCATATTCGGCGGCTTTGCACTGTGGGCCAATTCGCTTGGCCATCTGGAGCAGATCGAAAGCTACACCCCTGGCCATCAGGTCAGATTTGGAAGTTTGAACTACACGGCTGACATCCTCGGAGACTTGATCTTCGACGTATTCGAGCCACAACCGAGCGCGCCGCATTGTCACGATGGGCATGATCTAGCTCTGCCGCCGGACAGTGCCCAGAAGGCCGCTCAGGTGTTCGCTCCGACCTTTAGTTCGGAGCCGACTGCACCTATTGAGGACGGATGGCTGGACACCGCCTTGGGGGCTGCAATCTCTACAGCGATCGAGCCAAACACTAGTCTTGTCCTTCGTGAAGCCCACGACTCCAAGGTGCCGGACTCCTTTCCGGATTCCGAGCCTTCCGCACCCCTGCCGATCGAACCCGATTGGGCGCCGATCATGGAGTTCGCCCCCGCGGGCATCTTTCAGCACTCGCCCTTTGGCGACATTCTGAATTCACTATAGTCTCTCTCTTTATCAGGAGAGCCCTAGCCGGACTATGGTCAGCAAGGTTGGGATGCGGACGACGAAGAAATTCGAAGCCCACCCACTACCCACTTCGTAGCCACTGTCGATGATTTAACCGACATGCTCGACTTCGACTCCGAAGACATCGACGGTATGGACGCCGATGAAGGAGACGACCAAGAACCAGCGCCTATAGGGAACTGGAAAGCCACCTCGTCATATGATATATACATGGTGGACACCCCAAAAGAAGGGAATGGCAATGGGACAACGGAGGATGACCCCTCCAAGAAACAGCAAAAGCGCCGACGTCAGCAGCGCCACTCTAAAGCCCACCAAAGCAAAAACGGCGATTCTGGCACGGGAGATATAACACCCCGGACAGTGCCGAAGACAACCCCCTCCAGTAGGATTTAGCATAGGAGGATGGAGAAGCCAACCCTCATGAGAGAGCGGCAGACCGAGAAGTCGAGGACGATAATTACATGCCTCCCTCCGAAGTCGAGGCAAGCCTCGACGATGATGAATTTGTCGTGCCTGAGGATCCCGTCGAACAAGAGCGTTTCAAACGCAGGCTTATGGCCACGGAAAGCAGCCTCAAGAAAAAACAGCAGCAGCTTAGAGTTGACCAAGACTTGCTAGCCGACAGATGGACTGAAGTCCTTGCGGCCGAAGAGTATGAACTCGAACGCCCCTCCAAGAGCTACCAAAAGCGTAGGCTGCTACCCCGGTTAGAGGAGGAAGCAACTAAACCTACATCACCAGCGCATGATGCGGCCGACCGGCCACTCCGTGGCCGCGACAGAGAGGCCTCGCGGCCATCAATTCAAGCCGCACCCCGGCGCCGCTCAAAAAGTACCAAGGCATGGGGAAACGCGCCAGACCCGCGATACATATTGGAGGACAAGGCAAGGTAAACAAGATCGATCTACGGATCGCGTGGGCGCCCCACGACACGTGATGATAACCGTCATGCCGGATATGGCAAATACGGCCAGGCCGAACACGGCAGGCAAAGCTCATATGAGCTACGTCGTGATATAGCCCAGTACAGAGGCGCCGCACACCCACTATGCTTCACAGATGAAGTAATGGATCATCAAATCCCCGAGGGTTTTAAACCCGTAAACATCGAATGATACGATGGCACAACAGATCCTGCGGTATGGATCGAGGATTATCTCCTTCATATCCACATGGCCCGCGGTGATGATGAACACGCTATCAAATACCTCCCACTCAAGCTTAAAGGACCAACTCGACATTGGCTTAACAGCTTGCCAACAGAGTCAATTGGTTGCTGGGAGGACCTAGAAGCCGCATTCCTCGACAATTTCCAGGGCACCTATGTGCGACCACCAGATGCCGATGACCTCAGCCACATAATTCAGTAGCCAGAGGAATCGGCCAGCCAATTCTGGACACAATTCCTAACAAAGAAAAATTAAATAGTCGACTGTCTGGACGCAGAGGCCCTCGCAGCCTTCAAGCATAACATCCGAGTCGAATGGCTTGCCCGGCACCTAGGACAGGAAAAGCCGAAATCCATGGTAGCCCTCACGACACTCATGACCTGCTTTTGCGCGGGAGAAGACAGCTGGCTAGCTCGTAGTAATAACATGACTAAGAGCCCTGGTAATTCGGATACCAAGGACAACAGTGGTAGGTCGCATCGAAACAAGCACAAGCGCTGCATTAACAGCGACAATACTGAGGATACGGCAGTTAATGCCGGATTCAGAGGCTCTAAACCCGGTAAGCGTAAAAAGCCGTTCAAAAGAAATACTCCGGGCCCGTCCAGTTTGGACCGAATACTCGACCGCTCGTGCCAGATACACGGCACCCCCGAAACACCAGCAAATCACACCAACAAGGATTGTTGGGTGTTCAAGCAGGCAAGCAAATTAAGTGCCGAAAGCATAGACAAGGGGCTGCATAGCGATGACGAGGAAGAGCCCCGGCCGCCGAATAACAGAGGACAAAAGGGCTTTCCCCCACAAGTGTGGACAGTGAACATGATATACGCAACTCACATCCCCAAAAGGGAACGGAAGCGTGCGCTCAGGGACGTATATGCATTGGAGCAAGTCGCCCCAAAGTTCAACCCATGGTCCTCCTGCCCGATCACTTTTGATCGAAGGGACCACCCCACTAGCATTCGTCACGGCGGATTCACCGCATTGGTCCTAGACCCAATCATTGACGGACTTCACCTCATTAGAGTCCTCATGGACGGCAGCAGCAGCCTGAACCTGCTTTATCAGGATACAGTGCAAAAAAGGGCATAGATCCCTCAAGGATTAAACCCACAAAGACGACCTTTAAAGGCGTCATACCAGGTGTAGAAGCCAGCTGTACAGGCTCAGTTACACTCGAAGTGGTCTTCGGATCCCCGGATAATTTCTGAAGCGAGGATTTAATCTTCGACATAGTCCCGTTCCGCAGTGGCTATCACGCCCTGCTCGGGCGAAACGCATTTGCAAAGTTCAATGCGGTGCCGCACTACGCATACCTCAAGCTCAAGATTCCAGGCCCTCGAGGAGTTATTACGGTCAATGGAAACACCGAACGCTCTCTCCAAACAGAGGAGCACACGGCGGCCCTCGCGGTGGAAATACAAAGTAGCCTCTCAAGGCAATTCTCCAGTCCGGCTGTTAAACGTCCGAACACCGTCAAGCGTGCCCGGAGTAACCTTCAACAAGACTGTCTGGCATGTTCCGAGCAAGCATAGCAGTGCGGCCCCAACCCCAGTCCTCGTGAGATTGCGAAACCAGTACCACGCATGCATAATTACGCTCTGGAAATACCATGGGCATAAGGGGAGTGGCACAACCACAGCACGCCCAGAATGCGGCTCAACCGCACTAGGGGCTCCTGATTTTGTCATTTCTCTTTTCTTACTTTCAGGACTTCACTCTCAGGAAGGCCTGTCCGGCAGTACAATCGCCGAACACACGATGCAACAGCCAGGGAGACAGCAGGGCACATCGAATGTCCAGGTGGTCTCTATAACGAGCTAAATACCTGTCTTACTTAAAGTCTAGCAGCTTGCCCCTGGAGGGGGACATGTCAAATAATCCCATCTCTTGCTTATCGCACTATTTGTATCGTTCTGCTTTCATAGCAGCCCTTTAATAAACAGCACATAGCTCTTGTCTATTATTGCATTCATTTTTTATGTAAATATGTTCAGTTATGACATTATGCAACCGTACACTTTGGTACGGCCAATACACCAGGGGCTTAAGTACCCCATAATACGGTGTGAGAAGACCGAACACTCTCACGAGTGCGGCACCCCGAACTTATAGCATTATATGCATCGGCTCCGAATCATGTCTTGGGTCGATAGTTGGGTTTGCCCGGCTCCCATGTTTTGGTACCTTACGTTCTGCTATATCGGCTAAGGTAGCGCTGGGAGAACTACTACGATTGTGCCCCAGTTGAGCTGGGCTAACACCTCAATAGAGAAAGCTAAAACTGACCGTCATGATAGGGTGAGAGCAGGTCGCTGTTCGAGAGGTTTTTCGAGTCCCTAAAGACTTATGCCGCTTAGAGCGAGGAGGTGGCTTTGTCCAGCCTAGGCGTGGATAGCACCCCGAACTCGGTCTTCCGAATACTAGGGGCTTCACCAAAATTTAAATATATAGAATTCTATGGCTAAGTGAGAGTGATAAAGCATTATAAGCCCGATTGCCTTGTTCGTAGTGCTGAGCGCCTCCCTTGAAGGACCCAAGAATGGGAACAAGTGCGCTCAGGTTTATCCCGAACACCCCAGCACTCGTGGCATGGGGGTAGAAGCCGACGACTTGCATCTCTCAGATTTAATAAACGACCGCACAGAAGGTAATTTTAAAATTAAAAAAGCGTTGCTTAGCGCATATGAAAAAGTTTTCAGCGCACAGGATAACACGAGCGAGTTTATTCAAAAATTACATCCTTGGAACACTCATTCGCCACAAGGCAAGCACCCTTCAGGACACCCTCATAATACATCTCGGGCTTGCGATGCTCCTTCCCCTCCGGTGGCCCATCCTTCACCAGCTTCTCAGCATCTAGCTTGCCTCAGTGCACTTTAGCTAGGGCAAGTGCCCTATGAGCGCCTTCGATGCATACGGAGTGTTTGATGACTTCAAGCCCTAGACAGGCATCCACCAGCCGCCTCACCAGCCCAAAGTAGCTCCCAGGCATGGCCTCCCCAGGCCACAGCCAGCCTATAAGGCCCTTCATGGCCTGTTCGGCTGCCTTATGGAGCTCGACCAGCTGCTTCAGCTGGTCGCTTAGGGGCACCGGGTGTCCGGCCTCAGCATACTGGGACCAGAACACCTTCTCCGTTGAGCTCCCTTCCTCGGCCCGGTAGAATGCGGCGGCGGCGGACACACTGTGGGGCAGATATGCGAATGCTCTTGGAGAGCTCCGGACTCGGGTAAGTAACAAGTAATTTACTTTCACGTGCTTGCTTTGCATAAAGAATGCCAACCCGCCGCTATCTTTTTCATCGCCTCAATTTCCTGGAGGGCTTTTTGGGCTTCGACCTTGGCAAATTTGGCGCTTTCAAGTGCCGAGGCAAGCTCGGACTCTCGAGCCTTTAAGTCAAGCTCTAAACTCTCGTGTTTTTTCACAAGAGCACTAAGCTCTTCCGCACCTCCGCCACCTGCGCCTCTTGTTTCTCTTGCTCGGTGCGCTCCACGGCCGCATTATCTTCGGCCTTGGACAATGCTTCCTTCAGGGCTGCCACCTCGGTTGTGGCCCCTGTAAACACCCACGTTGGTCCTGTCATTATTTGCAACCAGGTATTTTTATATACTTACATAAGGTACTACTTACCTTCCTTGTCCTCGAGCTGCTTCTTGGTACGGCCGAGCTCGTTCTCGGACCACTCGAGGCTCTGCTTCAATGCATCGACCTCCGCAGTCAGTGCGGCAGAGGTTAGCAGCGCAACCTGCATTCCCATATTGACATATTTATGTTAGACTCCTGCGCATATCTTTTTAGATCCTCAGTCCGACTTTTCTTTCCAAACACAAACTGAGCATCAGGGGCTACTGTCTATGCGGTAACATTTTTACATGTTTTAAATACATACCTCAAAGCCTGTTAGAAGGCTGGCACAGGCTTCTGTCAGCCCGCTCTTGGCGGACCGAACCTTCTGGATCACCGCACTCATAATAGTGCGGTGCTCCTCGTCGATGGAGGCGCCGTTAAGCACCTCCAGCAAGTTATCCGGTGCCTCCGGTTGGACGGGGGTCACCGGCGTCGTAGGCTTTGCCCTTCTTACGAAGGGGCCGCCTGCCGAACTCCGGAACCACTGAAGGTTCCGATGCGGTGTCCGGCCTTGGGCCGGACTTAGACCCCCTAGGGTTTTATCCCCTTTGGGCCTGGAGTCCGGGGGTCGCCTTGTGGCGCCTCCAGGACCACCTCCTCCTGGTGTAGCCCCTTTCGTGACTCCACCTCGGCATCGTCCGTAGGGCAAGGGGAGGTAGCAGTCGGAAGTGAAAGACTATTCACATCCGACGAATCCAGGGAGCCGCTCGATGAAGCGTCGAGCTGAGCCTTGGGCAGACTACATGATTATATTCGGCGTCAGAAGGTACTATGCAATAAAGGAACGCCATGAGTCATTCTGGCATCTGGATACTTACGATTTTGCCAGGGGCTTGGCCCTGGATGGCCACTCCTCTCCGCTGTCTTCGGCGTCGGAGGCGTAGTCCGGAAGAAGGGTCTTCCCCTTCTTGGACCCTCCGGCCTCCCCAGTTGGGGCGGCCTTCCTTTTCTTTCCTCCCCCCTTTGGAGGGGGAGAGGCTTCTTCTTCCTCCTCCTCGTCTTCGGAGGAGGAGTGCGCTTTGGGGTCGTCGGCAATGAGTCCGACACCACCAGGCGCCGGGAGCTCCTTCGAGTTCCCATGGCCTTCTTCTTGGCCTTCTTCTCTGGCACCACGTGAGGCGCCGGGACCAGCAGCTTTGCCAAGCGGGCGTCTGCTGGGCCTTCGGGCAAAGGAGCCGGACAGTCGATCTGTCCGGACGTCCTCTTCCAGTCCTGTTAAAGGAGCGGGAGCTTAGATCCCGCATAGAGTCAAACTATGAAAAACAAGTATCCTGTAAAGGGTAAAACAAGCTTACCGCGCTGGCTTGGCACTTTGCGCAGAATCCGTGATCCTCGGTAATGGGAGGGGAAACCTCGAAGCCCTTGAATAGCACCTTCCAGGCGTCTTCGTGTGTTGTGTCAAAGAGCCTGGACAAAGTCTGGTACTAGGCCGGGTCGAACTCCCACAAGTTGAAAGCCCGTCATTGACACGGGAGGATCCGGTGGAAGAGCATGACCTGGACTACGTTGACAATTTTAACCTTCTTTTCCACTAGGTTTTGGACGCAGGTTTGGAGTCCGGTCACCTCTTCCGAATTACCCCACGACAGGCCCGTCTCTTTCCAAGAGGTGAGCGGTGTGGGGATGCCAGATCGGAATTCGGGGGCCGCCGCCCATTCAGAGTCGCGCGGCTCGGTGATGTAGAACCACCCCGATTGCCATCCTTTGATGGTTTCCACGAAGGAGCCCTCGAGCCATGTGACGTTGGGCATCTTGCCCACCATGGCGCCTCCGCACTCCGCTTGCCGGCCACCCACAACCTTCGGCTTGAAATTGAAGGTCTTTAGCCATAAGCCGAAGTGGGGCTTGATGCGGAGGAAGACCTCGCACACGACGATGAACGCCGAGATGTTGAGGATGAAGTTCGGGGCCAGATCGTGGAAATCCAGGCCGTAGTAGAACATGAGCCCCCGGACAAATGGGTGGAGTGGGAAGCCCAGTCCGCGGAGGAAATGGGGGAGAAACACCACCCTCTCATGGGGCCTAGGGGTGGGGATGAGCTGCCCCTCATCCGGGAGCCGGTGCACAATGTCGTTGGACAAGTATGTGGCTTTCCTCAACTTTTTGATTTGCCCCTCCGTGATGGAGGAAGCCATCCACCTGCCTCCCGCTCCGGACATGGTTGTAGAAGGTTGAGGTGGGAAGTGCGGACTTGGGCGCTGGAGCTCGAGTGCGCGGAAATGGATAAGCAAGGGAGGAAGAATGCGTAGATGGAAAGGGTGGATCTTTATCCCCTTATATGGGCGGCCGAAACTATGTGCCCCCGCCAACCTGGTAAAACTCTCTTATCTCCTAAGCGCCGTGATTAATGGCACGGTTGGGTTACCCACGCCCGTATTGATGAGAATGCTGGAATAAGCGGACATGATCTCTGCTTTGACAAGACGTGCCAAGGAAACCGCCTCGCTAAACGCGCTGAGGTGGGACCGTAAAAATGATTCAAATAAAGGCTTGGCCATGGCATGATGTAAATATTATTCTCTCTACGGTGGTATGTGGAACTTATTTTTGCAGAGCCGGACACTATCCTTGTGTTCAAACATCTTCTATGAAGTATTCGGAGGAGGAACCCGCCTTGCAATGCCGAAGACAATTTGCACGCCAGACTCGTCGTCATTGAAGCCTGGTTCAGGGGCTACTGAGGGAGTCCTGGATTAGGGGGTGTCCAGATGGCCGGACTATGACCTTTGTCCGGACTCCCGGACTATGAAGATACAAGATTGAAGACTTTGTCCCGTGTCCGGATGGGACTTTCCTTGGCGTGGAAGGGAAGCTTGGCGATACGGATATGTAGATCTCCTCCCATTGTAACTGACTCTGTGTAACCCTAGCCCACTCCGGTGTCTATATAAACCGGAGGGTTTAAGTCCATAGGATGAACAACAATCATACCATAGGCTGGCTTCTAGAGTTTAGCCTCTCTGATCTCGTGGTAGATCTACTCTTGTACTACCCATATCATCAATATTAATCAAGCAGGAGTAGGGTTTTACCTCCATCGAGAGGGCCCGAACCTGGGTAAAAACATCGTGTCCCTTGTCTCCTGTTACCATCCGCCTAGACGCACAGTTCGGGACCTCCTACCCGAGATCCACCGGTTTTGACACCGACACCCGTCGTTGACACGGGAGGATCCGGCGGAGGAGCATGACCTGGACTACGTTGACAAGTTTAACCTTCTTGTACACCAGGTTTTGGACGCAGGTTTAGAGTCCGGTCAGCTCTCCCGAATTACCCCATGACAGGCCCGTCTCTTTCTAGGAGGTGAGCCGTGTGGGGATGCCAGATTGGAATTCGGGGGCCGCTACCCATTCAGGGTCACGCGGCTCGGTGATGTAGAACCACCCCGATTGCCACCCTTTGATGGTTTCCACAAAGGAGCGCTCGAGCCATATGATGTTGGGCATCTTGACCTCCATGGTGCCTCCGCACTCCGCTTGCTGGCCACCCACTACCTTCGGCTTGACATTGAAGGTCTTCAGCCATAAGCCGAAGTGGGGCTTGATGCAGAGGAAGGCCTCGCACACGACGATAAACGCCGAGATGTTGAGGATGAAGTTCGAGGCCAGATCGTGGAAATCCATGCCGTAGTAGAACATGATCCCCCGGACAAATGGGTGGAGTGGGAAGCCTCGTCCGCGGAGGAAATGGGGGAGGAACACCAGCCTCTCATGGGGCCTGGGGGTGGGGATGAGCTGCCCCTCGTCTGGGAGCCGGTGCGCAACATCGTTGGACAAGTATCCGGCTTTCCTCAACTTTTTGATGTGCCCCTCCGTGACGGAGGAGGCCATCCACCTGCCTCCCGCTCTGGACATGGCTGGAGAAGGTTGAGGTGGAAAGTGCGGACTTGGGCGCTAGAGCTCGAGTGCACGGAGATGGATAAGCGAAGGAGGAAGAAGGCGTAGATGAAAAAGGTGGATCCTTATCCCCTTATATGGGCGTACGAAACTATGTGCCCCCACCAGCCTGGTAAAACTCGCTTATCTCCCAAGCGCCGTGATTAATGGCACAATTGGGTTACCCACGCCCGTATTGATGAGAATCCCGGAATAAGGGGACACGATCTCTGCTTCGACAAGACGTGCCAAGGAAACCACCTCGCTAAACGTGCTGAGGTGGGACAGTAAAACGATTCGATTAAAGGCTTGGCCGTGGCGTGATGTCACGCTGCAGAATACGTCAGCAGATTAGATTTATACAAATATTATTCTCTCTACGGTGGTATGTGGAACTTATTTTGCAGAGCCAGACACTATCCTTGTGTTCAAAATCTTCTATGAAGTATTCGGAGGAGGAACCCGCCTTGCAATGCCGAAGACAATCTGCGCGCCGGGCTCGTCATCATTGAAGCCTGGTTCAGGGGCTACTGAGGGAGTCCTGGATTAGGGGGTGTCCGGATGACCGGACTATAACCTTTGGCCGGACTCCTGGACATGAAGATACAAGATTGAAGACTTCGTCCCGTGTCCGGATGGGACTTTCCTTGGTGTGGAAGGCAAGCTTGGCGATACGGATATGTAGATCTCCTCCCATTGTAACCGACTCTGTGTAACCCTAGCCCTCTTCGGTGTATATATAAACCGGAGGGTTTTAGTCCATAGGACGAACAACAATCATACCATAGGCTAGCTTCTAGGGTTTAGCCTCTCTGATCTCGTGGTAGATCTACTCTTGTACTACCCATATCATCAATATTAATCAAGCAGGAGTAGGGTTTTACCTCCATCGAGAGGGCCCGAACCTGGGTAAAAACATTGTGTCCCTTGCCTCCTGTTACCATCTGCCTAGACGCACAGTTCGGGACCCCCTACCCGAGATCCGCCGGTTTTGACACCGACACCCCCGTTCCCAGAACATCGACAGTAGCCCCCGGGCCCAAGGTGCGCCCGGACTTGGCTTAGCAGAGAAGTGAAGGGGCAAGTGCGAAGCACCGCGAGCCCTAATAGCCTGCGGCCTTGGGCGCCGTGTGGCGATTGATTGGACATGGGCGTCTCCGCTTCGCCACGACGCCTTCGCAACCGTCCGTCAGACAAAAGGGGCGCCCGGGCCAGACTTGCTTGCTTTGTTCTCGTTTGTCTTGCTCCAGATCCCCTTTCTCGCTCTTCTCCTTCCTGCTTCCGAAATCCTCCAGATCTCCCTCAATCCCTCATATCCGGCAAGCCATGGCGCCCCGCAAGACCCTGACCGAGGCCTGGTACTCGTCGGCTCTGGATCCCCGAACATGTCAGAGAAGAACCTCGCCCTTATGCGCCTGATGTCGGTGGCGCAGGGCAACGTGGGGGCGAGTGTGCTCAAGGCCGGCTCCGCCCAGCCTGAAGGCAAGGGGAGCACCTTCTACCCGCTCTTTGTGAGCGCCATCATTGCCAGTCTGGTGCCTCCTTTTTCTGAGTTATTCCTTGCAGTTCTTCGTCAATACAACTTGCAAGCTCTGCACCTCCACCCCAACTCTGTCCTTCTCCTGGCGATTTTCGCCTACTACTGCGAGGCTCACGTTGGGGTGATGCCCTCATTGGCCTTGCTGCGCCATTACTTTTCCCTTCGGGTTTCTGGTGCCCACATCACTGCATGTGTGAGCTTTATTGCATACTCCAACTCCCATGCCATATCGAAGCCTGGGAAGAGGATCGAAGGTTTCTGGAGCAAGTGGGTGATGGTGGATGTTGGGCGCATCCACCCACGGGGCAGCCCAAGGCCGTTGATGCATGGTCTCGCGTGGAGCTTGATGACCCCCGTGCGAAGGTGGTGCTGAAGAGGATGAACGCGGACCTGGGGCCAGGCAACTTGGGGGCGGCAAAGCTGACCGGGGCTACGCTCCCGAGGGAGTTCCTGGAGCATCGGGTGGCCCCCCTTCAGGAACACTCGCTCCCATTGTGGAGCTTGGGGAAGAAGATACTGCCCTCCGCCTAAGCTCTGAGGCCCTGGCCGCCGAGGATTTGGCTGCGGCTCTCCATTCCTTGGCTTGGGGAGACGTGGCGAGCCCGGAGGGCGCTCCTGCCCCCCTGTTCCTCCGCGACAACTGGGAGCAGGTGGTGGGCTCCATGCCCACCTTCAATGGGGAGGGGCTGGTGCCAGCAGAAGCTCCCCAGGATCTGGAGGCATTGGTGAACATGTCCTCCAACGACTCCAGCGGGGGGAGGAGGAAGAAGAGGAGGAGGAAGAAGAACCCGACTCTGAGGCGACCGGCGAGGAGTCGGGGGAGTCCTTCCCTCGGCGTAGGTCCCGCGCCCTCTGCTCCATGCCTGACGATGATGAGGCCGGTGCCAGGCGAGGCGGGGAGGACTCGCCCTTGGTCCCGAGGAAGGACAGGACAAGGCTGGTTCCCTGAGGGTCTGCCCTGGTCTCGGGGCAGTTTGAGGCCAGCTCCAGCCCTTCCGACGCGCCTTCTGCTTCCGGACCTCCCAAGGCTGACCCCAGAAGTAGGCTCTCGGGCTTCAAGTTTAGCCGGAGGCTGCTTGAGTCCGCGAACAATGAACATTAAGTGCTCAATTCATGTTTTTCTTTATTCCTGTCGCCAAGGCTTGACGTCTGCATCCTTTGGGCTAGGCCGATGCTTGCAGCAAATAGGTTGAAAGGGGCCTCGGCGGCCCTGCTCGGGGCGAGCTCGCCTGCCGGGGTAGCGCCTTCATCTGCGGGGAAAGGGGCGGCGAGGCCCGTGCCACCCCTGCTCGGACGTCTTCGCAAGGCCAAAGGGATGCTCTGGCGAGGAGTCAGCCCCCGCGGCCCCGCTGACTTTGGAGGTGCCTGCACTTGATGTTGTTGCCGAGGTGGCCAAGGCTCAGGGGGTCCCTTCCTCCCAAGTTGTGATCATGCTGATGTCCTCTCCACCTATTCCACCGGCTCCCATCTCCTCTGCTTCCACTGCCGCCTTAGACCGGACTGCCAACAAACTGAGCCGGCTACGGGAGGATCTCCGGAGCGTGGACCCCCGCCTGGTGGCCGGGGCGCCTGGAGCTAGCCTCTGGCTAGGCCCGCTCTGACGCCTCCGTCCGATCGGCGTTGAGCCAGGCCGCGTCAGCCTCCGACGAGGAGAAGCAAGCCGCCTCCCTGGCCAAGGCCACTCACGACGCTGCCTTAGGTGACGCTGCGGATGCCTGGGGCCGCTCCAAGGCGTTGGAGGACGAGTTGCAAGGCCTACGTGACGAGCCCGCCAAGGAGGCCCGCGGCCGCCAGGAGAAGGAGAAGGAGAAGAAGGCTCGGGAAGCTGCCGCCAGGGAACGGGACGCCGAACTCGATGACCGTTGCGGTCGGTTGGAGATGTTGGAGCAGGCGCTGAAGGCAGAGAGGATCGAGCTGGACGGCAAGGCGAAGGTCTTGGCTGAGGACCGAGTGGCCTTTGCGAAGCTGGAGGAGAAAGCTCGCACCGCGCTGAAGACACTTTATGATGGCGGCTTAGAGAAGCCGTTGGCTGGCGCAGAGGACGGCTCCGCCAAGCTGCTTCCCTTCCTGGTCCGTGCACTTGAAGATGTCGCGGACGGCCTTGGCCCCACATCTGAGGCCGAGGCACGTGTCCTTTCTTCTGCGGCACTAACGCGCGTCCTCAGCCACTTCTACCTTCGCGACCCCAACATCGACCTTGACAACCTGCTGGAACCTGTGAGCGGCGAACTTGCCGTTGCTGCTGCCGAGGCTGTGAAAGGCCGAGCTGAGGCCTTGCTGGGAAGGTTCCGCACCTTCAGCACCTGGCCTACCGGCTCCGCGGCCTCAGGAGGTGGAGGAGCCCAGCGTGACTCCACCACAAGCGGCGGCGCCACCGGAAAGTAATCCCTTCGCGGCTTCTATCCTGTTTCAATTCCTGCAACATGCACCATGCCTCGTGGAGGCGTTTAAACTTGCATTTGGCGTTGTGAGAACAACCTATGGCTTGTAATATTTGCTTTTGAATTCCCTAGAATTTGCATTTTCCCCTCCTATTTGCTTGTGTTCTACGTTGGCAGGGACCGGCCCCACGCATACCTCAGCCGCCGTTAGCCCCGACCGGAAACCAGGACGGAACAAAGGAGTGAGGGGCTACGTTACCAGTTAGGCTCCTGAGTCGTGATGCTCAGGAGTCCCCCTTGACGCGCGAACAACAAGTAGGGAAGGAAGGCATAGGAGTGGATTTGTCGTTCTACGTCGGCATGGCCCGACCCCGCGCATACCTTAGCCGCCGTTAGCCCCGACCGGAAACCAGGACGAGACTAAGGAGTGAGGGGCTACGTGACTAGTTAGGCTCCTGAGTCGCGATGCTCAGGAGTCCCCCTTGACGCTCAAACGGTCTTCGTACCTTGGCTCCGCTCGGGGAGGGGGGCGCGACGAACCAGGCCCGAGGGACCTGGCTGGGTGGCGTGCGCCCGGGCATGGCAAGGACGTAGCCCCCGTGTCTAGCCCCCTCGCGCGACACTCCCGAGGGGAGGCTTTGTGATGGTGTCGGACACTGAGCTCTGGGCTCCTTGAGGTTGATACAGCCATGGGCCTCCCTCAGTTGTTTATCACCAGCACGGAGCATAGTGCTTTCGTATGTGTACGGGCATAGCCGCTCCTCGGCAGTGTTGTCAGCCAGCGCGGAGCATGGTGCTTCCACTGGTTCATGGGAGGGGGCTCCCCTCCGGGAGGAGCCCCCTGGGCGTGTACAACCTCGCCCTGACACGTGGCCGGCACAGTAGGGCTAGGAGAGGTGTATCTGGGCACCCGTGAGCCAGCGTGGGACCCACGAGGCCCTACCTCGAAGCGGGTTGCTCCTTGCTCTGGGCCTTTATCAATGGTATGTTCCTGCAAGGTGGTTAGAATGCAAATTCTCTTCGTTCTCAGGTCCCGGTCCTCAAGCAAGCTCAGCCGCCACTGGTATGACAGGTCGCGATGCTGTGGGTCAAAGCCAAGGGGTGAGGGCTAGAGAGCCAGTAAGAGCCCATGAGTCGTGATGCTCAGGCACCCCCCTTTTAACGTGCAAGCGCTTTGCATGAGAGTGGAGAGGTCCGCGGCAGGCAGCAGACGATAATCATGGGAATCAGGTTAAGCATGGTGGAGCAAATCCATTTAGATAGATGCGGAAAAAGCAAACGCCACTGGGTCAGGCCCGAGCGGCTTGGGGATGACATAGCAATGAGAGGGGAGAGTATTGTCCACGTACCCTCGTAGACCGTAAGCGGAAGCATTATGACAACGTGGTTGATGTAGTCGTACGTCTTCACAATCCGACCGATCCAAGTACTGAACGTACGGCACCTCCGAGTTCAGCACACGTTCAGCTCGATGACGATCCCCGGGCTCCGATCCAGCAAAGCTTCGGGGATGAGTTCCGTCAGCATGATGGCATGGTGACGATGATGATGCTCTACCGGCGCAGGGCTTCGCCTAAACTCCGCGACGATATGACCGAGGTGGAATATGGTGGAGGGGGGCACCGCACACGGCTAAGGAACGATCCGTAGATCAACTTGTGTGTCATGGGGTGCCCCCCTGCCCCCGTATATAAAGGAGGGAGGGGGAGGTGCGGCCGACCTAGGAGGGGGCGTGCCAATGGGAGTCCTACTCCCACCGGGAGTAGGACTCCCTCCTTCCTTGTTGGAGTAGGAGAAGTGGAAAGAGGGGGAGAGGGAAAAGGAAAAGGGGGCTGCCCCCCTTGTCCAATTCGGACCAGAGGGGGGGGCGCAGGCCTCTTTACTTTTGGCCTCTCTCCTCTATTCCCGTATAGCCCAATAAGGCCCATATACTCCCCGGCGAATTCCCGTAACTCTCCGGTACTCCGAAAAATACCCGAATCACTCGGAACCTTTCCGAAGTCCGAATATAGTTGTCCAATATATCGATCTTTACGTATCGACCATTTCGAGACTCCTCATCATGTCCCTGATCTCATCCGGGACTCCAAACTCCTTCGGTACATCAAAACTCATAAACTCATAATATAACTGTCATCGTAACGTTAAGCGTGCGGACCCTACGGGTTCGAGAACTATGTAGACATGACCTAGAACTATTCTCGGTCAATAACCAATAGCGGAACCTGGATGCCCATATTGGTTCCTACATATTCTACGAAGATCTTTATCGGTCAAACCGCATAACAACATACGTTGTTCCCTTTGTTATCGGTATGTTACTTGCCCGAGATTTGATCGTCGGTATCCAATACCTAGTTCAATCTCGTTACCGGCAAGTCTCTTTACTCGTTACGTAATGCATCATCCCGTAACCAACTCATTGGTCACATTGCTTGCAAGGCTTATAGTGATGTGCATTACCGAGAGGGCCCAGAGATACCTCTCCGACAATCAAAGTGAAAAAACCTAATCTCGAAATACGCCAACTCAACATGTACCTTCGGAGACACCTGTAGTACTCCTTTATAATCACCCAGTTACGTTGTGACGTTTGGTAGTACCCAAAGTGTTCCTCCGGTAAACGGGAGTTGCATAATCTCATAGTTACAGGAACATGTATAAGTCATGAAGAAAGCAATAGCAACATACTAAACGATCAAGTGCTAGGCTAACGGAATGGGTCATGTCAATCACATTATTCTCCTAATGATGTGATCCCATTAATCTAATGACAACACATGTCTATGGTTAGGAAACATAACCATCTTTGATTAATGAGCTAGTCAAGTAGAGGCATACTAGTGACAATATGTTTGTCTATGTATTCACACATGTATCATGTTTCCAGTTAATACAATTCTAGCATGAATAATAAACATTTATCATGAAATAAGGAAATAAATAGTAACTTTATTATTACCTCTAGGGCATATTTCCTTCAGTCTCCCACTTGCACTAGAGTCAATAATCTAGTTCACATCGCTATGTGATTTAACACCAATATTCACATCTGCATGTGATTAATACCCATAGTTCACATCATCATGTGATCAACACCCAAAGGGTTAACTAGAGTCAATAATCTAGTTCACATCGCTATGTGATTAACACCCAAAAGAGTACTAAGGTATGATCATGTTTTGCTCGTGAGAGAAGCTTAGTCAACGGGTCTGTCATATTCAGAGCCGTATGTATTTCGCAAATATTCTATGTCCACAATGCTCTGCACGGAGCTACTCTAGCTAATTGCTCCCACTTTCAATATGTATCCAGATTGAGACTTAGAGTCATCTGGATTGGTGTAAAAGCTTGCATCGTTGTAACTTTTACGACGGGCTCTTTTATCACCTCCATAATCGAGAAACATCTCCTTAGTCCTCACTAAGGATATTCTTGACCCATGTCCAGTGATCTACTTATTAGATCAAAATTGTATTCCTTTGCCAAACACAGAGCAAGGTATACAATAGGTCTGGTTCACAGCATAGCATACTTTATAGAACCTATGACTGAGGCATAGGGAATGACTTTTCATTCTCTTTCTATTTTCTGCAATGGTCGGGTCTTGAGTCTTACTCAACTTCACACCTTGTAACACAGGCAAGAACTCCTTCTTTGACTGTTCCATTTTGAACTATTTCAAAAATTTATCAAGGTATGTACTCATTGAAAAATCTTATCAAGCGTCTTGATCTATCTATATAGATCTTGATGCTCAATGTGTAAGCAGCTTCACCGAGGTCTTGCTTTGAAAAACTCTTATTCAAGTATCCTTTCATGCTATCCAGAATTTCCATATCATTTCCAATTAACAATATGTCATCCACATATAATATTAGAAATGCTACAGAGCTCCCACTCACTTTCTTGTAAATACAGGCTTCTTCAAAAGTCTGTATAAAACCATATGCTTTGATCAACTCATCAAAGCGTATATTCCAACTCCGAGATGCTTGCACCAGTCCATTGATGGATTGCTGGAGCTTGCACACTTTGTTAGCATCTTTAGGATTGACAAAAACTTTCTGGTTGCATCATATACAACTCTTCTTTAATAAATCCATTAAGGAATGCAGTTTTGACATCCATTTGCCAGATTTCATAAAATGTGGCAATTGCTAACATGATTCAGACAGACTTAAGCTTCGATACGAGTGAGAAAATCTCATCGTATTCAACACCTTGAACTTGTTGAAAACATTTCGCAACAAGTCGAGCTTAGTAGATAGTAACACTACTATCAATGTCCGTCTTCCTCTTGAAGATCCATTTATTTAACATGGCTTGCTGATCATCGAGCAAGTCAATCAAAGTCCATACTTTGTTCTCATACATGGATCATATCTCAGATTTTATGGCCTCAAGCCATTTCGTGGAATCTGGGCTCATCATCGCTTCCTCATAGTTCGTAGGTTCATCATGGTCTAGTAACATGACTTCCAGAACAGGATTACCGTACCACTCTGGTGCGGATCTTACTCTGGAAGACCTACGAGGTTCTGTAGTAACTTAATCTGAAGTTTCATGATCATCATCATTAACTTCCTCACTAATTGGTGTAGTAGTCACAGGAACAGATTTCTGTGATGAACTACTTTCCAATAAGGGAGCAGGTACAGTTACCTCATCAAGTTCTACTTTCCTCCCACTCACTTCTTTCGAGAGAAACTCCTTCTCTAGAAAGGATCCATTCTTAGCAATGAATAACTTGCCTTCCGATCTGTGATAGAAGGTGTACCCAATAGTTAACTTTGGGTATTCTATGAAGACGCACTTCTCCGATTTGGGTTTGAGCTTATCAGGTTGAAACTTTTTTCATATAAGCATCGCAACTCCAAACTTTAAGAAACGACAGCTTAGGTTTACTGCTAAACCATAGTTCATACGGTGTCGTCTCAACGGATTTAGATGGTGCCCTTTTAAACGTGAATGCAGCTGTCTCTAATGCACAACCCCAAAACGATAGTGGTAAAACCGATAAGAGACATCATAGATCGCACCATATCCAATAAAGTGCGGTTACGACGTTCGGAACACACCATAACGTTGTGGTGTTCCAGGTGGCGTGAGCTGTGAAACTATTCCACATTGTTTTAACTGAAGACCAAACTCGTAACTCAAATATTCGTCTCCGCGATCAGATCGTAGAAACTTTATTTTCTTGTTACGATGATTTTTCCACTTCACTCTGAAATTCTTTGAACCTTTCAATTATTTCAGACTTATGTTTCATCAAGTAGATATACCCATATCTGCTCAAATCATTTTGTGAAGGTCAGAAAATAACGATACTTGCCACGAGCATCAACACTCATTGGATCGCATACATCGGTATGTATTATTTCCAATAAGTCAGTAGCTTGTTCCATTGTTCCGGAGAACGGAGTTTTTAGTCATCTTGCCCAAAAGGCACGGTTCGCAAGCATCAAATGATTCATAACCAAGTGATTCCGAAAATCCATCTTTATGGAGTTTCTTCATGCGCTTTACACCGATATGACCCAAACGGCAGTGCCACAAATAAGTTGCACTATCATTATCAACTTTGCATCTTTTGGCATCAATATTATGAATATGTGTATCACTACGACCGAGATCCAACAAACTATTTTCATTGGGTGTATGACCATCAAAGGTTTTATTCATTTAAACAGAACAACAATTATTCTCTGATTTTAAATGAATAACCGTATTGCAATAAACATGATCAAATCATATTCATGCTCAACGCAAACACCAAATAACATTTATTTAGGTTCAACACTAATCTCGAAAGTATAGGGAGTGTGCGATGATGATCATATCAATCTTGGAACCACTTCCAACATACATCGTCACTTCACCCTCAACTAGTTTCTGTTTATTCTGTAACTCCTGTTTCGAGTTACTAATCTTAGCAACCGAACAAGTATCAAATACTCAGGGGTTACTATAAACACTAGTAAGGTACACATCAATAACATGTATATCAAATATACCCTTGTTCACTTTGCCATCCTTCTTATCCACCAAATATTCAAGGCATTTCCGCTTCTAGTGACCATTTCCTTTGCAGTGTAAGCACTCAGTTTCAGGCTTTGGTTCAGCTTTGGGCTTCTTCATGGGAGTGACAACTTGCTTGTCATTCTACTTGAAGTTCCCCTTTCTTTCCCTTTGCCCTTTTTCTTGAAACTAGTGATCTTGTCAACCATCAACACTTGATGCTCTTTCTTGATTTCTAACTTCGTTGATTTCAACATCACGAAGCGCTCGGGAATCGTTTTCGTCATCCCTTGCATACTATAGTTCATCACAAAGTTCTACTAACTTGGTGATGGTGACTAGAGAATTCTGTCAATCACTATCTTATCTGGAAGATTAACTCCCACTTGATTCAAGCGATTGAAGTACCCAGACAATCTGAGCACATGCTCACTAGTTGAGCGATTCTCCTCCATCTTTTAGCTATAGAACTTGTTGGAGACTTCATATCTCTCAACTCGGGTATTTGCTGGAAATATTAACTTCAACTCTTGGAACATCTCATATGGTCCATGACATTCAAAACGTCTTTGAAGTCCCGATTCTAAGCCGTTAAGCATGGTGCACTAAACTATCAAGTAGTCATCATATTGAGCTAGCCAAACGTTCATAACGTCTGCATCTGCTCCTGCAATAGGTCTGTCACCTAGCGGTGCATTAAGGACATAATTCTTCTGTGCAGCAATGAGGATAAACCTCAGATCACGGATCCAATCCGCATCATTGCTACTAACATCTTTCAACACAATTTTCTCTAGGAACATATCGAAATAAACATATGAAAGCAACAACGCAAGCTATTGATCTACAACATAATTTGCAAAATACTACCAGGACTAAGTTCATGATAAATTTAAGTTCAATTAATCATATTACTTAAGAACTCCCACTTAGACAGACATCTCTCTAGTCATCTAAGTGATCACGTGATCCAAATCAACTAAACCATGTCCGATCATCACGTGAGATGGAGTAGTTTCAATGGTGAACATCATTATGTTGATCATATCTACTATATGATTCACGCTCGACCTTTCGGTCTCCGTGTTCCGAGGCCATATCTGTATATGCTAGGCTCGTCAAGTTTAACCCGAGTATTCCGCGTGTGCAACTGTTTTGCACCCGTTGTATTTGAACGTAGAGCCTATCACACCCGATCATCACGTGGTGTCTCAGCACGAAGAACTTTCGCAACGGTGCATACTCAGGGAGAACACTTCTTGATAATTAGTGAGAGATCATCTTAAAATGCTACCGTCAATCAAAGCAAGATAAGATGCATAAAGGATAAACATCACATGCAATCAATATAAGTGATATGATATGGCCATCATCATCTTGTGCTTGTGATCTCCATCTTCGAAGCACCGTCGTGATCACCATCGTCACCGGCGCGACACCTTGATCTCCATCGTAGCATCGTTGTCGTTACGCCATCTATTGCTTCTACGACTATCGCTACCGCTTAGTGATAAAGTAAAGCAATTACAGGGCGTTTGCATTTCATACAATAAAGCGACAACCATATGGCTCCTGCCAGTTGCCGATAACTTCGGTTACAAAACATGATCATCTCATACAATAAAATATAGCATCACGTCTTGACCATATCACATCACAACATGCCCTGCAAAAACAAGTTAGACGTCCTCTACTTTGTTGTTGCAAATTTTACGTGGCTGCTACGGGCTTAGCAAGAACCGTTCTTACCTACGCATCAAAACCACAACGATAGTTTGTCAAGTTAGTGCTGCTTTAACCTTCGCAAGGACCGGACGTAGCCACACTCGATTCAGCTAAAGTGAGAGAGACAGACACCCGCCAGCCACCTTTAAGCACGAGTGCTCGTAACGGTGAAACCAGTCTCGCGTAAGCGTACGCGTAATGTCGGTCCGGGCCGCTTCATCTCACAATACCGCCGAACCAAAGTATGACATGCTGGTAAGCAGTATGACTTGTATCGCCCACAACTCACTTGTGTTCTACTCGTGCATATGACATCTACGCATAAAACCAGGCTCGGATGCCACTGTTGGGGAACGTAGTAATTTCAAAAAAATTCCTACGCACACGCAAGATCATGGTGATGGCATAGCAACGAGAGGGGAGAGTGTTGTCCACGTACCCTCGTAGACCGTAAGCGGAAGCGTTATGACAACGCGGTTGATGTAGTCGTACGTCTTCACGATCCGACCGATCCAAGTACCGAACGTACGGCACCTCCGAGTTCAGCACACGTTCAGCTCGATGACGATCCCCGGGCTCCGATCCAGCAAAGCTTCGGGGATGAGTTCCGTCAGCACGACGGCGTGGTGACGATGATGATGCTCTACCGGCGCAGGGCTTCGCCTAAACTCCGCGACGATATGACCGAGGTGGAATATGGTGGAGGGGGGCACCGCACACGGCTAAGGAACGATCCGTAGATCAACTTGTGTGTCATGGGGTGCCCCCTGCCCCCGTATATAAAGGAGGGAGGGGGAGGTGCGGCCGGCCTAGGAGGGGGCGCGCCAAGGGGAGTCCTACTCCCACCGGGAGTAGGACTCCCTCCTTCCTTGTTGGAGTAGGAGAAGTGGAAAGAGGGGGAGAGGGAAAAGGAAAAGGGGGCTGCCCCCCTTGTCCAATTCGGACCAGAGGGGGGGCGCAGGCCTCTTTCCTTTTGGCCTCTCTCCTCTATTCCCGTATAGCCCAATAAGGCCCATATACTCCCCGGCGAATTCCCGTAACTCTCCGGTACTCCGAAAAATACCCGAATCACTCGGAACCTTTCCGAACTCCGAATATAGTCGTCCAATATATCGATCTTTACGTCTCGACCATTTCGAGACTCCTCGTCATGTCCCTGATCTCATCCGGGACTCCGAACTCCTTCGGTACATCAAAACTCATAAACTCATAATATAACTGTCATCGTAACGTTAAGCGTGCGGACCCTACGGGTTCGAGAACTATGTAGACATGACCTAGAACTATTCTCGGTCAATAACCAATAGCGGAACCTGGATGCCCATATTGGTTCCTACATATTCTACGAAGATCTTTATCGGTCAAACCGCATAACAACATACGTTGTTCCCTTTGTCATCGGTATGTTACTTGCCCGAGATTTGATCGTCGGTATCCAATACCTAGTTCAATCTCGTTACCGGCAAGTCTCTTTACTCGTTACGTAATGCATCATCCCGTAACCAACTCATTGGTCACATTGCTTGCAAGGCTTATAGTGATGTGCATTACCGAGAGGGCCCAGAGATACCTCTCCGACAATCGGAGTGACAAAACCTAATCTCGAAATACGCCAACTCAACATGTACCTTCGGAGACACCTGTAGTACTCCTTTATAATCACCCAGTTACGTTGTGACGTTTGGTAGTACCCAAAGTGTTCCTCCGGTAAACGGGAGTTGCATAATGTCATAGTTACAGGAACATGTATAAGTCATGAAGAAAGCAATAGCAACATACTAAACGATCGAGTGCTAGGCTAACGGAATCGGTCATGTCAATGACATTATTCTCCTAATGATGTGATCCCATTAATCAAATGACAACACATGTCTATGGTTAGGAAACATAACCATCTTTGATTAATGAGCTAGTCAAGTAGAGGCATACTAGTGACTATATGTTTGTCTATGTATTCACACATGTATCATGTTTCCGGTTAATACAATTCTAGCATGAATAATAAACATTTATCATGAAATAAGGAAATAAATAATAACTTTATTATTGCCTCTAGGGCATATTTCCTTCACCATGATGACCCCACCGCTTCCTGGCATCTTGAGGACGTTGTAGCCGTGGTGAGTCACTGCCATGAACTTGGACAGAGCTGGGTATCCGAGGATGGCATTGTACGGTAGGCGAATGTGGGCGACGACGAAGTCGATGAGCTCAGTGCGGTAGTTGTTGCGCTGCCCAAAGGTGACATGGAGGCGAACTTGCCCTATCCGAACAGTGGAACCATCAGTGACTCTTGAGAAAGGCTTGGTCGGCTGAAGCTGATCATATGGCACTTGGAGATTGTTGAACGTCTCGACGGACAGGACGTTGAGTCCTGCTCCGCCACCGATGAGGGTCCTGGTGACCTACACATCGCTGATGACCGGGGAACAGAGCATTGGGAGGACCCCAGCTGTTGCTGCGCACTTGAGCTGATCCACCGAGCTGAACGTGATGGCACATATGGACCACCTGAGAGGGAGCGCGGCCTCAAGCTTGGGGAGGACGGCATTCACCTCGCAAGCAAACTGCTTGAAGATGCGCTGAGAGGCTGGGGCTTGAGCTCCGCCCAGGATGCAAGCAATTGCGCGCGGCTCCTGGAAGCCCCCATCCCCTCATCCTGATGCTGGTCTTCATTCCTCCTCGGTGGTGGTGGCAGAGGAGGGAGGCCTGCATTGCCTTGCGGGCGATCCTCACGAGGCTGATCCCTCCAACCTCCCTCATGAGGCTGGTCCTGCCAGCGGTTCTCGCGAGGTCGGTCACGCCACCCTTGGCGAGGGCCACGGTCTTCCCATCGTCCTCCACCTCTTCCTCCTCTGCCATAGCCCCGATCGTTGTGCTCTGGGAATTTGTCGATACATCCATCTCGCACAGCCCTAAGCTCTTGCTATTCGTTGGTGTTGTGGGTGTGAAGGTCGTGGTACACGCAGTACCGGCTGCCCTTGGATGACTCTGGCTGATCCCTTCCTCGCTTGGTGTCTGGCTCCGCTGCAAGCACGGCCGCTCCTTTGCGCTTCACGTCCTTGGCCTTGGGCTTCTTTTCTTCCGGATCAGCAGCTGGAAGCTCGAGGAGGGAGAGGCGCTCTTCCTCAGCCCTGGCGCACTTGGTCGCTAGGTTGAACAGCTCCAGAGAGGTGCACATGTCTTCATGGATCGCCATCTCCTCCTTCATCTTGATGTCGCGGACGCCATCAGAGAAGGCTGAGATGATGGCCTCCTCAGTCACCTTGGGGATCTTGAGGCGAGCGTTGTTGAAGCGCTGGATGTACTTTTGCACGGTCTCTCCTGGCTGTAGCTTGATGCGGCACAAGTCACTGATGGCCGGGGGCCGGTCGCGAGTCCCTTGGAAGTTGGCGATGAAGCGAGTGCGCATCTCGTCCCAGGAGGAGATTGTGCTAGGAGGCAGGTTTAGGATCCAGGTGCGGGCGCCATCCTTGAGCGCCATGGGAAACTAGTTCGCCATGACCTTTTGGTCCCTGTTGGCTGCCTCGATGCCCAGCTCGTAGAGCTGGAGGAACTCCGCAGGGTCGGCAGTACCGTCATAGCAAGGAGGCAGATCCGGCTTGAACATGCCCGACCAGGCCACGCTACGCAGCTCGGCGGTGAAGGTGCGCCAGCTGGTGGTGGCTACAGGGGGCCTTTGGTGATGAAGGGCTTGATCTTGGAGGTCTCCGCGCCGCCATCAGCAGCGGCGCGGGGTCTTGGCGCACTGGAGCAGGAGCGCGGTCATGGCGTGCTGGCGCTGGGAGCGCGCGAGCACCTTCTTGCAGGGGAGGGACATCTTGGCAGCTCTTTTCTTGCTGCGCGGGCGTTGGACGCGGTGGGTCTTGTCCAGGGGCCACGCGCCTTGGGGCCAGGGCGCCTTCTTGAGGAGGAGGCGATGGAGGTGCCTCCGGAGCTGTGTTGCCCGTGCAGGGCGGAGGGCGATGCAGCGAGAGAGACGGCGAAGGGGAGCCCCCTGCGGCACTGACGAGCTTGGTGATGCGAGCGAGCCACTCCTCGTAGAGGTCGTCGACGGGGCGGTAGTGTAGGAGCTCACGCGCCAGGAGCAGCGTGGTGTGCGCGTCCGTAGGAGCTTGACGAGCGTGCGGTGACGAGCCCGCTGGAGTCAGCGATGGGGTGGCGGTGCGGCCTTCTCACCGCACCGAGGGATGCAGCAACGACGCCTGCTACTCATTCCCTGCCGGGCCGGTGGCAGCGTGGGCGGCAGGCGATGGGGAACGATGGGGAGGCCCGCCAACGGGGGCCGTCTGGGCGACATGGGCCGCGAGAGTAGCCCGACGTTCGGCACGGGCTCGGCGAGCGTCAGACATGGGCGCGACGGACGACGAGACGCGAGGTGGTGGAAGAAGGATTCCGGCGCACCCCTACCTGGCGCGCCAAATGTTGGATTTCAGGTTCCGGCAGACCCTTGAGGTTTGAACTCTGGGGTGCGCGCAAGGATCTCTCTCCTACCAACTCATGACTCGAAGCCTCGCAAGGAATCTAAGCTAGAAAGATGAACACACAGGAGACACGAGGTTTATACTGGTTCAGGCCACCATTGTGGTGTAATACCCTACTCCAATGTGTGGTGTGGTGGATTGCCTCAGGGGCTGATGATAAACAATACAAAGGGGAGAACAACCTCGCGAGGGATGTTCTTGAGCTGGTGCGATGAACTGCTTGGGTGAGCTCAGGCGCTTCTCTCCCTCTAGTCTACCCAAAATCTGGATCCCTTTACTCTGTGGTGGCTAGCTCTATTTATAGAGGGAGGCCCTGAGCCTCTTCCCAAATAATGAGTGGGAAGGGCACCAACAATTGGTCATTTTGAAGGGGAACATCTAGTACACTTATCCTAACCAAACTTGGTCTTCGACTGCCAAAGACTCTGACGGTGACGTCGTCCTAGGCTCCAGGGTGACCTCCATCCTGCCGCTCCGCTGGTCTTGGTCTTGTTGCACCAAAACGGTAACCTTTGCCTGATGCCTTGGCCTGTACTTGCCCCCTTTGCACCAAAGGGGAAACAAGGACACTGCGCAGGCCGGCGCCCGCCTGGCGCCCGCCTGGTCTCGATCGTCATGGCTTGCGTCACGGGCACCTCGCGAGGTACCCTGCCTTGATCTCTCCGCCTCCTCGCGAGCCCGCCTGGTGAGGCTGCTCCTGAGGAAGCTTCCTGTCGTCCGCCCCGCGAGGCTTGGCCCCTCGCGAGGGTCTTGAGCTTCAGCTGATGAAGCTGGGCTGCACTGGGCCTCCTGTTGAGCCACGCCGCAGGCTGCAGGCAGGCAAGTCTGGGGACCCCCATTCCCAGAACGCCGACACACTGTGGGACTCAACTGTGTCTCGATGGAAGCTGTCTTTGTGGGGTCCGTTGGATGGACCTGGAATTTGACTATCTCGTCTGCGGGTTTAAATGATGTGGACTTGGGTTGTTTGTCGAGTATCACGTCGTCCCTGTCCACTATGGTGCGCAGCGTTGTTAGTTCTTCGACCGCTAGGGCTTCAGATAATGCCTTGAGGGCAAGTGTTGCAGTTTTATTTTTGACGCGGAGTGCGACGTCCGGGTCACTGGCTAGAGTGTTGATTCCATTGGGTCCGGGCATTTTAAGCTTCATGTATCCATAATGGGGTATAGCTTGAAAGCTTGTGAATGCGTCCCGTGCTAAAAGGGCGTGGTATCCGTTGCTGAAAGGAGCCACTTGGAATTTGATTTCTTCAGACCTGTAATTCTCCGGGGTGCCGAATACTACATCGAGTGTGATTTTTCCTGAACACCGTGCTTCCCGACTAGGGATGATTCCCCTGAAGGTGGTGCCGCTCTGCTCAATGCGACTTTTGTCCATTTCCATCTTGCGGAGTGTTTCTTCATAGATCAAGTTTAGTCCACTTCCGCCGTCCATGAGTACTTTAGTGAGCCGCAAGCCGTCCACGATTAGGCTAAGGACTAATGTGGCAGGTGCCCGGACTATCTGGAATTGGGGTTCGTCACTGGCACTGAAAGTTATAGCAATCTCGTTCCACAGGTTTATTTTCGCCATGTGGTAAATTTCGGCGAGATTTCTATGGGCTCGCTTGTGCCTATTATTTGAGGCGAAAGTCTCGAAGACTGTTAGTACCGTATTGTTTTCTTTGGCGGGATGTTGTTCTGCTTTATGGCTTACAAGAAGATCCTCGCCACTTTTTGCTACCTGCCGGAGTATCCAACATGCTCTAAGGCTATGTGTTGGTGTAGTGTTCGGCGAGCTGTGGAGTTTGCATGGCCCATTGAGCCATTCTTCCAATACGGTTCCACGCCCTGGGGTGGGCTTTGGTTTCTTGGTGATTGGATCGGCTGACTTACGAGAGTTCGCCCGTTTAGTTCGGACAAAGGTTTTTGTGAGAGCCGGACTATCCCAAAATTATGTTTGGGATTTCCAGGTACTTTCCATCGCACAGTACTTTTGTACTATGGCTGCTAAGTCAGCCAAGTGCACTATGTCACGGCGGCTTATAGCATTAAGGATTCCTTTGTTCGTGCAATTTTTGCAAAAAATTGAAATTGCGTCCTCCTCGCGACAGTCCTTGACCTTGTTTATCATAAGGAGGAATCTGGCCCAGTAGCGATGTACTGTCTCTTGTGGCTCTTGTCTGATATGGGAGAGATGGTTTAAGTCCGGGTGGGTGGGTGTAGCTGAATCTAGATTCTGATCCGATCTAACACCCTGGGGCAAGGGAACTCCCAGGCTCGATGGCTCGGGTTCCGGGATGTTGCCCGATTTCTCCGACCCGTTGCCCGATTCTAAGCTCGGGGTCTAGGTTGTTTCCTCCCGTGAACGGGTATCCGGCTCAGAGAGCTCGGTGATCCGGACATAGTTCGTCCTTAGAATAGAGGGACGGTCCACATGTGGCTCCTCCACTACCGCTATCTCGTGGGTGACTGGCGGGGATTTAATGTCCCTCTGGTCGGGTTTAAGCCCAATCCAGTTATAGTATGTAGCGACTCCCGAAGCGGCAATGCGATCTAAGAGCTCATTAAGGGAAGAGAGCTCTATTGGATCCATCTGTTCAGCAAGTTCCGAATTGACGTGGAGGCTATTCGTGATGACCCGAGAGGTCATCGTCGGTGCGATAGCCGATTGGGCGGCCATAATGAAGCCACCTAGTCGGAGAGTTTGGCCTGCGGCCAGAGCTCCCCCAGAGGTGATGTTGTCCTTGACAATGAGACGGGCCATCGAGCCTTGCAGCGACGGCACAGAGGAACTCTCAATGAAAGCACCAATGTCGGTGTCAAAACCGCGGATCTCGGGTAGGGGGTCCCAATCTGTGCGTCTAAGGCAAATGGTAACATGAGGCAAGGGACACAATGTTTACCCACGTTTGGGCCCTCTCGATGGAGGTAAAACCCTAGTTCCTGCATGATTGATATTGATGATATGAGTGTTACAAGAGTTGATCTACCACGAGATCGTAGAGGCTAAACCCTAGACGCTAGCCTATGATGATTATGAATGTTGTGATCGTCCTCATACGGACCGAACTCTCCGGTTTATATAGACACCAAAGAGGGCAAGGGTTTACATGGAGTCGATTACAAGGAAGGAAATACAATATCCGAATCGCCAAGCTTGTCTTCCACGCAAAGGAGAGTCCCATCCGGACACGGACGAAGTCTTGAGTCTTGTGTCTTCATAGTCCAACAGTCCGGCCAAAGTATATAGTCCGGCTGTCCGGATACCCCCTAATCCAGGACTCCCTCAGTAGGCGCACAAGTCAGCCTCAAATCTATGGGAAACATCATACAACCCATCTGCCATTATTTCTAATAATGTATAGCCCATTTGCTAATTCTTAAGAATTTTTTTGGAGCCCATCTTCTTTTTGTTAGCATTACACCCCATATTGTGGCCACGGTTAAAAAGTATACAAAATTTTGCATATTTCAGTGCGGTCAACTATTTTTAATCCGGAAATATCGATTCCCATTCAAACTATTTTGAAAAATAATTTATATAAATATAAAATCCAAATAATTGTCCACGCATAAAAATCAATGGAATTTAAGATCTTGTAATGAAAAAAAGTTGAAACTAATTCCCGGTTTGATGTGTTTTAAAAATGTACAGCCCATTTCTGGGCAAACCGAATGAAACTCTCCTCGTCTTGAAAGATTTGCAGCCTAGCAGGGCCGATAAAGCAAGTAGGCCTTGTTTGGGTATTTCTTTTTAAAAAATAGAACTGGGCTAGCCATTTTGAGCAAGAAAAAAACACAACTGGGCTCATGATGTGGTAAACATAAATAAAACCCTGGCTAGACGGGCCACAGCCCCCGCATAGCCCCGTTGTTACCCTGATCCGTTGCTAAAACTAGTATAAATAACAACTTCTTGTTCCTCAAAAAAACTGCGCGACTTGCTGGGTCCCTGGTGTCAGCCGCTTGTAGTGTAATTCTCTCGTTTATTGACTACGTTGATAATGGCGTGAGCCCCAGATGTCCAACCATTAGGAGGAACCATATTTTTGGGCTTGTAATATAGAGGCACTTGCTTGCGTACTGCCATGTCGTTGGTGGGACCCTACTGTCATCCTCTCCACATACAGTAATCTCCTTTCTCCTCTCAGTTGTTGATGATGTTGACAACGCAAGAGGGCGGCACACCGCACACGGCGAGCGAACCAAGGCCGCAAGGCGGAGGACAATGATGAGGCCTCAGATAGAATGAATAGAATTCGTGGAAGATGCGCCGGTCCAGTCGCAGGCGGAGGGGAGTACGAGGGTTGACTGGTTCGGGCGCGGGTGCGTGTTGGGGCTGATGTCGTCGGAGAATAACATGACGTGTGGGGGAATAGAGGGAGAGACTGGCCAACGTTGGAGGGTACATACGGTAGGGCGGCGGAGGCGCAGCCAGCCATGGGAGGCAGGAGCAGGCGGAGCCGACGGGGTGGTTTGGTTTGGGCGGCCAGAGGAAGAAGAAGACAAGAGATAGAAGATACACGACAGATGTTGGATGTCAGTCCAACGGCTCGTAGGCAGAATCGTTTGTTGACTGGCTAGTAAGTCGACACCACCTTGGATAGACTATTTCCTCGCGGGTCCCAAATCTCAGAATCCAAATCTGTCACAGTCATGCAGCCTTTCCTATGAAAATTTATAGCCCATTTGATGTGCTACTTCGAAATAAGTTTGTGGGTGCTGGTGGGGGCTAATCACTTGGCTTCTGTAATGCACAGTGAGCTCAAGCAGCTGGCGAGAGTGATGTTATTTCCCTTGGATGGAATTTGTTACAATATTTCACTCTAAATTAAACGAATGGCAAGCCATTTCCCTTGTTTCAAAGAAAATATGACAGTCACAACCGAGTTGAAAAGGGCAGGAACATCTAACTCCAGCTTACAAACTGTACAAAATCACGAGGGTTAATTGTTCATCAGGTTTACAAAAAAACCCGGATTGAAAAGGGCAACAACATCTAACTCCAGCACTGTTTTTGGCAGTCACAGTCAAATGGATCGGTCAGGTCCATAGAATGAACATCCTGGGTCGTAAAATTTACTGGATTATGACCACAATATGTTGTAAATAGAAGCCCGACACGTCCAGAAGCTATTTTGCCCACCTGAAACTCCTTTCTTTGCTCTTCGACATACCCATCCATCAAAACCATGCTGCTGATAAACTTAAGCCTGATGGACAATAGTAACCTCGCATTCAGCAGGAAGAATGTGACAAATCTTGTGTTTGCACGGTTGGCTACATATCGTTCTAGTGTTATTGTCTTCAATCGAATCTCATGAGAAGTGAGAAAATCCCGATGCTTACGAATCCACCGGTTGGTTATAACTTTTTTACCCCGTCCTATTGCCTAAATAGACATGAAGATTGAAAATAGATAAGGTATAAAAGAAGAGTGTCGAAAGAGCAACAGCTGAACGATTAATTCTAGTACACTATATGCGGGCTTCCAAGGTGCGTGAAATTATCACCTTTATATACAACTTCTCCAGACATGGAAAGCATTGCAGCAAGCCAATAATCTTGTTCAGATCAAAACTATTCATTTGGATATATAAGATCTTGACAGAATCCAGCACCATTGATAGGCCATCCATGGAGAAACTCTTCATTGAGCATAGAACATAATACTAGTACAAAATGTGTACTCCAAGATGATATATAACTTATGCACAGAAATTTAAAATGCAGCTTATGGTTAGAAGTGTAGATGATAATATAAAGTACCTGAAGAACTGTGGAGCCAAACACCATATTGAAATGAGCACAGAGATCATGTATTACACCCGAGGTCTCTAGTTTGGGCGCAGAGAGGACGGTTATTTGCAACGGTGAATAACTAGAATCAAGGATCAACCTTTGAAGTGAAGGGGTGTCAGTGTCAAAACCGGCGGATCTCGGGTAGGGGGTCCCGATCTATGCGTCTAAAGCTAATGGTAACAGGAGGCAAGGGACACAATGTTTACCCAGGTTCGGGCCCTCTCGATGGAGGTAAAACCCTACTTCCTGCTTGATTGATATTGATGATATGAGTGTTACAAGAGTTGATCTACCACGAGATCATAGAGGCTAAACCCTAGAAGCTAGCCTATGATGATTATGAATGTTGTGATCATCCTCATACGGACTAAACTCCCTAGTTTATATAGACACCGGAGAGGGTTAGGGTTTACATGGAGTCGGTTACAAGGAAGGAAATATAATATCCGAATCGCCAAGCTTGTATTCCATGCAAAGGAGAGTCCCATCCGGACACGGGATGAAGTCTTGAGTCTTGATCTGCATAGTCCAACAGTCCGGCCAAAGTATATAGTCTGGTTGTCCGGATACCCCCTAATCCAGGACTCCCTCAGTAGCCCCTGAACCAGGCTTCAATGACGATGAGTCCGGCACGCAGTTTGTCTTTGACATTGCAAGGCGGGTTCCATCTCTGAATACTCCAAAGTACTTGTTGTAACAAGCGGTGTCCGGCTTCCCATCGAGGTTGTACTCCTGGGCTTCTGTGCTTCACTAATGACCATCTCCACATGTCGAGCAAATACGAGGAGACGGGGCATTTTTGCATTTGCCTCCCCAGTCCTGCAAGCAAAATCCGTCTATTTAAAGGGACGGGGATTCTCAGATCCAAACTCCATCTTCTTCCCTTGAGCGAGCACCCAACAAAGAGCGCCCAGAAAGAATCATTCCATCATGGCCGGTCGTCGCAGCTTCTCCTCTCGCTCCCATAGCTATAGGCCAGGTGACTAGGAAGAATGTTCTGTTCCTCAAAACCACTTAATAGAGCTGCAAACCCAGGGGTTTCTTCCACCGGCGTTCATAATCCCCGTTCGAGCCGGACTAGCCACCTATAATGGCGGGGAGCAAGCGGAGAGATATCCTAATCCATCCCCGGGGGAGTGAATATGCCTCATCCCGCATCTGCTAAGAGGCGTCGGGTTTCCAATCCACCCATTCCTTCGCGGGCTCCTGGAGTTCAACGGCCTCCAGTTGCACAACTTCACCCCTGCCTCCGTGCTGCACATAGCAGGATACGTCGCTCTTTGCAAACTATTTCTGGGCTGCGAGGCTCATTTCGGGTTATGGAAGAAGTTGTTCTGCCTCGTCCCTCGCAACTAGGGGGAATCCATATATCAAGTGGGCGGAGCCAAAGTATTGCACATCGTCGATACCGGATACCTATCCGGTACTCCCAAGAAGGCACCGGAGAACTGGCCCTCGGAGTGGTTTTATGTCGATGACGTTCCCCTTATGGATCCAGTCCGCACAGGTCTTCCTGAGTTCAGTAATGTCGCGCCGAAGGCACGCCAAAGTTGGCGCCCTCGGGGCCCCCAGGAGGAGGATACCAGAGAAGTATACTTCTTGATGAACAGGATAAAGTTACTGGCCAAATCAGGGCTGATAATAGTCGAGGTTATGAAAATATGCATAATGCGGGGAGTGCAACTGCTTCAGTATCGGGGGAAGCCCATGTGGCACTACAATGGGGAAGATGATACCACCCGCTGTGGTCGTAAGGGTCCGGACTCCACCACTGCTCTGGCAAGAATATTGCCCGATTTGTATAAAGGAGAAGAAGAATAATTCCTTCATATTAAACCGCAGGATGGGTTTTCTATGTACAACCCCCCAAGTTGGGTAAGTCGTCACTCTTCCCCCCGCTTCATTCATTTTGGCGTCCTTCATCAAGAATATTTACCTCGATATTTCCGAGCAGGAACTGAGGAGGGCCGTAGAAGGATTCTCCAGCCCCTCCCCGCAGCCAGAGGACCCCAGAAGGGCCTGCGATCCAGGACTCGAAGAAGACCCGGATATTACTGTGGAGCTCGTAAATGGGACATTTTATCACGCGAGCTGCGATGGTGCCTCAGTGGCTATTATTGCCGACTATCCCGGACTGCTACCTGCATTGCATGTAAGCAAGGCTAAAAAACCCTATCCTCTGAAGAGGAATCCTTTCTGATGTCATGCATAATGCCTGGAATATCATATTTTTGCAGAGACGACAATCGGAATGCGGCGCCGAGCCCCTAGGGGCTCGTCTGCAAAGGGCATTCGAATCGGGCAGGTTTAAGAGGAAGGCGGTTAGGGCCGAAACACCGCTACAGAGGTATGGTAAAAACCTGCTCTGTGATTATTGTGTTTGAAATGTGACAGCGTCCTTTGTGTCCTGGCAGAAAGAGGAGTAGCCAGACTATATCCGGAGATCCTACCAATCACGCCTCCACCAGCCGGATTCCAGGACCGGCTTCGAGGGAGGAAGCGGACATGGGGCCGATGCCGAATTGTTCTCCAACAGAGGATGCGGATATGCTCTCCGCCACGAATTCCAGAGTAGAGAGTGCTATGAATCACCGGCGTCGACGGGCCGTACTTCGCAACAACATCTTTTCTGAAGAGGCATTTAACGCCTTCAATTCGGGAGACACATATATCCGAGCTGCTCAAGGAGGGCTTGCACGTGCGATGGATCAGTATGCCAAAGACATATGGGTAAGAAAATTTGATAGGCATGTATAGCAGTAGCCCCTGAGACTTGAAACGGTTGGAACAATTGTTTTAAGGATCAATTTATGCACAGGTCCTTCTAGTTAAGAATGAACAATTATCTCGAGAGCTGGAGGAGTGCAAGACCCAGCTGAGGGCCACGGTTGCCAAGCTAGAGGAATCGCAGAAGGCCTCATTTGGTAACATTTGTCTCAATTATTTGGAAGTGTGCCAGTTAGTAAGTGGCTTGTATGATAAGTCTAACAGAAAATTCTACAGACAATCCCAGGATGGATCCGGAGGTCGTAGGAGGTGATGAGCCACATCTCCAAAGGCAGCTAAAAGCTGGCGAGCATATTATCACGCAGGTTAGGCAGGAGAAGAACAATCTTCAAGATGCCAATGTCCGGCTGGGCGTCTAATTAGGAGATGTTTGCGCTCAACTGGCGGACTCTGTGAAGGAGAACAAAAGGCTTCGTCGCGGCATTTATGGTAAGTGCCTAGACGAACTGTAGTACAGCTCGGCGAGGAAGCATATTGAAAGAGTTTATATCTGTAGGTATGCTGACGGGCCGTCCTAAAGAGGAGATGCCTGCGTCCGCAGGTGATCTACTGCAAGACCTCTCACAACTGCACGAGCGAACTCGGCAGGTGATGCAGGGTATTGCCCAGGCCTTGTGGCCATCCATTTCCCTGCCAAAAGGCATGGGGGAGCTCGTGGATGTGCTCCAAGGAGCACAGCAGCGCTTCCGATTGTGGAAGATGTCAGCCTGCCGGCAAGGTGCAAGAGAAGCCTGGGCTATGGTGAAGACGCGCTACACCAAGCTGGACCCAAACCATATGGCCGAAGTCGGACCGGCGGGGCCAGATGGGCAAAAAATTCCCGTGAGTCTGGTGTATGACCAGGTAGCGTTAGCCGCAAAGTATTCCCAACATGATTGTAAGCTAGATAGCCTGTTGGATGGTATAGAGGAATAATATAGTCAGTCGAAGTGACTATGTAATTCAATGGACATATGTAGTCCCTAGCCGGATTAAAATCATTTGTCATGGCGGACCTTTTCGCTTCAGCCCCCGGATCCGATACTCCGGGGTGTCTCCGAATACCCACTCAGTTATGCAGAACCAGGGTATGCATGGAAACCAGGCGTAGGGGTCATAAGTGCTTGAACATACAAGTACCCAACTAGTTATGTTATATTACATGGATAGTAAGAAACATCTTCCAGGGAGAATAGTTCCGTTAGGGGTTCCTTTCCCTGGGTGTACATGCATCAATGTACATGTCCAGACTACAAACAGAGACGCGGGATAAAAACTTCTGGGGGCTCACGTTGTAATAAACGAAAAAGAACATCTTTTGTCCACTGACCGAATATTCCCTTAAGAACGCTAGCTTTCGGCTTCACCCAGTCTGAGGTACACATCCGGCTCAACCGGCAGTAACAATCGCAGAGGTGCTCCCCTTATGCCCTAGCCGAATTAACGGGAACGTAGGGCATAAATACAAGAGCCAGGCAACCCAGCATGGCCACATCTTAAGTCATATCGATGCATATAATGGTGAAGAAAAGGCACATATGGAAAAAGAACGCATATGTGATAGGCAAGAAGCCATGGAAGCAATTATATTTAGCTTCCGTATAGGAAGCCCCCAGGTATAACTTACACACATAGTGCGGTCGGAGCGATCCGAGCATCCGCACTGTATTGAGTAATTTGTGTGAAGAATGAAAAAGAACGAGAAAGGAAAAAAGGGGAGGAACATAATGAAAAAGGAGTGGTAAGGAGACGAACACTGAGTTCGGCGTTTAGGCGTAGAATCTCCGGAGCCTGGCCGCGTTCCATGGGTTCGGCTCGAGTCTGTTATCGGATGCATTACGTAGGCGGTACGCTCCTCCGGTGAGAACCTTGTCAATAACAAAGGGACCCTCCCACTTAGGTTTGAGCTTGTCCTTCTTCTTCTCCGGTAGGCGTAGAACGCGTTCGCCAATATTATAAGTTTTGTCCCACACTTCTCTGCTTTGGTACCGTTGAGCCTGCTATTGATAGAATGCTGAACGGGCCTTTGTGACATCGCGCTCCTCCTCCAGGGCATCTAAGTTGTCCTGCCGGTCTAGCTCGGCTTCCTTCTGTTCGTACATGCGTACGCAAGGTGAATCATCTATTATATCGCAGGGTAATACTGCTTCTGTGCCGTATACCATGAAAAATGGTGTGTCTCCAGTGGTGCGATTCGGCGTGGTCCGCAGCCCCTAGAGTACAGAGTCGAGCTCCTTGATCCAGTGCGTGTCTGATTCTATCAAGGAATGCACTAGTCAGGGTTTGATGCCGCTCATGATGAGACCATTTGCGCGTTCGACCTGGCCATTTTTTTGGGGATGGTAGACGGAGGCGTAATCGAGCTTAATGCCCATGTTGCCGCACTAGGTTTTCACTTCATCAGCTGTGAAGTTTGAGCCATTGTCAGTGATGATGTTGTGGGGGACGCCGTATCAGTGTATGACCCCGGATATGAAGTCTATCACTGGTCCGGATCCGTCTATTTTGACTGGTTTGGCTTCTATCCATTTGGTGAACTTGTCCACCATGACCAACAAGTATTTTTTCTTATGGCTTCCCCCTTTAAGGGGTCCGATCATATCTAGCCCCCAGACCGCGAAGGGCGAAGTGATGGGGATTGTTTGGAGAGCGGTAGGGGGCATGTGGCTCTGATTGGCAAAGAGTTGGCAACCGACGCAGTGTTGAACAAGGACTTGTGCGTCTGCTTGGGCTGTAAGCCAATAAAAGCCTGTGCGGAATGCCTTGCTGACAAGTGCCCGAGCCGCATCGTGGTGTCCGCCGAGTCCAGCATGGATTTCAGCCAAGAGCTGCCGCCCTTCCCCTTCGGAGATGCATCACTGGAGCACTCCGAATGCACTTTTCTTATAGAGTTCCCCCTCGTGGACCTTTAGGCTTTGGAACGCCGCACGATGCAACATGCTTCATTTTGGTCCTCGGGGAGCGCCTGCCTATTTAGATAGGCCAAGAAAGGGTCGGTCCATGGGGCAATTAAAACCATGATTTCGTGGGCCGAAGGCGTTATTTCGGTGGTGGAGCCTCCGATTACGTCTGATAGTTCGGAGTCTGGGGGTGTATTCGGGTCCGTGCTAGTGTTGTCGGACTCCCCTTCCCATACCACGGATGGCTTGAAAAACCTTTCCAGGAATATGTTAGGTGGGACAGGGTCGCGTTTAGCGCCGATGCGGGCGAGGATATCCGCCGCTTGGTTGTTTTCTCGAGCCACATGGTGGAATTCGAGCCCCTCGAACCGAGCTGACATTTTGAGGATGGCATTACGATAGGCCTCCATTTTTGGATCCTTGGCATCAAAGTCTCTGTTTATCTGTGATATCGCTAGGTTTGAATCCCCGCGCACCTCCAGGCGTTGAATGCCCATAGAGACTGCCATCCGAAGACCATGCAACAGAGCCTCATATTTGGCTGCGTTGTTGGAGTCTGTATATAATATTTGGAGTACGTATTGGACCGTGTCTCCGATGGGAGACGTCAGGACTACACCTGCTCCCAATCTGGCTAGCATTTTAGAGCCGTCGAAGTGCATGATCCAGTTGGAGTACGCGCTGTACTCTTTAGGGAGGTCGACTTCTGTCCATTTGGCGACAAAGTCGGCCAGTACTTGCGACTTAAAGGCTCGCTGTGGTTTGTATGTTATGTCGAACGGAAGGAGCTTGATGGCCCATTTAGCAATCCGGCATGTAGCGTCGCGGTTATTTATTATGTCGTTGATTGGTAATTCGGAGGCCACCGTGATCGAACACTCTTGAAAGTAGTGTCGTATCTTCTGGGATGCCATGAAGACCGCGTATGCTATCTTTTGATAGTGTGGGTATCGGGATTTGCATGGGGTGAGGACCGTGGATACGTAATACACCGGCTTTTGGAGCGGGGATTTGTATCTGTCAGTCTCTTGTTCGACGACAAGCACTGCGCTTACAACCTAATGTGTTGTAGCTATGTACAATAGCATAGGCTCGCCAATATTTGGCAGTGCTAGGACTGGATTACTGGCCAATAAGGTCTTTATTTCGTCCAGTCCGGCCTTGGCTGCATCCGTCCACATGAAGTGTTCGGTGCGCCGAAGAAGGCGATAAAGAGGTAATGTCTTTTCTCCTAATTGGGAGATAAAGCGGCTTAGGGCAGCCACACACCAAGCTAGTTTCTGGATATGCTTGAGGTCTGTTGGGATGGCCAACTGCGACAGAGCTCGGATTTTTGCCGGATTCGCTTCAATTCCTCTATTGGAAACAATGAAGCTGAGCAACTTTCTAGAGGGTACAGCGGAAACACATTTTTCCGGGTTTAGCTTGATGTCGTATGTCCGGAGGTTCTCGAACGTAAGCCTCAAGTCATCTATTAGGGTTTCGACATGTCTTGTTTTTATGACCACGTCATCCACGTATGCCTCCACTGTTTTTCCGATTTGCTTCTCCAGGCATGTTTGAATCATGCGTTGATAGGTTGCGCCGGCATTTTTAAGCCCGAAAGGCATAGTGTTAAAGCAAAAAGGACCATATGGCATTATGAAGGCCGTTGCAGCTTGGTCGGACTCTGCCATTTTTATTTGATGGTATCCAGAGTATGCGTTGAGGAAACATAGTGAGTGATGTCCTGCGGTGGCGTCGATGATTTGGTCGATGCGAGGGAGGGTGAAGGGATCCTTGGGGCAAGCCTTGTTGAGGTCTTTGAAGTGGACGCATAGGCACCAGGATTTTTCCTTCTTCGGTACCATTACCAAGTTTGCCAGCCAGTCCGGATGCTTGATATCTCTGATGAATTCGGCCTCAAGTAGCTTGGCTAGCTCTTCTCCCATGGCTTGCCGTTTAGGCTCTGAGAAACACCTAAGAATCTATTTGACTGGCTTGTATCCTTTCAGTATGTTGAGGCTGTGTTCGGCCCGCTCGCATGGGACGCCCGGCATGTCAGAAGGATGCCAGGAGAAAATGTCCCAAATCTTGTGTAGGAATTCGCGTAGTGCGGCGTCCATTGTGGGACTCAGCTGTGTCCCGATGGAAGCTGTCTTCATGGGGTCCGTTGGATGGACCTAGAATTTGACTATCTCGTCTACGGGTTTAAATGATGTGGACTTGGGTCGTTTGTCGAGTATCACGCCGTCCCTGTCCACTGTGGTGCGCAGCGTTGTTAGTTCTTCGGCCGCTAGGGCTTCAGATAATGCCTCGAGGGCAAGTGTTGCAGTTTTATTTTCGGCGCGGAGTGCGATGTCCGGGTCACTGGCTAGAGTGATGATTCCATTGGGTCTGGGCATTTTAAGCTTCATGTATCCATAATGGGGTATAGCTTGAAAGCTTGTGAATCCATCCCGCCATAAAAGGGCGTGGTATCTGCTGCTGAAAGGAGCCACTTGGAATGTGATTTCTTTGGACCTGTAATTCTCCTGGGTGCCGAATACTACATTGAGTGTGATTTTTCCCGAACACCATGCTTCCCGACTAGGGATGATTCCCCTGTAGGTGGTGTCGCTCTGCTCAATGCGACTTTTGTCCATTTCCATCTTGCGGAGTGTTTCTTCATAGATCAAGTTTAGTCCACTTCCGCCGTCCATGAGTACTTTAGTGAGCCGAAAGCCGTCCACGATTGGGCTAAGGACCAATGCGGCAGGTTCCCGGACTGTCTGGAATTGGGGTTCGTCACTGGCACTGAAAGTTATAGCAATGTCGTTCCACTGGTTTATTTTCGCCATGTGGTAAATTTTGGCGAGATTTCTATGGGCTCGCTTGTGCCTATTATTTGAGGCGAAAGTCTCGAAGACTGTTAGTACCATATTGTTTTCTTTGGCGGGATTTTGTTCTTCTTTATGGCTTACAAGAAGATCCTCGCCACTTTTTTCTACCTGCCAGAGTATTCAACATGCTCTAAGGCTATGTGTTGGTGTAGTGTCCAGTGATCTGTGGAGTTTGCATGGCCCATTGAGCCATTCTTCCAATACGGTTCCACGCCCTGGGGTGGGCTTTGGTTTCTTGGTGATTGGATCGGCTGACTTACAAGAGTTCACCCGTTTAGTTCGGACAAAGGTTTTTGTGAGAGCCGGACTATCCCTAAACTATGTTTGGGATTTCCAGGTACTTTCCATCGCACAATACTTCTATACTATGGCTGCTAAGTCAGCAAAGTGCACTATGTCACGGCGACTTATAGCATTAAGGATTCCTTTGTTTGTGCAATTTTTGCAAAAAAATGAAATTGCGTCCTCCTCGCGACAGTCCTTGACCTTGTTTATCACAAGGAGGAATCTGGCCCAATAGCGATGTACTGTCTCTTGTGGCTCTTGTCTGATATGGGAGAGATGGTTTAAGTCAGGGTGGGTGGGTGTAGCTGAATCTAGATTCTGATCCGATCTAACGCCCTGGGGCAAGGGAACTCCCGGCCTCGACGGCTCGGGTTTCGGGATGTTGCCTGATTTCTCCGACCCGTTGCCCTATTCTAAGCTTGGGATCTGGGTTGTTTCCTCCCGCGAACGGGTATCCGGCTCAGAGAGCTCGGTGATCTAGACATAGTTCGTCCTCAGAATAGAGGGACGGTCCACATGTGGCTCCTCCACTACCACTATCTCGTGGGTGACCGGCGGGTGTTTAATGTCCCTCTGGTCAGGTTTAAGCCCAATCCAGTTATAGTCTGTAGCGACTCTCGAAGTGGCAATGCGATCTAAGAGCTCATTAAGGGAAAAGAGCTCTATTGGATCCATCTATTCGGCAAGTTCCGAATTGACGTGGAGGCTATTCATGATGACCCGAGAGGTCATCGTCAGCGCGACAGCCGATTGGGCGGCCATAATGAAGCCACCTAGTCGGAGAGTTTGGCCTGCAGCCAGAGCTCCCCCAGAGGTGATGTTGTCCTTGACAACGAGACGGGCCATCGAGCCTTGCAGCGACTGCACAGAGGAACTCTCAATGAAGGCACCAATGTCGGTGTCAAAACCGGCGGATCTTGGGTAGGGGGTCCCGATCTGTGCGTCTAAGGCTAATGGTAACAATAGGCAAGGGACACAATGTTTACCCAGGTTCGGGCCCTCTCGATGGAGGTAAAACCCTACTTCCTTCTTGATTGATATTGATGATATGAGTGTTACAAGAGTTGATCTACCACGAGATCATAGAGGCTAAACCCTAGAAGCTAGCCTATGATGATTATGAATGTTGTGATCGTCCTCATACGGACTAAACTCTCCGGTTTATATAGACATCGGAGAGGGTTAGGGTTTACATGGAGTCGGTTACAACGAAGGAAATATAATATCTGAATCGCCAAGCTTGTCTTCCACGCAAAGGAGAGTCCCATCCGGACACGGGACGAAGTCTTGAGTCTTATATCTTCATAGTCCAACAGTCCGGCCAAAGTATATAGTCCGGCTGTCCGGATACCCCCTAATCCAGGACTCCCTCAAGGGGCATCTTGGATGATGAGCTGCCTTCCGTCAAAAGAAATTCCAATTCTTACAAGGTTAGGCGACTTTATTTGGAGACAACCGACTCTAACTGTGAAAACAAGCACCAAGCACTCCAGCGTAGGGCAACTGGAGTGGATGATGTTGTGCAATGAGGCCTCCGATGTACGAACCCGCACAAGTGAAAGTTTCTTGAGAAATGGGAGACAAATGTTTAGTACTAGATTTTCTGGTAGGTAGGACAGCGCAAAGGTGGCGGTGTGGAGAGAGGAGGAAAACCGTGAGATGGACATCGGTGCTGAGGGAACAAGTTCATGGCGTTCGGTATGTGGTATGTGATTTCCAGGGGAATAGTAGAACTCAAGCAGCTGTAGTTCTATGAATTCAGGGGATTTCAGCTAGGCGTCCACCGTGCAGGGCATGGTATGCTTGCTTAGATAGCATTACGGGATGCAGAGGCTTTGAGCGGAGCCCTAGTGGGAGGAGATGATGGCTCTGGGGATTTCAAAATCATTGAAGAGAGATAGCTGACGATAGTCGAGATTAAGGGGCACGACGCACCATAGAGGGCGCCATCGAATTGAGAGGACTTAGGTGCGGCAGCAATCCTTGGTGGGGAGAAGCGAGATGATCTCCCCAAGGATGGCGTCCAGGAGATTGCTGATGCGGTCCACCCGAGATTCTATGGGTTCCTGGGATCCGGTGGGGGCGGGGTCGCCGCTTCTCCCCGCGTGGCCAGGTGCGGGATCTACAACAGGCGTCGCCGCTGGTGGGAGCCTCATCTTCTCGGCGCTGGGGTCATCCGACTCCATTTTCCTCGAGGGCGTCGCGTCGCGCTCACGGATTTGAGCAGAGTAACGAATGATGAGCCTAGTTGTAGTGCGAGCCAAGAAGAAGGGGAGCTGGGGGTTTTCTGTAGGAGTGAGGACGAAGGGGAGCTGGGGTTTTCTGTAGGAGTGAGGTGAGGAATTTGGGGGTACGAGTGGAGCGAGCTGACGTGAGGTGGGTGGGAGCGAGGAGGAAGAAGAGCGCCCAGGTTTTTTTTTGGGGGGGGGGCGGTGTGCTGGGTGTGGGTAGCGCCTCTCATTCAGTAAATATATGGGATTTTGAATTGATTTTACTATTTACTAGTGTGGATGGGCTGTTTTGTCTTGGGCCCAGAGAAACAATTACTACTAGTACAGTGGAGACACTCTACAGCTACCCAGAAAAACAATTACTACTAGTACAGTGGAGACACTCTACCGCTTCTGGATCCTCCTAGGTCAGTGAAACGTCTCCCTCTACTGAATGCCATTATACTTTTGTTCACCGACATGCGGGCCATACAGCGCGCGGGCCCAAATGCCATCCACCAAATTAGAAGGCAGTATGCAGGCGGAGAGTCACCCCGGTCGTAGCGCGGCAGTAACGAGCCGTCGTATCACAAAACCCCACCTCCCCACAGTCTAAGTTTGATGGACGAAGCAACCATCATTTCACTCTTTGCTGAATCCCCTTCTCCCTCACCGTCTTCAAGAAAGGCAACACTCGCATCTGCCACTATTCTTCTCTCCCAATGAAGGGAAGGTAAGTGGATCCGTGATGTTGGTATATTTTCGTTCAGAAAAAAAGAACTTTTGCAAAGAAGTAACCGATCCTCACTCTCTTTTTGTTTCATTGTCATTGCGATTGTGTTTTCCTTTCAGCGGTCTCCTGGTATTCGTCAGTTCCATGATGGACCAAGGAGAACCAGGCAAAGATCTGCCGATATTGGAGCAGATGCGGGAGGCTGATCCCCACGAGATAGAGAACTCCAAGAAGATGAAGGAAGCCACCGAGCTCGATTGTGGTTTTTCATATAAGTATGTGGTGATTAATAATGCAAAATTTTATTAGCTTCGATGCCATGCTATACATAGTGGTTTAAATAACATGTGTTTCTTATACTGAAAAGTAATTCAGAATTTGTTTCTGTTTCAATTAGAGCCCTGATGCAGACAAGGATTGTGTGGTTGTACATGTCACTCGCTATGAGGTGGATGACCTGAATATACGCACTAGGAAAACAAAGTTCTTAGGCTGTTGGATCCTGGAAGCCATTTGCGGTTATACCAATGAAGAGTTGTATTCCAGCCTCACTGTTGTCAGGCGTGTTGTCCAGGGTGTACTGAAGCACAAGAAGTTCAAAGCTACTCCTTCGTTTGTGAGGCATAATGTTCTTATCAAGCTTACGCAGGAAGATGACGTGGCATGCCTCCACAAACAAGTTTATCAGTGGCAAGGCCACAAGGTTGTCTTCATGAAGGTTCACAGGATTGAGCTGCCGCGGGACGTCCTCGATGATGTTCGTGGCAAGGCCCGTCTTGTGTCCAGCCCAAATTAGATCGAGGCATGAAATAGTTGCCCTAGCTAGTGTTTAATAGTACTTTGGATTGTGTCTAATTATCCGAACCTTGCCTGTTATCGACCCCTCTAGGCTAGTACTCTGTTTGAATCCGTCTATGGAAACAGCTGCTACTTTTGTGTGCCCGTGAATCATGTGAGAACCATCATAATTGTTGCCGAAACAGATGCATCCTCACTAATTTTTTCATGAATATGGCATGGTAAGACATAAGTTGTCACGGTTTATCATACGAGCAGTGTGTGTTTTGATGAAATAGAGCACTCGTTCGAGAACTATGCGTCAACGTATACATAAGTACTTGTAAACACTGTTGGTGCTACCCCACTTGTAAGCAGTTGTGCAAAACACGGCACATTGGCTCAGCTCGCTTCAACACTAGGCTATCGACTAGCTAACAATCAACAATATTCTGTCTGACATATAAGCAACTATGTACCTTGTTACAGTGGTTCATGCAGTTAATTGAGGTCATAATGTAATAAATTCCAAACGTTCTCACGCTAGTCCAGCGCTCATGTGGAACACTCACATTAAACACGTCTTCATAAAAAACTTGAAAAGCATAAGTTAAGCAATTTTATACATCTCAATGATTCATAGAACATAACAAAAATATACTAGTTCACAGCAAAAGACAAAGTTGTGAGAAGGTTTACAAATCAGGAAAAAACAAGCAAGGCTTCTCTGAGCAAAGGGCTTCCTGGCAGGCTTAAATTTCCTGGAGTTCACTCTGGTTTTTTCTTATTGGCACCATCCAGGGTTAGGTTCTCTCATTCCAGAATAACCAATTATAATTGTGGTCTCAGCTGGAATGCTGAACTGAACCATGCAGTGTACTAACCAGGTGAAATTCTTGTGCATTCCACTAAATTTAAGCATCGTTATTTGAAGAAATAAGCAGACCACAATGCCTCTTGTCCGCACACCTTTCCAAAAAACCGCCGTGCAGCCATGCCAGCTAGTCCTCGGTCCATGGATGAACTAGTAGAAAGTGCATTCCGGACTAGGATGCAGTTGTTTTCGCTCGTCCCTGCACTCCAATCAGTAAGTAAAACGTACGAATCAGCTTCTTTTAGATTGCGTTGGTCATTCTACCTTAGTTACTACCTATGTAGGAATACCTTGAAGAAGGGAGGTTAGACGACGGCTACGAGGTATAGCCATCTCATTTTGCGCAGTTGTACTAAAACTGAGGTGTGTACTTTTGATTGTGCGGATAGAAACGATACGGAGACAGCCATCCCTGTTTGCGCAAATACGAAATACGGTTATTTAAACAGTGACAGATATTTGCAGTGGCGTATGATTAACATCAGCATCTATTGTGTTATAATTGGCACTAGATTGACAGTATGAAGAGTCCTTAAGTAAGTAGCATCACATCACATCAACAATGCCACTAGATTAACATGCAGAACAATAGCATTAGTATTACTGTCATGAGAGTAGCACATGGTCAGTAAATGTGCAATCAAATTTGTGTAGTTCCACTGGGATGAAGCAATGTTAGCGGTGTGAGATTTAAGTGTAACTGCAAAAACACAATTCATGGGAAATAAATAAAGACGGAAGCACTTCATAAAATGGTGGTGGCATTGCTTCAATTTATCGACGGCACTAGACCATTACTTATAGTGACATTCGGTGGCATTGCTTAATGATTCATGTGATTTTACATTAATGGTAGCGATATGGGCGTAGGGACAGCAGGTATCTACTACTTTCCCTATTTCCTCTTAGAACCAAGTCCTAGATTCATGCTACAACTTTCCCTCTTTCTTCCCTGTTTGAACCAACGCTTAGAGTCGACTGTATGAACTAGCTTTACCTCTAATAATACTAGAAGTCTAGGTGGCTTTGGAATAGCAGACGAAAGTAGAAAAGGATCCACACGAAGGGAGCTGGGGCAGTAGAGCAAGGCATGTTTCGAAGGAATATATACCTGAGGGTTGTCTGCATGTGGCAAAGACGGCATCGGGAGGCCGCATCTTGGCCAAAATACCACAGGGAGGAAGAAGGGGTCGGAGGCCCTCCCGAGCCAGCGCTCTCTCGGAGAGGACGACACGGCCTCTGATCGGGATGCGCAGGCAGCCGTTGGTCTCCTCCCTCGCCCCTGATGACAGCGTGAACGATGCACCTACACCCCTGCCCCGGTCGAGGTTGTCCGGCCGGATTTGTGACCAGCCGTGAGCTGAGAGAGAGTGTGGCCTCCTATGTCTTGCTTAGATCTGGAGAGCATGAGAGAGTGAATGAGAGGAACCCTAGTAAAGCAAGCACTAAGGCTCCTGCTTTTATAGATAGTGGAGTGATTTTGTTGTACCAGCTTCAAAAAAATGCACTCCTACGTGTACCCACGAGTGGGTGTGAGAGAACTAGTGCATGTGTGCACCGCTTCTCTTCGTGAGAGTACAATATACTATGCCCAAAGAATGTTCACCGCAAGAGTAATAGTGTAAGTGTGTGACGCGTGAGCGAAAATAAAATGTGCGCACCATCTTTTGTTTTTTAGAAGTTCTGAGGGTAGGGTGTGAAGAGCACATATGTGCATGACATCTACCTGCAGATAGACGATGGGTGCGACATGCGAGTCTGCGAGAGGACTCGGGAGAGTCGTGACTCGTGAGGGTGCGTGTGCGTGAGAGAGGGGGGGCACGTATCAATGCAATGCATGTGTCCGTAAATCATTACCCGGCAAACGTTCGCCACAAGCCTTTTCCCGACGAACGCCGTAAGAACCGTTAGATCGGCATCCGATAGTGTCAGTTTTGCCATGTCATTTAACAGAACAGCCACTCCTCCTACACACAAATCTTCCACGTGAGTGTTAGCAACTGTCGTATGCTCCCTTCGTTCCGAAATGCAGTGCATATAGCTTTATTGAAAATTCGAACCTCGCAAACTTTTACCGAGTTTTCGTGTACCAAATTGCACATGTAGAATACCCTGTATATATATCATTTCATTCATCTTCGAGAGCTAACTATAAAGATGGGTGAGGAGTCTACAAAGAAAGAGCATCGTATCACCTGCAGCAATTCCAACCATCCTTTAGTGTCGAGGAATATCATAGGAACTCTATATGATATGATTTTTATAGGATTTTTACTTTAGAGCCAATTGGTTCATAGGAATAGATTCATATACTCCACATTTCAAAGGAAACAAACATGATATCATTTCTATAGCTTTAGATCCCCTTGGTTCATATGAATGGATTCCTATAGTCCCTTAATTCCAAAGGAAAATAAACATTAGCGTATATTCAATAGAAAAGTTCCTATGATATGAACCAAATTACATCTCTTTTCTAATCCCTCCTCATAGGAATTGAGATACATGTCATCTCTAGATTCAATAGAAAAGTTCCTATGATGTGAACCAAATGACATCTCTTTTCCAATCCCTACTCATAGGAATTGAGATGCTCCATGTCATCTCTTTCCCTACAACTTCCATGTATACATCTTCTATTCCTAAATAGATAGTACAACCCACTAGTAGCTTTTTTCCAAAACATGCAACTATGGCACAAGAACTATATAGTGTGCCAATAACTTTGAAAGATGGTCGCTGGATGAAGCTAATCCGACAGTGTAGAGATAGGAAAATCCGAGCACTACTGGCCGTTGGATATCATCAACATTCCACCAGATCTGCCACATGTACAATTTAGAAGACTCCATGGTTGAACTTAAGCATAATGCACAAACCTCAAAACACAAGCACTTCTCCTTTGTTCTAGAATCTTCTGTATCATAATTGATTATTTTTTTCTAAATGAATTGCCATTATTTGTTTTTTACTTTATGATTTACAATGCACAACCCCATGAATCTTAACATTTTTATAAAACTAATTGATTTTGAATGAAATGAACTATAAGAACTAAACGAACATCTACATCATGCATATATGACCCAAAGCTTTACATGCTATAGTGTGTATTTATTCATAATTTGGTTTTGAAATCTCATGCGTTCAATACATGTGTACCTTACTAGTTTTGAGTAGAGTAGCAAATTTCACGCGGCCCTGGGTATATCAAAATGCAGGGCCCATGCATCATTGCCTTTCGATCGAACCTACGTCCACAATTTTTTGTACGTACTATATATCCACTGGCCCCCAAACCCAAAATGCTGCCTCGTTCCCGTAAAACCAAGCGGCCCACACATATTTAAGGCATCGACTCGAACCTGTTTACTATGACGTGGCCCCGCACGCCATAGTACTCCTACAAACCCTACCGCCGCACTCATCATCGGTTTTCTTCAAGAGGACGAGGGAGAAGCCGATTTGTAGTGGAGGCGCTTAAAAAAAGGATCTGTAGTGGACACCCCTACCCTAGGGTGCCCTAGGTAGCTGCCGCACGCATCATTTTTTTCTCTTATCTTTATGCTCTTGCGCCCTAGAGTGAAATGATGGTTGCTTCATCCGTCCAGCTTAATGCGGGAAAGGTGGGGCTTTGTGATTTGACCCCTCATCGCTCATTTTCTACTACTGCGGCGCTACGACCGGGGTGCCTCCAATTCCAACCGCTGCTCCGAACTGTAACTTGGTGCATCACACGTGGAACAAGATGGTGGATGAGCCACATGTCAGCCAAAGGGGCCCTGTTAAGTATGTCGCCATTTCGTGTGTGGACTGACCCTGCTTGAGTTGCTACGCCAACACGACAGGACCAACCTACCACTTGGTTTTGCTCCTTGGTGAATCCCGACTATATTGATCTAAAAAGATACATGCTGAACTACCCTCTCCGTCTCAGTTTTTTATTTTTAGGCATCTCAATTTATAGGGCCTGCACGTAGTTCTAGGTCATCCATTTGACTAACTAAATATGAGTTACCATGTCACAAAAAGTATATCATTGGATTCTTAAGCGGATGTAGTTGTATTTAAAAGTCGAGGGCGGGGCTTTTCCTGCACGGTAGGCGGGGCAGTTCCGCCTAGTCGGTTCGACAGAGACGCGAGAAGATAAGGGAGTAGGATGCTGCAAACGTAGGGCTATGTGATCTGACAGCGAGTTACTGCTGTACAGGTGGGGCCCCGTGATTTGACTTGCCATTATCATTTTAACTGTGGCGCTAGGACCGGCGTGAGTCTCCTGATTCCTGACCACCTCCATACAGGTGCCTCTCCCAATGCTCCACCATGTAGTAGAGGCTGGCTCTTGCATGAGAGCCCACTTCTCCACTTTTTCCTTGCCTCTCTTTCCTCAACATATGCAAAAATGCCATGTAAAGCACACTATTGTACTTACTTTTACTTGCTCCTACAGGTGCTAAGCTTGCCACATAAGCATAAAGTCTGATGTGGCAAGTTAATCAAGAAGAGAGAGACTAGTTTGGTGACCCAAGGAAGAAACGGTGCTAAGCGCATATACCTAGGTGAAAAGACAATTTTGAGTCTATAGCTAATTAAATGAAGCAAACTTAGCAACACCATTTCATTGGAAGAGGTCACTCCTTGGCAAATGCAATAAATACTAGTACTCCCTGTGTCCCATAATATAAGAACATTTTTGGCACTACACTACTGTCAAAAATGTTCTTATATTATGGGACGGAGGGAGTACGAAGAAAGAGATAGAGAGAAGTAAAAAAATACACTTATAGCCAACCTTATAGCCAACCTTGTTGTAGTATGAGTGACTAAGTGATGACTATGTATGACATGCCAACATCAGATAGCTTAACGCACCGTGTTAAATCTCCAAGGGCGCGACCGCACGAGCGACGCGACGGTCGTGGTAGGCGAGACCATGATACGGGCTGCTGGCAGCCCTTGGATCTGAGATCAAACGGTTGCATGCTAATTTGCTGAAAATTTGCAGAATAACCCTCCAGGATAGGATATTCACCCATAGGTCTAGAATCACGCCATGCAATCGTTCGATCTCAGATCCAAGGGCTCTCGCAAGCCCGTATCATGGGAGAATGGAAAGACACTACCCTGCCGTTCGCACGCTGGCAGTTCGCTCCTACTCGTCCCCGCATCCTTTAATACTACGGCTGTTCGCTCCTAGTCGTCCCGTCCATTCACATTAAGGTAGTTCCATTAATCCTAACCCTCCTCCCAAATCCATGGCATCCCAAATCTCCATGATCGGCGGTGAGTACAAGGTTAGAACCATCACCAGCGATGAGTTCGTCGTCATCTACACCAGTTCTTCCGCGACGGTGAAAGGATGCCTTTCTCGCTTCAGACGCATGTTTGAAAACTCAGATGATGTGTGGGTCGCTGGGCTAGATGTTGAGGACACCACAGTCTTGGAATGAGAGAAGGATCTAAAGGACGAAGAGAGGAAGATGCCCGCCATGATCCAGGTTTGCGTACATAACGTTTGCTTGGTCTACCACATATGCCATGCCGATGTTGAGTGCCAGGATTTTAAGAACTTCCTCAAGGACAAAACAGTGAAATTCGTTACTATAGACTTTAATAACGAGAATGAAGTCCTGGGTCGGATAGGCCTCGTTGTAGGCAACCCCTTCGACCTCTAGAAGAATCGGCTACTGCCCTCTCGTCAGCCTTCAATGCTGACCCTGGGAGGAGCCATGGTTCATCCTTCGTGCCGTAAACTGGAGAAACCTCATTACACGTTTCATCGTCATGCATGGTAGCGGAATGTACTAGATATAGACCACATCCACTACGCTGCAATGGATGGCTACCTTTGTTTCAATATCTACAAGGGTTGGATGAAGAGCAACAACCAAGTGTGCGGTTCAAGCAAAGAAGTATCAGCTAAGAGGAAGAGGGACAAGGACGAAGTCGAGGACGTGGACGAGGACTCCGAGTAAGGTGGCAGTGTCGTTGCTCATGGTGGTTCTAAACTTCTAATGCAGTGTCTACCGGATTAGTTGCATAGTTTAATTTCATGTGTGCTTAGTTTAATTTGAGGGGTGTGTTGTGCTGATCCCCCAGCAGAACTATGTTATGTTTCTTCTTGTTACTTTAACTCTTCAGTATATACATACTACTAGTATTTCTTTAATAGAATTTAGCACCCCAATTAAGCACGTACTAGCTTTTTTAATAGTACTATATGCATAATTTGGCGACGAGCGCTCTCTATATGTACCACCTTTTTTTTAATTTCAATTTTTGCTCCATGGCGCAATCCATCGATAGTACTACTGTGCAAAAGTATACATTTTTAAAGGCTAGAGTACTGTTCATCACATATATAGCCAGTTAAATTCTCAACCTAGAACAACGTGCATGCCATGTAGTAAACCGATACGAAGGAAGTATAGTAAAAATGAGGTGATTTTACCGAGCGATCGGCGGGGGAGCATGGCCTGTCATGCGGTCCCACGTGTCATGATGTACCAAGGCGATGCGCATGTCCCTCCTGAGGTAGAAGCAATACTATGTGGTTTGAGATGATGGCGAACCGAAGTGTGAAATAATGGTTTCTTAGTCCGTCTGGGAAGGTGCGGCATTGTGATTTGACGTCTCATTGCTCATTACTACTACTAGGCCGATACGAGTGGGCTGCACCCCCTGCTGTTCTGCACTGTTATTTGGTGCTTGACACGTCAAGCCGGTTGCTATGTGTCCCACATGTCGGCGACAGGAAGTACAGAATTCATGAAAGGGAGCGTCGACGGAGGAGTATACTACAGAATTCATGAAAGGGAGCGACTTAGTTTTGGAAAAATCTGTTTTTATGGAGTACGTACCCACTAGGGTTTATAGGGCTCATCTAAAAAACATTCGTTTTCCCATTTGATAAGTCCCAATTCTACTATACTAGTAGTAGTACCATTACATGTTGGATTTCGAGGTGCGTTAGATCACCCGACGCAAGTAGTGTCAAGAGGAAACTAACCAATGCATGTACAAGTTCATGGAAGTTTACTGGTCATTCATGCATTCGTTCTAATTAATGCCTTGGTAAACATAACTTATTGAGAGAAACGAGAGTACTAATTACTTGTGCAAACTACGAAATTAATTCGACCACTCACCGTCTACCTTGGTTGGAGAGATTTTGAAGTTGAGCCATAAACTGGAAATGAGGGAGTAGTAACTTTTGCCTCGATTACTATTTGTGGCATTGTATAGATGAAAAATGTATTTTTTATAGTGGCCTTGTATAAGTAAATGGAGGGAGTACTAACCAAGGTACGTAGTAGGGACGAGGAGTAAACAGAGGGAGTAGTAAAATTTTCTCCTCGTGCTGCGAGCCACCGCGCGTGTGGGCGAGGGAGCGGCCGTAAGGCATACAGTAGTAGGATTACTACTACTACTACTACTACTCATAAGCAAGCTTCACCTCATCCTGCGAGCCACCGCGCCCGTGGGCGGGGGAGATGGCGTACTAAGCAAGCTTCTCCTCATTCTGCAAGTTGACGGGACACATCAAAAGTACTCCAGTGTATAGAGCCTTACCTCTAAGGTAGGCCCCACATGGTTTGCCTCTTTTTTTAACATAGAACGTCAAGTCGCAATTTGTTTGTTCACCCGTGGTAGACGATCCTCCCTCCACCAAGTGGACAACCAGTACACATGCCAAATTATCACGTGGGCTGCCTTTTTCGTACAGAAATGAGCTCCACCATGTACTTGCGCGGGTGTGGATGGGAAAGAGACGGGAGTACATGCGCCGTGCGTGCACCTCTTCTCTTTGTGCACGTCCCCCACCTACGTGGGTGTGTGTGAGAGAGATACAAACCTAGACATAATGCGCCGTCCATCCCCATGCCTCCTCCCAGTCCGACCACCAGTCACCACCACGCCCCACTCCTCCTCACCTTATCTCTCATCTTTCTCCCTCCATTTTTATATACAAGGGGGCACTATCAAAATTACAATTTGCAGATATACACGGCCACTAACACTAATAGATGCAATATTAATGGTGTTTGCCTCGTGGTACTTGGAAAGGAGGGTATTAATTATCCCTTGCATGCATGTGGGAGTTTGTAAAAAAATGCATCTTGATGTTCTGTGCAATGCATGGGCATCTTGCTAGTCCATGAAAACAACACATGGCAAAATTCCACGGCGAACGAGGGATTTGAATCTGTTGGGAGGGGCTGTTTGGATCTTGCCCGGGGTAGCCAAAATATTGGCGACCCTTTTGTCCACCGGTGCCTTTGCCACCGATGAACGAGGAATGGCTCGGGTGCTTATGCTGTCATGCATCCTCCAGCGCGCACATTGGAGATGAGCTCGCACGAGTTGTGGCTTTTTGTCCCACAACGCTGCCCGAGCTGCCCGCAGACCGACCGGCGACCTGCAAATTACGCCATCCAACCATAGCCGCACACATTATGACAGCAACTCAACTAACCGGACGAAATTCACGCAAACACGTAGACAAACTGATATTTCATATAAACAATGACGGAAATCATATAAAATTCCGGATTTTCATACAAACATGACGGATTTCATTACATTTAAATGAACTACGCAGTGCTAGTTCTGGACAGCAGAGGTATATAATACCTAGCCTAAATGGTCGCCCGCCGATCAATTTGTGTTCCTCATGTCCGGCAGTACGATCACCGGACTGCCGGGAGCCCCGGAGGTATATGCTTCAGCGCAAAGGATGGCTCGCTTCCCCACTGGCCAACTAATATCATTGGCTGGTGCCGAAGATGATGGTGGCCGACATCGGTTCGAGTTCATCACCGACCACTACTTCACCATGGCCGGCACTGGCTCGAGTTCATCCTAACATTCCCCTCTTCCGTGGAGCCCATGCGGGGTCGACGAAGGTCCTCGCACCAAAAGGATCCGGCAAGACACCTGCTGTGTATGACGGCATCGCCTCCGCGGTGGCCTTCATGGGACCCAAGCGGCAGTGGCCTCCTGTGTTCTACTTCTCCTCGATGATGGCGGCGGACGCGGAGGCGCTGGCCACCGACTCATCACTCTCCGTGCACCCGGGTTCTGTCGCTGCTTGCATGGCGCGGCCGCCGGCATGGGAGTCTCGACCACAGAAACAGGAGATGCGGTACGAGGCGGCGACGTGGACAGCAGCAATGACGCTCGTGCGCCGCTCCTCATCGAGCTAGCCTGGAGCGGCGAGTTGTTGAACCGTGCGCCAGCTGGGGGTGGCAACTGGCTCCGTCGGGCAAGGGGAGGGAGGTGGATCAGCAAGCCACATAGCTCGTATCCGGCGGGCTACCCAGCCGGCTTGGATGCGGAATAACTACTCTTCGTAAGACATTGTAAGAGTGGACAAAATGGTGGAGGAGATAGGGGAGTGGCGGAGGTGTGCGATTCTTGGCCGGCATTGCGTTTAATGCCAGCCCGGTCATGAACGGACGTATGTCCAGAGTGGGTTTCTCGGCTTCCACACGGGCGGGTTTCGTGGAGGCGTTTGAATGCGGCATGGAGGCATGTTCAACCGAGCGTGCAGCGAGTGGCGCCCTTGACTCTGACCTAGGACACCATGCCGTTCTTCCACTGACGTGTGGGCTCTTTGGGTGCATGGCCAGCATGTCAGTGACCCAACATAAGCAGCGCACAGCAGAGGAACCTTTGGTTGGCCAGGGCAGTCAGAAGCGAGCATTTCATAAACCGATGATTGTTCATTGAGTGTGACATCATCTTTTTCATGTAGATAAGCCTACTATGTTGATAGCCCGTTCGATACGTTGTGATTCATAAAGACCGCTGCAAACATCAATGTTCCGCTTATCACAGATAAGATTGATTAATACCCGTAACAATCCATGTCCTTAACAAAGGGTGCATGCACATATAGGTTGAGCGTGTGACTTACGTCGCGTGCTGTGTGCATGTAGGCATGCGAGTGTTGTGTGCGTGCAAGGGTACGATTCAGTGTTGCATGCATGGGTGCCTACGTGCGTATGTTCGTGAGTGCATGTGTACCTGTCAGTGTTGCATGCCAGCGTGCGTGCGTGTGTACGTTATGTGTACGTGTCAGTGTTGCACGCCTGCATGCGTGTGTGTCTTGCGTGCGTGCATGTGTACGTGCGGGGTGAGGCTACTCGTCAGTCGACTGACTTTTTCATCTCTGGTCATTAGATTTTCCAGCCGTTGGATACGAAATCAAGGGCCTCCAGTTTATAATCAAACTCCACCCCCCCTGAGCCATCAGCCACCACCGGCCGAACCGCCAGCCCCAGCCGCCCGGGGCTGGCCCGCCCTCCCGAAACCACTCCCCACCACCGGTCCGCCGCTGCACCGGCCATCCCTCTAGCCCCCCCCCCCGCCGCGCCGAGCTTTTTCTCCGGCGATCCCCACCCCACCGCCCAATGAACACCCCCAACCACTGGTGACTGCCAACCAGAGGTCTCACGACTTTGAATACCCACCGACCACTAATTTATTACCATTTTTGTCCTTCATATATGCGCTGAAGGGTGGGCCCTATGGTAATGTGTGCTGCTGAATGTCGACTATTTGACAGGTCAATTGATCGTGTTATCAACAAATTACGGAGCTGTATGGTGAGCCAGTGACCGCATGATCACCCTAAAATGTACTCCTATTTTATTAACACAGTACAGACTCAAACTACCATTTCTTTCTTTCATATACGGGCTGACAGGTGGGCCCCATGGTTACTTGCCCCGATGGTGCAACACTAGTTGCGCCGCGTGGAACGTTTGACTGGTTAATTGATTGTGTCATCAACAAAATATGGAGTTGTACGGGTGAGCCAGTCACCGTATAATCATGACATGTATTTGTTTAACACGGTACAAACACAAGGGCTCATATATATGCGCAAGCACTCACCGCTATAAGCGCACACACGCGAACCCTACCCCTATGAGCACCTTTGAGAGAGTGGGCCAGCATATATGATCTTGAGATTTTACGAAGTCACCATAGGTGCCTCATAGTCGAGTGGTACGTCTCCTCCCACTGAACGTACATCACCGGAAAATACTAAAATTAACACAAGATAAATGCGAGCACCGGGACTTTAACCTTGGTGGGGTCAAGAAACCACTGTCCTCCTAACCATCCAACCACATGTTGGTTAGCACGACAAAATGTATGTGGTGACCATGATGAGCTTATTCTGAAGTACAGTGACCATATCATGCTTTCGCTTCAAATACAATGACCTTAAGTGTCGTCAAAAAAACACGGAGCACGCATCAAATGCAAAGTCCGTCAGTGTCATCAACAAAATATGGAGACATATCATGATCTAGATACCGTTGTACTATTGTATATGCTTATTTTTTTAGTGGCCGATTGCATGTGTGGTGTGGTGGGCACATCATTTCTAGTTGTGGTGGGTCAACATGAAGACTCATGGGTCGGTTCCATCCTGCGCCACATATAGGTTGGACCGAGATGTGTTATACGAAGACCCATGTGGAGGACTCGGCGTACAACACAAAGCTACCAGAGTCGCGGAGGACTCTATCCCCACTGGTGATAAGCCGACTATATATGATTTGTAACCCTAGGCCCTTAGTATGTTATACAAGATTGGGGGCTAGTTCGTCGATAGTATACACACACGCACAATGCCTGGTATTCACGTGTACTTTGTACACACCCCTATCACTAATATACAGTACCAGGAGTAGGCTCTTTCTTCAACTGCAAGGGCCGATCTGAACTAGGGTAAAACTTTGCCTCGCATTACTATCTAGCCTAACAGCCAGGGATATCCTACCGAATGATATGATGAAATCATATCTGCCAACTACTAAGAGAGAGGTGTGTCGGGGGGGGGGGCAATGTGTGCGAGAGAGGTCTAAAGATAATGTGCGTGTGGGAGACACGTAGGCACATATATGTGCGTATAGAGGGCTAGTAGAGACCGTGCGTGTGTATATATGCATGGGAGAGAAATAGTGTTTTCCAACTGAGATTAGTGAAAAGAGTGGTACATAGTAATCAGAAAGAGAGAGAGAGAGAGAGAGAGAGAGAGAGAGAGAAACAGAGAGAGCATGTGCGTGAGACACCACTACACCCTAAGAGAGATTGTGAGCATGTGTGAAAGAGAAATGCCGATGCATATAAAGTGTGTGCACTTATGTGTTAGATAGAGAGATATATAACGCGTTTGTGAGAACGGGGCGAGGCATAGTGCATCTGCGCGTAAAAGGCGGTTCTATGCATTAAATTAAAGTATAAATGTCATTATTATTTTTGGATGAGATCATGAATTTTGCAAATTGCATATGGACGAAAATCGGTCTATCAGACACCCATACTCTATTGAATTCTAGCATGTGCATGTGTTTATTTCATATTATTGATCCATAGAGTGAGAGTGATTTGAAATACAGGCAATGGATGCTTTTGCAATTCATATATAAACATTAATTAGTGCACTCCATGTTGTTAGTGTCAAGCACTTTATACATTTGTCACTTGCATGGATACATTCCAAATTGCTAGCTACGAAATAGAATACATGTTGAATTCAACATAAAGGGGGTTTCAAAGATTCAAATTCATAGGAAGTGCATTCATCTATTTGAACCCGAGATAATGGCATTTGTAAATCATATGTAAAAGGGGACATCAATCTTTGTTGTGAGTTTGAAAATGCTATATATATTCATAAACATATCTAACTTTTTTTTGCAACCGAGGAGATTATATCTGGAACCATGCCTGAACTGAGGTAAGTTGCATATTTTTTAATATATACTCGTGTACAATGTATATTCAAATGTACCCCCTCCATTCTAAAATAATCGTAGCTTTAGGATTTTCAAGAGTAAAGATTTGTGAAGTTTGACAAATCCTGAAAGTTTAATTCAAGAGAACCGAAAATGTTAATGCTTCTGCTCCCAAATATTGAACAAAGCGCCAAATAGGCCTCTGGTCACCCAAAACTACGCGAGACTAATGTTTGGTGGTAGGAAATTACTGTCCTGACTCTGGCCCGTGTAGCCTATCGTCCCGATGTCCAAAGGTCTAAACCGGGGTAGGTTTGTAACTTCACTAAGACGCCAGTCTCAACCGCCTCTAAGAAGCATTCATACGCCGTGGGCGCCTAAACACCCATGCGCTCAGCCAAAATCTATCCCGCCCACATTTGGGACACCTGACATGACTGTCCTACCCCCAACCGCAATATGTCTGAAATTTTATATGGGGGCAAAGTTTGTAACTTTCCCCAAATTTCAAACAAGCGTGTCTCAAACCGAAACATTGTTCCCCCTTAGTTCCCCGCCTCCCTCAGTTTCCCCATTCATACTCCGTGGGTGCAAAAACGCCCTCTCCACCAGCCGTGAAACCCCAGCCTCCTCCGTCCTCCACCCCAGAGCGGCCAATCCACTGCCGCCCTCCTCCATCACGCCGGAGCCGGTACCCCAACGTCGTCGTCCAACGCAACCGCAACCGCAATGCCCTCAAGGATTAGTAGTGAAGTCGAGGCAGAGCTGCCTCCACGACACCGACACTGACGTGCGCCATACTAGAACCACTCCGACCATGCCGTCCTGTGCCTCATTGTTGCGGCTCCACTGTCGCAACCGTCCACCGCACCGGAGCTGTTCCTGCTACGCTGTCGATCGCCGCCTCGGATCTGCTTCCCCGCCGCCGACAGACGGCCACCGCACCACAGTCAACAACTTGTCCATGGGTTCGTCCAAGGATGCACCGTCCTCCACAACTTCTGGTTTCCGGCGAACAACAAGAAGATCGTCGGAAAAACAGAAGGAGGACACAACACTGCCAGCAGAAAGAGGTACTCCTCTTCCCTTATTCGTGCTAATCTTACGTCTCCGCTCACACCGTATTCATCCAACGAAAGAAACTAGTTGAGCGCTTCTTACTGCATCTTCTTCATGATAATAAATGCACAAGGTTTCCTCCCTTTTACTATTTCACCTTTGCTAGAGGTCAGTAGCCCGCCTACATTTCAATTCAGGGTCAGTCGAACCGCAATTAAAAGAAGCAGCACCCGCTTAGGCACGCGGAGCACCTAGTCCGCCTGTTCCCCGGGGAAGCGGCGCATTGGTGTCTATCTGTAACGCCCCGAGACCGACGCTCCAGAAGACTTCCAGCTATTCCGAGTTTCACCGTGTGTTTCTTTTGTGCTTGCTCTTTTATTTTTGCATTGCATCATGTCATCATGCCAGCATGTCATTTAATTTTTAAAACCTCAACTAAATAAATTGCATAGATCTTTTGATCTATTTAAATTGAGGGATATTCACATGGTGATTTCTCTTTATTACATATCCTCCCAATATTTTAGGGAGCTACAATAAATATTCCATTCGTATGGAATCATCCCAAACAAACTGGCATTTAAAACCACTCTCGTTTCCGAATATTCTAACCTTGATCTTTCTCAAATTTGCTCCGGTTCAAGTTGTCATGCTTTGAAATATGTCAAAGTAGATCCATGTCAGTTTTGAGCTCAACTTGTATTTATTTGCCTTACCAAATAAATATATCTACACTTCCCTTTTTTTATAAAAGGAAATAACCCGTTTCTTTTCCTTTTAAAGCCGATCAGGCCCCTGGCCATTTTCCTCCCCACCGGACTGGCCCAGCCAGCTTTGCAGCCCAACTGGCCGGTTCGGCCCACCTAATCCTCAGCCCATCTAATCCCTATAACCCTTGCCCGCCACCTCTGGACCCTCGTCTCCCTCTCCTCGACCCCCTCCGCCGCCAACCACGCGCAGCCCTCGACCCCCTCGCTCCACCACGCTGGCGACCCCTCCAACCGCCTTGCCGCCTTCCCCGCACCCCTTCTCCTCCCCGACTTCTCCTCACCCGCCTCCTCATTTGCCCAGCGCCGCTGCCTCGCCAGCTCCTCCGCCGGATCTCGCCTCCGTCAGAGCCGGCAGCAGCAACAGCTGCACCTTCCCCGATGCCATCTCGTGCTCGCCTCCGACCCGATTCGCTGCCGCCGCCATCCTTCGCGCCTCCACGCGGTTCCCCTCGCCGCACCTCTTCGAGTCAGAGCTCCGCCTCCCCTGCTCCGCGCCAACCGATGCTGAGTGCTCCTCCTCCCGGCCTCCTCGCGCCCATCCGCCCCTGCTGGCATTGCTCAGCTCCGGCCCCGACCTCCATCTCTCGACAGTAGCGTTGCCCACTGCTATTTCGCCCGTGCTGGTGACCCCTCGGGCTGCCGCGTTGCCATTCACCAGAGATCACGCCGCCTTGTTTGCTTCCTCTTCCGGCAACTTTCGTTGACTAGCAGCCGTGGCCCTCTGCTGCCTCACCCTGTTGTGGCCATCCCCTGCTCGTTTTGTCGCCGCTAAGACCCGTACCCGGACCGTCAAGCATTCAGGGATTCACCAAGTACCCTTCGAATGCGCCAAGTTCGACTACATGAACGGTCAAGTATCTCTACCGTCGCCCGGACATCTATGGAAACGTGTAAGACTACGATGCCAAGTACCTCTACCCATGACCCGAACGTCTACGACCCGTGTACAACGTCGCCAAGACTGGATCGACAAGTACCCCAACAACGTGTGTACCACTACCGTCGACCCTGAAAGACTCCGTGGACGTCAAGTTCCTCGTCGTGACCCCGAACGTAATGTGTACAACTACCGTCGCCGTGTACCACTACTTCCACTACCGCCGACATGTACAACTATGAAACGTGAACGACTACTTCCACAACCCGCGAGTACCACTACTTCCTTCGACGCTTCGAAGGTATAACCCCGAGACGACCGCCCGTGAACGAATGCTTGTGTGTTGTATGAGATGCTCGTGTTTGCACTGTGTCTGAGAGAGGTCTTCGCACGTTCGTCGTTTGCCATGCCGCCGTCCCGTGGGAACCCGGAATCTGGGAACACCCCACCATCCTTGCATGACATGCTCACGCCCACTTTCTTTTGCACCGACATCTCGACGAGTTGTCGGATCATCAAAATGTTGCCGTGGCACCCCTTTTGTTCCGCGATGGTGACCAAATGCTCCCTATCATATTAGATGTCAACATTTTCATAAAAAAAATGCATAAACCTTGATTATGTCATCCGCATCATGTTAACAACATTTAAATGGTTAAAATTGTGTTTGCATTAAATTGCTAAATGACATATGGGGATTTTCCGGAATTGTAGTTTGTTGTTTCCGGCCTCATTTAAACTTGCCTAAATAGTTAGTTCAATTATGTTTCACCTCTTGCCATGTTTGACAACATTTAATATTGTTTGTTAGTCTAAACGAGAGAGAACTAAATATTTGAATGTGGTGTTTCGTCAATATGCAACTCGTTGCATATTGAGATCCACTTAACTTGTAGTATTGTTTGTTGCACTTTGCCATGCCTCATTAAACCGGACATGCATCATACTTGTTTGCGCATCATGCCATGTTTATGCTTGTGCGTTTACCATGTTGTTTGCTTCTTTCCGGTTTGCTTCTCTTGTTAGCTTCGGTTTCATTCTGGAGTTGTGAGGATTTGTTCGACTACGTCTGTTTGTCTTCTTCATGGACTCGTTCTTCTTCCTTGCGGGATTTCAGGCAAGATGACCATTACCCTCGATACCACTTCTATCTTTGCTTGCTAGTTGCTTCGTTCTATCGCTATGCTGCGCTACCTATCACTTGTTAACCATGCCTCCCAAATTGCCATGCCAGCCTCTAACCTTTTTTACCCTTCCTAGCAAACCATTGCTTGGCTATGTTACTGCTTTGCTCAGCCCCTCTTATAGCGTTGCTAGTTGCAGGTGAAGTTGAAGATTGCTCCATGATGGACAGGATTATGTTGGGATATCACAATATCTCTTATTTAATTAATGCATCTATATACTTGGTAAAGGGTCGAAGACTCGGCCTTATGCCTGGTGTTTTGTTCCACTCTTGCCGCCCTAGTTTCCGTCATACCGGTGTTATGTTCCTTTATTTTGCGTTCCTTACATGGTTGGGTGATTTATGGGACCCCCGTGACAGCTCGCTTTGAATAAAACTCCTCCAGCAAGGCCGAACCTTGGTTTTAACATTTGCCACCTAAGCCTTTTTCCCTTGGGTTCTGCAGACTCAAGGGTCATCTTTATTTTACCCCTCCCGGGCCAGTGCTCCTTCGAGTGTTGGTCCGAACTAGAGCCACTTGCAGCGCCACCTCGGGGAAACTTGAGGTCTGGTTTTAGTTGTACGTAGTGTTCATCCGGTGTGCCGTGAGAACGAGATCTGTGCAGCTCCTATCGGGATTTGTCGGCACATCAGGCGGCTTTGCTAGTCTTGTTTTACCATTGTCGAAATGTCTTGTAAACCGGAATTCCGAGTCTGATCGGGTCTTCCTGGGAGAAGGAATATCCTTCGTTGACCATGAGAGCTTGTGATGGGCTAAGTTGGGACACCCCTACAGGGTATAATCTTTCGAAAGCCGTGCCCGCGGTTATGCGGCAGATGGGAATTTGTTAATGTCCGGTTGTAGATAACTTGACACCAGATCCAAATTAAAATGCATCAACCGCGTGTGTAGCCGTGATGGTCTCTTTTCGGCGGAGTCCGGGAAGTGAACACGGTTTTGGGTTATGTTTGACGTAGGTAGGAGTTTAGGATCACTTCTTGATCATTGCTAGCTTCACGACCGCTCCTTTTGCTCTCTTCTCGCTCTTATTTGCGTATGTTAGCCACCATATATGCTTAGTCGCTTGCTGCAATTCCACCTCATTACCACTTCCTTCCCATAAGCTTAAATAGTCTTGATCTCGCGGGTTTTGAGATTGCTGAGTCCTCGTGACTCACCAGATACTACCAACAGTTGCAGGTGCTGATGATACCAGTGCAGGTGGTGCAACCAAGCTCAGATGGGAGCTCATCGAAGACCTTGGTCGTTGCTATGTTTCGTTTCATGTTGATCAGTAGTGGAGCCCAGTTGGGACGATCGGGGATCTAGCAGTTGGGTTATCTTCTTTTCTTTTGGCTTTGTCCGTAGTCGGACTATGTGTGTACTCTGAATGATGTATGATTTATTTATGTTCATTGTGTGAAGTGGCGATTGTAAGCCAACTCTTTATCCCATTCTTCTTCATTACATGGGATTGTGTGAAGATGACCCTTCTTGCAACAAAACCACAATGCGGTTATGCCTCTAAGTCGTGCTTCAACACATGGGAGATATAGCCGCATCGTGGGTGTTACAAGTTGGTAGTCAGAGCCATCCCTGACTTAGGAGCCCCCTGCTTGATTGTTTGCTGGCGTTGTTGAGTCTAGAACAAAAATGTTTTGAGTCTTAGGATTATATATATCGGAGAGTAGGATTCTTTTTACTCCTCAGTCCCTTCTTCGCTCTGGTGAGGTCTCCTGACGTAGATGTTTTGACTTTCCTCTCTTCAAATTTCACTAAATTTTTCTTTTTACTCCTCAGTCCCCTCTTCGCTCTGGTAGGATCACGCGGGTATCTTGGAATCGTTTCGATGGTTTTGTGACGAGAACAATGTTCTTGGTGCCTCCTGTCTTTTATGTGGCAGTGACCCGGGGAGTTGAGCTCCAAGGTGTTGTCGTCCTAATTTTATCGTTGCAGTTCTAGAATACCTGAGTTTTGCCGACATCAAAAATCTCTTTTATGCAGTTGTTGGTGAGATAACCTCGACGCCACCCAGTACTGGGGCGGGAGTTCGGGAGTATTGCCATAACTCGTATAACGGATGCTTTTCGAAGGTTGAGGTACATGATTTCCGAAGGTTTCTTGGTTATGTGTTGACGGATGGATACAGCTGGATGTAGGGATTGTTAGTTTGGGTGAGATATTTATTGCTTCCCCTGTATCCCCAACACCAGATTGCATAACCAGAAAGTTTCGGGAGTTTTATAGGTGGGAATTCAATTAGCTCCTAGGATATCTTTTCGACAGATGCATGATATGAGATTGGGGTTCGACGTCTAGTGGTCCGCCTTTCCACAGTCGTTTTTATAGTGGTCTCGTTGTGTCTTAAAGAACCCTTGGCTATGCTGGTTCGGGGACACTTCGTATGTCATGTGCACTGCCTTGTACATGATGGTGCTGTACAATCGAGCCCGTGTGGGCCCCACCACGAAACTTCGGACGAAATCTCTATCATATGTTTGTTCCGGCTTATTCTGCAAGCCAAATCCTTTGTTTTGTGTTATATGTGGTATTCGAGTTGCTTCGAAGTCAAATGTTGAATCCATACCTTTCCTAAACGGTATTCTCATATTGCTATGTGAATACTAATCCTTCTTGATCATCGAGGTCGTCATGTTAGTTCTTTTCCAACCGACGTGCTTCTTTTCAAGTGGATCCGATCATTTCAACATTTGCGAGATCAATTCTAAGTTTTCTCAACGGTGTTTGTTTCATCTGTCCCAAGTTGCCTTTGTTTCCCGCCCTCCCACCCTTTTTCTTCAAGGACTCAGATTTCTTGATCATGTATCCCTTTTATTTGTGAGAAGTCTCTTCATTCGTTTCTTTCAATGTTCTTATCCGGTGATTCTCAAGAAGATACTAACGGAGCTTCAAGTTCATCATTCTTCGTCTCTTTTCTTTCCGGTGGATTTAACTCATGCTTTCGGTGTTGATCATATCCTTTTCCTCGTTCAAATGCTATCCCATGCCGGTGCATCTCATAATCGTTCACCTCTCTCTCTCTTCATATCCGAAGTGCCGAGGATATCTCAGAAGATTTGTGTCTCCATTATCAATCCGTTCAAGCTATTTGGAGATTATTATCTCATTCTAGTCATTTAATTCAACCGGTGCAATCTCTCTTCAAAATCGTTCAATGGTGTATCTTTTAGTGGGCCCTAACCCACAGGTCTTTTCCCAGGATCTTACCTGACTCTTCTAATTATCAGGAGCCATTCGCAAATTCATTTCCAATTTGATGTAAGAATGAATTTTCATCAGTCACATGCCTTCTCCAAGGTCGTTTTCAAATTCTTTTCATCTTTGGCTCAACCTTTTTTTTCTTTTAGTCCTTCCAGAGTGTCTCAACAATTCATGGTGGTGTTTCTCGTCGTCATTCTTGAATTTTGAAGACCGAAGAAGAGTTTTCTTCCAAATCTTATCCGTTCTCTCTTGAAGATTCATGGTTCTAGCTTGATGCCATCCTCTCATAATTGTTTTCGATTGTGAGAATTCTTTTCACACATCCGGAGCATTTCATGAGTTATTTCCATTTCTTTCCTCCTAAGGCCTTCATGTCATAATTCTCTTTCTCAGCGTGTAGCTATCGTTCTCAAAATCTTACCGGTGCATCGTTCAAATACCCTCTAATCAGTTCATGATCTCTTCGTTCTCATGTATCTAAATCTCCTCAAGTATCTTCATTCGTTTTCCAATTCTTCCCGGTGAATCATGCCTTTGGTACTATCATTTTAAATTCTTACGGTGGTTCGTTCAAGATTTCACTTCCTTCGTTATCATATTAATTCATTCGTTGTTTCCAAATCCCGCCGGTGGTTCCATCAATACATTCTCAGGTTTACGCTATATCCCTCTTAATCCTTTCTACGAGAATAAGTAGTATGCCAAATCCGTTGTTTGTCATCAATTTAAATTGGTGAAGGATACACATAACGTAATTCTTATTATTGTTTCATCCAAGTGATCCAGTTTCTTCTTTCCAGAGTTGTTCATCATATCACATTTCTTTGTTCGAGATGCTTTTTTTTCTTTGCGGAGTTCCAAGTTTTCCGCATTATCTTGTCGCGAAGCTCCATCTAATTCATCGCAAGGCTTCACCTTGTGTTTTCAACTTCTCTTTCTTTTTTATCATCCTTTTATTACCAGAGTTCTTCATGGAGGCTCAACATGGTGGTTCGTCAAGGATTCTTTTCATTCTTCAATTGTTCTTCAAGATTTCTCTTGAAGTTAACATCCGCCAAGCTATACTCTTAAATCAACATGGTGCCCAACACATGTCTTGTTTTGAGGAGTTCAAGTATTCTTCTTCTTGCATTTTGAAGTGCAGTTCTTTCTACCTTATCTTTTGAGGTGGTGTTATATCATTCTTGACAATTTCCATCCATGTTTCGCGATTCACATGTTGTTAAGAATGAGGTATTTTAAATCCATTAATCTCTTCATTGCAGTTATCTTGTGTCATATTTCACCTAAAGCCTTCCCTAAGGAATGTTGTTATTGTGGTGCTTATCAATGATACAAGTTATCTCTGTATCATCTTGGTGGTAGAAATTTTTCATCTCGTCGATGTTATCAATTATATTATTTGTTTCCGTAGTGGCAGAATTTCACCTCAATTTTGAGAAGTATTCCATAAGCCCACTACAAGCTTATTTGTTTCATTGTTGATTTTCCAACAACTCCATTAAATCCTACTTTGCAAGGATGCTTTCAAGTTCATTTGTGGCAAAAGTTGTCATTTTCCTCTCCGTCCCTTTATCCCAACAATCTAGCTTCTATTCTTTCGTTCCGGAGGCATTGTGATGTTGCTCTCTTCACCCATCACCTCGTTTTGTCAAGTTCATGTTATTTTCTCGCTTATTCATTTAACCGGAGTGTTATGTTCTTTGCTAAGTTCTTTTCATCTTATCAAGTCTTGCATCTCTTTTCAACTGGAGTGTTGTCCGAATTTGTTCTTCCTTGTTCCTTGTTTATCTCGTTTCAACCAGAGTGGTTCCAATTCCTTCTTGTCCATTGTACTCGTCATTCATAGCTTTGCAACCTCCAAGGTTCACATGGTGTTCCTTGTTTCTATTTTCTACAACACTGCTCTCAATTGTGTTCAACTTCGTTGTGTTCTTTCTTTCAACTTTTCAACCTCTCAAGGTTCTTTGGTTTCACTCTTTTGTCGAAGAAGCAACTTAGCTTTACCTCTTCTCTTCCTCTTCCGTTTTCTCTCCCGTGCCATTCTAGATCTCAGGACAAGATCCTCTTGTAGTGGTGGAGTGTTGTAACGCCCCGAGATCGACGCTCCAGAAGACTTCCAGCTATTCCGAGTTTCGCCATGTGTTTCTTTTGTGCTTGCTCTTTTATTTTTGCATTGCATCATGTCATCATGCCAGCATGTCATCTAATTTTTAAAACCTCAACTAAATAAATTGCATAGATCTTTTGATCTATTTAAATTGAGGGATATTCACATGGTGATTTCTCTTTATTACATATCCTCCCAATATTTTAGGGAGCTACAATAAATATTCCATTCATATGGAATCATCCCAAACAAAGTGGCATTTAAAACCACTCTCGTTTCCGAATATTCTAACCTTGATCTTTCTCAAATTTGCTCCAGTTCAAGTTGTCATGCTTTGAAATATGTCAAAGTAGATCCGTGTCAGTTTTGAGCTCAACTTGTATTTGTTTGCCTTACCAAATAAATATATCTACACTTCCCTTTTTTATATAAAAGGAAATAACCCGTTTCTTTTCCTTTTAAAGCCGATCAGGCCCCTGGCCATTTTCCTCCCCACCGGACTGGCCCAGCCAGCTTTGCATCCCAACTGGCCGGTTTGGCCCACCTAATCCTCAGCCCATCTAATCCCTATAACCCTAGCCCGATCGATTCCACCTTTGGACCCTCGTCTCCCTCTCCTCGATCCCCTCTGCCGCCAACCACGTGCAACCCTCGACCCCCCTCGCTCCACCACGCCGGCGACCCCTCCAACCGCCTTGCCGCCTTCCCAGCACCCCTTCTCCTCCCCGACTTCTCCTCGCCCGCCCCCTCGTCTGCCCAGCGCCGCTGCCTCTCCAGCTCCTCCGCCGGATCTCACCTCCGTCAGAGCCGGCAGCAACAACAACTGCACCTTCCCTGATGCCATCTCGTGCTCGCCTTCGACCCGATTCGCTGCCGCCACCATCCTTCGTGCCTCCACGCGGTTCCCCTCGCCGCACCTCTTCGAGTTGGAGCTCCGCCTCCCCTGCTCCGCGCCAACCGGTGCCGAGCGCTCCTCCTCCCGGCCTCCTCTCGCCCATCCGCCCCTGCTGGCGTTGCTCAGCTCCGGCCCCGACCTCCATCTCTCGACAGCAGCGTTGCCCACTGCCATTTCGCCCGTGCTGGTGACCCCTCGGGCCGCCGCATTGCCATTCGCCGGAGAGCGCGTAGCCTTGTTTGCTTCCTCTTCTGGCAACTTTCGTTGACTAGCAGCCGTGGCCCTCTGTTGCCTCACCCCGTTGTGGCCATCCCCTGCTCGTTTTGTCGCCGCTAAGACCCATACCCGGACCGTCAAGCATTCGGGGACTCACCAAGTACCCTTCGAATGCGCCAAGTTCGACTACATGGACGGTCAAGTACCTCTACCGTCGCCCGGACATCTATGGAAACATGTACGACTACGATGCCAAGTACCTCTACCCATGACCCAAACGTCTACGACCCATGTACAACTACCGTCGCCAAGATTGGATCGACAAGTACCCCAACAACGTGTGTACCACTACCGTCGACCCTCGAAGACTCCGTGGATGTCAAGTTCCTCGTCGTGATCCCGAACATCTACATAATGTGTACAACTACCATAGCCGTGTACCACTACTTGCACTACCACCGACATGTACAACTACGAAACATGAACGACTACTTCCACGGCCCGCGAGTGACACTACTTCCTTCGACGCTTCGAAGGTATAACCCCGAGACGACTGCCCATGAACGAATGCTTGTGTGTTGTATGAGATGCTCGTGTTTGCACCGTGTCCGAGAGAGGTCTTCGCACGTTCCTCGTTTGCCATGCCACTGTCCCGTGGGAACCCGGAACCCGGGAGCACCCCACCATCCTTGCATGACACGCTCACGCCCACTTTCTTTTGCACCGACATCTCGACGAGTTGTCGAATCATCGAAATGTTGCCGTGGCACCATTTTCGTTATTGTTGCCATGGCACCCCTTTTGTTCCGCGATTGTGACCAAATGCTCCCTATCATATTAGAATTCAACATTTTCATAAAAAATTGCATAAACCTTGATTATGTCATCCGCATCATGTTAACAACATTTAAATGGTTAAAATTGTGTCTGCATTAAATTGCTAAATGATATATGGGGATTTTCCGGAATTGTTGTTTGTTGTTTCCGGCCTCATTTAAACTTGCCTAAATAGTTAGTTCAATTATGTTTCACCACTTGCCATGTTTGACAACATTTAATTTTGTTGGTTAGTCTAAACGAGACAGAACTAAATATTTGAATGTGGTGTTTCCTCAATATGCAACTCGTTGCATATTGAGCTCCACTTAACTTGTAGTATTGTTTGTTGCACTTTGCCATGCCTCATTAAACCGGACATGCATCATGCCATGTTTATGCTTGTGCGTTTACCATGTTGTTTGCTTCTTTCCGGTTTGCTTCTCTCGTTAGCTTCGATGTCATTCCGGAGTTGTGAGGATTTGTTTGACTACGTCTATTTGTCTTCTTCATGGACTCATTCTTCTTCCTTGCGGGATTTCAGGCAAGATGACCATTACCCTCGATACCACTTCTATCTTTGCTTGCTAGTTGCTTCGTTCTATCGCTATGCTGCGCTACCTATCACTTGTTAACCATGCCTCCCAAATTGCCATGCCAGCCTCTAACCTTTTTTACCCTTCCTAGCGAACCATTGCTTGGCTATGTTACCGCTTTGCTCAGCCCCTCTTATAGCGTTGTTAGTTGCAGGTGAAGTTGAAGATTGCTCCATGATGGACATGATTATGTTGGGATATCACAATATCTCTTATTTAATTAATGCATCTATATACTTGGTAAAGGGTGGAAGACTCGGTCTTATGCCTGGTGTTTTGTTCCACTCTTGCCGCCCTAGTTTCCGTCATACCGGTGTTATGTTCCTTGATTTTGCGTTCCTTACACGGTTGGGTGATTTATGGGACCCCCTTGACAGTTCTCTTTGAATAAAACTCCTCCAGCAAGGCCCAACCTTGGTTTTAAAATTTGCTACCTCAGCCTTTTTCCCTTGGGTTCTGCAGACTCAAGGGTCATCTTTATTTTACCCTCCCCCCCGGGCTAGTGCTCCTTCGAGTGTTGGTCCGAACTAGAGCCACTTGCAGTGCCACCTCGGGGAAACTTGAGGTCTGGTTTTAGTTGTACGTAGTGTTCATCCGGTGTGCCGTGAGAACGAGATATGTGCAGCTCCTATCGGGATTTGTCGGCACATCGGGCGGCTTTGCTGGTCTTGTTTTAGCATTGTCGAAATGTCTTGTAAACCGGGATTCCAAGTCTGATCGGGTCTTCCTGGGAGAAGGAATATCCTTCATTGACCGTGAGAGCTTGTGATGGGCTAAGTTGGGACACCCCTGCAGGGTATAATCTTTCGAAAGCCGTGCCCGCGGTTATGCGGCAGATGGGAATTTGTTAATGTCCGGTTGTAGATAACTTGACACCAGATCCAAATTAAAACGCATCAACCGCGTGTGTAGCCGTGATGGTCTCTTTTCGGCGGAGTCCGGGAAGTGAACACGGTTTTGGGTTATGTTTGACGTAAATAGGAGTTTAGGATCACTTCTTGATCATTGCTAGCTTCACGACCGCTCCATTTGCTCTCTTCTCGCTCTTATTTGCGTATGTTAGCCACCATATATGCTTAGTCGCTTGCTGCAACTCCACCTCATTACCACTTCCTTCCCATAAGCTTAAATAGTCTTGATCTCGCGGGTTTTGAGATTGCTGAGTCCTCGTGACTCACCATATACTACCAACAGTTGCAGGTGCCGATGATACCAGTGCAGGTTGTGCAACCAAGCTCAGATGGGAGCTCATCGAAGACCTTGGTCGTTGCTATGTTTCGTTTCATGTTGATCAGTATTGGAGCCCAGTTGGGACGATCAGGGATCTAGCAGTTGGGTTATCTTCTTTTCTTTTGGCTTTGTCCGTAGTCGGACTATGCGTGTACTCTGAATGATGTATGATTTATTTATGTTCATTGTGTGAAGTGGCGATTGTAAGCCAACTCTTTATCCTATTCTTGTTCATTACATGGGATTGTGTGAAGATGACCCTTCCTGCGACAAAACCACAATGCGGTTATGCCTCTACGTCATTCTTCGACACGTGGGAGATATAGCCGCATCGTGGGTGTTATAGGTGTGGGGCGCAGGAGCTGCTTGCGCCCGATCTGGAGGTCGGCGGGGCTTGAATGGATGGCCGGGGGGCAGTGCCAAACACGGCGGTGCGGTGAGGTCGAGGGGAGGGTGCAGGCAGGGGAGGAATACTGGGCCAGTTGTCGCAGGCGTTTCAAGGAAGATCGCCAACACTGACTGGCTGGAGGTAGATGAAGGCGATCTGCCCGTTCTTTGTACATCGGACGGTGCCGAAAAAATCGACTGACCTATTTGCTTTCAGTCGACTGTTATTTTCATAGAATCCTATAGTAATTTAGTGTGCCATGCATGTTGTAGAGCTATCATATGTCTCCCGTCATTTATTTCTCACCGACCTGCTATCTGCTACCTTTACACTCTACTAATTGTGCACACACTTCACCCATACTCACCCTATTGTTTTTTATGCATGGGTATTTCAGACTCTGACGCAGTGTTGATGAATGCAGAAAAGAAAATACAGAAGTCGCTCCAGTGTAATTCGAAGATAAGCACTAAGCGTTTCAGCGCTCTAATGGGTGCAGTGTCAGCAGTTGGAGATAGTAAACGTAGCTCTGCAGTTGATGATCTCAATTTCCACACACAACCATCCCAGGTGCTTGCTTTAACTTTGCGCTGTCAAATGTGGTTGCATGTTGCATATGGTGTCTAGCTTGTATTGCTTCCAATTTGGTTAAATTGCACCTACTTACTTTGCAAATTATACCTTTGATAATGACATGCCTTCTTGTTTTTGATACATACTACATATGTCTATTAACCATGTTCGTACATCAAACTAATGCTCTTTTGTATCCCTCGTCAATCACTTATGATGAGACAGTCACCCGAGTGGGTTACTGTGAGACACCATACTCGTTTAAAAAGTGCAATGTCATCCTCCCCACATGATTCTCAAGAAACAACAAGGCTAAATGAAGATAGTCAACATAGCTCTCTAGTTGATCACCGCAATTCCCCCAGACCACCATCGCAGGTGCTTGCTCTTACTTGGCAGTGTGATATGTGGTTGCATGTTGCATATGGTCTCTACCTTGTAATGCTTCTAATTAGGGTAAATTGCATCTGCTTAGTTAACACATTATACCTGTGAATATGACATGCCTTCCTGTTTTTGGTACATACTACGTCTTTCTATTAACCATGTTCTTACATCAAACTACTTTTCTTGTGTATCCCTCATCAATGCTCCTAATTTGTTAAATTGCATCTCCTTAGCTTACACATTATACATGTGAATATGACATGCCTTCCTGTTTTTGGTACATACTATATCTGCCTATCACACCATGTTCTTACATCAAACTACTGTTCTTATGTATCCTACATCTATCGCTTATGATGAGACAGTCACGCGCGTGGGTTAATATGAGACGCAATACTCTTATAAAGAAAGCAATTTCATCCTCTCCACATGATTCTCAAGAAACAAGAAGCCTAAATGAAGATATTGAACATAGCTCTGTACCTGAAGACCGCACTTCCCCTACACCACCATCACAGGTGCTTGCTCTAACTTCGCAGTGTGATATGTGGTTGCATGTTGCATACGGTGTCTAGCTTGTAATGCTTCTAATTAGGGTAAATTGCATCTGCTTAGTTTACACACTATACCTGTGAATATGACATGCCTTCCTATTTTTGTTACACACTACATATATGGTTAGCCTTGTTCTTACATGAAACTACCTCTCTTCTGTATCCTGCATCAATCACTTACAATGAGTCACCTTTATTCGTTGCGTATTGCATATTATTTCTAGCCTATTGCCATGTATTGCTTCTAATTTGGTCAAATACATTTGTTAGGGCACCCTTTTAATTTGGCAGAGTGATATTGGTTTCATCTTTCATATGGTTTCTAGCTTGCATCGATTCTAACAAGTTCAAGCACCTTGTGCTTAGTTTACACTTTATATATCATGCATGTCAATATGTCACGCCGTCCTGTTTTTCATACATATTCCATCCTCCTATCATGCGGCTGCCTTACATGAAAGTAGTGTTCGTTAGTATCATGCATCAATGAGTTCTGAAGAGCAAATTGCATTCCTTTTTCTTCTGGGTTTGACTTGACAAGGCAAAATCAAGAAAGAGGAAGGAAAAGAGCAAGGAAGGCGATGATGGTGGTCCTCTGCAGCAACGTAAACGGAGCATCTGTACCGATTCTCCTTGTACTGATAGTGCATTACAAGGCCCAAGTCTCCGCTCCCCTACTCCACCATACAAGGTGCTTGCTCTAACTTGGCAGTGTGATATCTGGTTGCATGTTGCATATGGTTTCTAGCTTGTATTGCTCCTAATTAGTGTAAACTGCATCTGCTTAGCTTACACATGATACATGTGAATATGACATGCTTTCCTGTTTTTGGTACATACAATATCTGTCTATCACACCATGTTCTTACATGAAACTACTCTTCTTGTGTATCCCGCATCAGTCACTTATGATGGGACACCTTTAAGTTGTCAGTGTGATATTGGTTTGCGTCTTGAATATGATTTCTAGCATGTATTGCTTCTAGTTTGATGAACGCCACCTATGATGAGACAGTTTTCAATTGGCAGAGTGATATTGATTGCACCTTCCATATGGTGTCTAGTTTGCAGTGCTTCTAATTTGTTGAAGTGCCTTCTGCTTAGTTACCACATCATAGGTGTGAATATGTTAAGCCGTCCATTTTTCGTACATATTCCATCCTCGTATCATGACTTTGCCTTTCATCAGAGTAGTGTTCGTCAGTATCATGCATGAATGAGTTTTGAAGAGCGAATGATATTCCTTTTTCTTGTAGGTGTGACCTCACAATGCAAAATCAATAAAGCTAAAGGAAATTGGCAAGGCATTGGATGATGGTGGTCCTTCCGAGCAATTGAAATGGAGGTTCTCTAAAGATTCTACTCCGCCATCCTCCCAACAAGATTCGCAAGACAACGCAAGGCTAGATAGTCAACGTAGCTGTGTAGATGATGAGCACATCTCCCCTACTCCACCATCACAGGTGCTTGCTCTAACTTGGCACTATTATATGTGGTTGCATGTTGCGTATGATGTCTAGCTTGTATTGCTTCTAACTTTGTTAAATTGCATCTGCTTACTTTACACACACTACAAAAAAATACACTTCCATGATGATACATGTTTGTCATAGTAGGTCGCGTTTTTTTCATGCATGTACATCCATGACGATTTTATGACAGAATCAAGATAGCCATACATGTGCTGTCGTAGAAGTGTTCCATGACATTACCAAAATTATCATCACAAGAGTGTCCACTTCCATGACGATAAATCGCGCGTCACAGAAGTGCTTTCGTCAAGGGTGACCGACACATGGCATCCACCGTAACGGAACACCGTTAAGCTATCGGGTCGGGTTTTGGATCTGATAACCCGTTAACAGCCCCGACCAATGGGGATTTTCCACGTGTAAAATCATCATTGGCTGGAGGAAACATGTGTCGGCTCACCGTTGGGACAGATGTCATCCGCCCATTGGATCGAAGGTGCCTATGATACGGCGACACGTGGCATGGCCCAACAGAGGCACATTCCTGTGAAAAGGCCGACCCGTTTGACTTGGTCAAAAGGTGGCGGGCCGGCCCACGGAAAGCCTGTTAACGGCCTGTTCGCATATAGCCCATTTACAGCCTGCTAACCTAGGGCCCATTACGCCCTATCCAAATTAGGCCCAGTAGCGTCATCTGGGCCGTCCAATATGATTCCAGCCCGTTTTAACTTCCGGCCCATGTGTGGCCCATGACTTCTTTCGGCCCATATGAGGCCCTTTGTAACTCTTGGGCCATTAACGGCCCATGGTGAAACTGGCCCGTAATGAACAGTGTATCACTTTATACCCATTAACGGCCCGTTATTCTATTGGGCCATTTCCAGGCCAAGTTATCTTTCGGCCTTCTCAGGGCCCATTTATTCTTGGGCTCATTTGTAGCATTCGGTTACATACAGCCCGTTACTGTCATTTTCTGCTTGTGGGCCAAATTCAGCCCGTCGTTACAGTCGGCCCGTTTGCGGACCATTAATACGTTGGGACGTTTTCATGTAAAAAACCCGTTGGGCTGTTTTCATAGAGTTATCAAATGCGGTCTATTAACAGCCCATTATAGTCCACGAATTGTACATCCCATGATTGGTGAAATGATGATACGCCCCACAGAAGGCCCATGGATCTACGGCCCGTATGAGGCCCATGGATCTACGGCCCATAGAAGGCCCATGGGTGGTACGACCCGTAGAAGGCCCATGGACCCTACGACCCGTAGAAGGCCCATGGACCCTAAGGCCCGTAGAGAAGGCCAATGGATCCTACGGCCCGTATAGAAGGCCAATGGATCCTACGGGCGTAAGAAGGCCCATGGATCATACGGCCTGCAGGAGGCCCAAGGTTACAACAGTTCGTGTGTTGCCATGATTATTTTGGCCTAGTTACCAAAAATAGGCTATTGTGGCCACTAGAAAAACACAGAAAAAGAACTGCAGTGACTACAATCAAACAACTAAACAAGACAATAAGGAAATAACTAAGCAAGCAATTAACGCTAGCCTATTACCGCTATTACACATATTACATCCACTGGGCATCAAAGTTCGCCACCAGTGCAAATATAGGGAACAAAGCAGCATATTACATACACTGGCCGTCAAAATTGGCCACCAGTGCAAATAAATGCGGCAGCAAAACAAGAGCATAACTGAAATAACTTCAGAAGAGCTCAAGAAACGTTATCTTGGGTATCCACCATGCTGGCAATAAGCTTAGCAAGCTAATTAGCTTTGTCCTGTTTGGCGCTAAAATCCTCCAACGCTTGCTATTGCACCAGAAAGTATGCATCTGAATGCTCCAGGGGCTTCCATAGTCCTTCTGTTTCTTGTCGCAGAAAAGCTGATTGATGTCTTTCAGCTTGTAGTAGAGACTCAAGAAACCAAACTGATTCAGACAGTGAGTTTGAATAGCTTGTGCAAGTGGTAGTGGCCTGTAACTCGAACACTAAACCAAGACAGGACTTTGGAGTTGTCTCGTTGTCTTCAAGATAGTGTTCCTTAGCTGTTTTATCAGCTTTGTTGGAGACCAACAAGGATGTGTCACTATCCTGAACCTTATCTGTATTACTTCCTTTACCATTGCTTAATAAGGCACTCTTCCCCAATATTCTGTCAGCATTCTAAAAGAAGAAACAATCAGACACATAACAAGTTCAGCATGTACTAGTATATGAAACTCATTTCGGTGAACCAGTTCATTAGTAAGGTGGACAGGATTAAACTACCAAGTCTTCTATTGCCAAGTGCTAGTACATAATAAAAGCATCAAACAAACATATATCTATGTCCTATGGTCACTGCATTGTCTTGCCAAATCAAAATAGAGACACGGTTCAAATCATATCAGTTCAAGACAAAGCAGCAGTGAAAGAATACAAAGCATGGGAAACTACACGGCACAACAAGATTTCAGATGGGTACCACGGGTCTACATGTACAACAACACTATTGGCTCTATTGTGATGCTAGTAATGTGCATGATATGAAAGTCAACTGTATACACAATTGAAATTGAAATCAAAAGAACTATTGATAAGAGCAAACTTGTTAAACAAACATGCATGAACATACCTGCTATGCCATTGGAGTTTCGATTGGATCCTTTAATTTAAAAATAAGTTTGTATCAGTAAATACAGTGATACAAGAGCAAAGCAATCATAGTTAAAAAAGGCGCGCCTAAGCGAGCGCTTAAGCGCGCCTAGGCTCTAGGTGTTGGCAAAACGCATTGCGCATAACTACGCTTAATCTGTGCATAACTGCGCATAAGCATGCGCTTTGGTCAGTAAAGCGCAAGGCAATGGCAGAACGCACAATTAACGCATAGCGCTTTTTTGAACTATGATAGCAATGGAATCTTAAATTAGAACAGTTGTTCTTCAGGTTTAGGCACTTGTTCTACATGAACAGAGTACAGTAAGACGCAAGAATATAATACTTAAAAATAGAAAATGAGCTCATAGACCTTACCACATTCTTGGTTCGGGACCAGTACAGAACAAGGCATTCCCAGTCATCGTCCAAAAAATGTGTCTCAGGAGAATGTAAGGGAATTTGATGAGTTTCTTTGCCGGTGAAGTACGTTTTCTTCAGGTAATTCCGATACTGCCACCAAGCATTCTTGAAGATAGCAGAGGTATTAGCACAGGTTACCTCATCCTGAGTTTCCAAATTGGTCCTTCTCTATAGAGAAAAATGGGAAAATCTGCTGTATTATAACCATCATGGAGGTAGGATGTATGGGACGAAGCAAAGTAATTGCCATGAATAACATTACTTACACATAACTCCTAGACAAACACCTGCAACTGGCATTTTCCTTCATCTTCAGTATAATATTTCCAAGATGGGAAGATACGCACATACGATTTAACAACATCAAATGCGATAGATGCTAAACTACGATTAGCTGGTTGTGCTTCCTCCACAGGAATAGGCATACTAACTGGTGGAGTTGGGGCTTGCCGTGATAGTACTGGCCCTTTGGGCACTAGAGCTGCCTTGCTAACTGCTCTTGTTTGGGAGCTCTGTGATGGAGATGGTGCTGTGTCAATAGGAACTGGGTTACTAGCGGTTGGGATTGGGGTTAGATTGGGTGAAGCTGGTTCTCTGTCCATCGTAGTAGGGGTACAATCTGTGAGAGTTTGGGTTATGTGTGGTAGGGCTGGTTCTTATGCATGTACAACCGGGGTGCTATCTCCACCAAGAGGTAGCACTGTTTTATTTGAAGAGTGTGTTTTTATTCCGCTAGATACTGGCATCACCCGCTCCAATTCAAATGGCTGATAAACATGAGACATAGTTGAATGTACAGACATTGTATGAGAGACAGATGCAATAGATAGTGTGGAAAAATGAGGGCATGAAATAGTTGACATGTATATTGTTTAACTAAAATGGATAGCATGACATAATTTCACATATATGATGTCTATCTAAACTTGATAGCATAGCATAACATAATTCAAAGATATGATGAATAACTAAACATGATTGCATGACATAATTCACCTACATGTTATCCAAGTAATCAGGATCGCATCATTTAATTCACATATGTGATTTATATGCTAAACAGAGGGCATTCGATATGATGTCTGAACTAAGAACATGGTGTTGAATATTGTGTATATGATGTCTAAACTATGCAATGCAAGACACCGTATGCATGATATGAGCAGTATAACCGTGCCAAGTTAGAGCATACACCTCAGTGGGGGAATAGGACTGGTCATCTGTCTCTGAATCCATCTCTGAGGAGCTATCGGGACCCAACAAGAGATCTGCTTCGACAGGTAGCACTGTCTGCTCTGAAGGCCTTGTTTTCACTCCAGATTTTTCCATCTCCCACCCAAATGGCTGATTCACAGGAAGAGTAGTTTAATGTACAAACATTGTCGACAAATGGAAATGTAATGAAGAAAAGGATGGGCAAGATATCATTCAAATATATGATGCCTGGTTAAACAGGATGGCATTGCACATTTCACATATATTATGGCTGGCTAAAAGACATGAGACTGCATAATTCCCATATATGATATAGAAACTAAACAGGTGGCATTACAGAACATGTCTAAACTAAGCAGATGACATATATGATGTCAAAAGTAGGCACTGCAAGGCAACATATGCATGATATGACTAACATCATCATGCCAAGGTAGAGCAAACACCTTGGGGGTAAATAGGAGTGGTCAGCGGCGTCTGAATCCGCCTCAGAACAGATATCTTCCTCTGGATTACAATCTGGAGAGGGGTGGGGAGGGTTTGCCATTGAACCCACCATGGAGCGATGTCTGCATGACATTGTATTGCCGCGCAAAACTCTTCTCTTTTTCTCTACATGTTCAGCATGACTGTGTACAATATCTGACATGCATACTAAAAAATATGGTGAGATTATGTAAGGAGAGCATGCAGAAATTTAGAGTGATGGTAACAACCAGTGGATGGATCCAAAAATAATGATAGTAGGATGATGATTGCTTTAAATCAATAAAAAGACAGATGATGATTGCTTTACTATTTGTTTCCCGCCCAAGATGAACAACATAGGCATACCCTAGGTGAACCAGATATTAGACAGACATACTATTCATTGCTGCCGCGATATGTGCCCCACAACTAATTTAGAACTCAAGTTTTAACATTAATTTGGACCTGACTTGGGAGTCCAAGAGCTAAACAGGACGATCAAGTAGCAGGTAAGTTTAAGCAATGCATAACATAAGCAGAAACAAAAGAGTGCGACCTCTCTTGTGGACCCGTGTACTCCTCAGGTTCATCTGCTGAGTCGATGATGGTGATGCCGTTGTGGTGGGTGCCGGCGGCAGGGAAGGAGATCTGAGGCGGCGAAAGACGGTCAGGAGTCGTGATGTCTGATTTGGTGGATGCTTCTGTCGATGGAGCAGCTCAGGTGAGGTGGATGACGTTGCGGTAGGAGCAGGACAAAGCACACAAAGTTCCCTTCGACACGTACCTGTAACTGAAGTAATTTTGTAACAGCTCATTTGGTTTGCATGATTCTTAAAATGCAGGGATAGGAAAAACACCGGAATAGGATAGGAAAATGCACATGGTAAACAAAGCATTTGTAAACACATGATTTCTGTCAACTTGGGTGTTTGGTTTAAGGAATTGGAAGAGCAGAGGAATGCAAAGAAACATGGCCAAAATAAAGTGAAACCATATGAAAGCATGTACAGTTAGAATGTTATTCTGGCACTAATGCACTTGGTCTTGTTTGCATGCATAGGATTTTGAAAAGTAGGTCCAGGTGGATGTTTTGCTTCATTCCTTTCAACAAAATGCATGAATAATTGAATAGTAGAGTGCCATTGGAAAATTCCCTATTGCTATGTTTTTTCGTTGAACCAAAATAGCCCTAATGGATCGACGTGAATGTATAGTAATAAGTGATGCAACAAGTGTACAACCTCTTTGTCGTAGCCGTGTCGACCTCAACATCATTGGGTTGGTCGCTGAAGTAGTTGATGCAGAGGTGGCTGTCGGAGGTGTGGAGGAAGATCTGAGGAATCTGTAGACGGCGTCTAGGGCACTGCTCTGTTGTGATGGATCGTTCTGTCGTTGGAGCAGCTCCGGTGAGCCGTAAGACGTCAAGGCTGAAGCAGCACAAGACAGACATTGTCAATCTCAAGTGGGATTCTAATAGCATCTCCAATAGATGATGTAAAATGGATGTAAAACTAACATCACCAAAAACCACCTGACTACAACATATGAGGTAAAAACTGTTGACTCTGAACTTAACTGTCGAAACTAAAATTTACTGTGGAATCTAAATGCTACTGTCGAAACTGAACGCAATGGTAGCAGAGAGGCACTTAACATGTAGTTTAGGGAGGGCCTGTAGTTCGTGTTCAACCTGCACCCCCCTAAGCCGCCAGCCACCACCGGCCGAACCACCGGCCTGAGCGCCGCCTCGCCGCCCTGAAACAACTCGCCACCGCCCGCCCTAACCAGCCCTCTAGGCCCCCCGGCCCCCACCCTGAATCCTAAGATAGATAGTGGGGTACCTCTCCAGCGAGCCCCCATCCCCGCTACAGGTGGTTCTTCCTTAACTCCGGCGAGCCCCCCCCCCCAACCCCTGAAAATCGAATGACCCAAACATCGATTCAGTCGACTGAAGTGTGGCTTAATCGGAGCAGAGCAGTAGCACGAGCGAGGGGGAGAGCAGCAGCAGCAGCTGAGCGAGCGAGCGATCGAGCGATAGCCGGAGCAGCAGCAGCAGATCCAGCTGGTATGGCCGCCGCCACCGAAGGGGCCTCGCACTAGGGGAGAGCCAACATGGAGATGTCGCCCACGGCGTCGGCTTCAAGGTAGCCGCTCCATGAGGGTGCGGGATGGAGCACCGTCGGTGCTAGGAGGTCGAGTTAAGGATAAGGTGCGATGCGATGAGTGTACATCCTCTTTAGTGGCGCCGAGTAGGCCTTGGCTTCGTCCGAGGAGTCGGTGAGGATGTTGTGGTTCTGGTGGAGCAGGTTAAGGCGACACTATGGGGATGGAGCAGCCGCGATAGATGAGGCGATCGTCGGAGCAGCTCCTTGGAGGTGGAGGACGGGGCGGCTAAATCGGCGGGATGGTGAGATGGACGACGGATCCTCATCCGGGGAGGTGGACGAGGGACGTCGACCTGTTGCGGTGGACGACGTTGTCGGGGAAGAGGCTCCGGCTGGGCAGAGGTGACGTGGCAGACGGAGGAGGGTGGGGTTTCGCAGCTGGAGCGGAGAGGTTATGGCGGCCTGGGATTTCGAATGGCGAAAAGGGGGAGATGGGAGGGGGTGAAGCATGACTTAGGGACGCGCTTGTCCAAAATGTAGGGTTTGTAACAAAAGTACCCCCCACCAATTTGAACTAGCGGCCCTTTCGGCTCAGGGTTAGAAGGGGGATTTCGTGTGTCGGGATTTGGCAGCTGGAGGGAGTTTTCGCATGCGTTGTAATTTCGGGATAGCAAGGCGCGGGTTGTGAAGGCGCCAGTTTTGAGAGCACAATATCTGAATTTTCAGGATATAACAAGACGCGGGTTGAATTTTAGGGATAAGCCTAACGTAATGTGTAGTAATATGTACTTGTACGTACCAAATCAATTCGCACTTCCCTCAACCAAAAAGAAAATGAAAACATAAACTATTCACACCACACAAAGAGAGAGTCTTGCCCCGTTTTACTATACAAATGCTATTCAAAGCTACTCCCTCCTTCCATCTATATAGGGCCTAATGCGTTTTTCGATGCTAACTTTGACAAAATATTAGAGCAATGATATATGACATGCAACTTACACAACGCACACCATTAAATTCGTCTGTGAAAGGTTCTTTCAATGATATAATTTTCACATTGTGCATGTCATGTACTATTAATCTTGTCAATAGTCAAAGGCGGTCTTAACATTCTCATTACGCCCTATATAGATGGAAGAAGGGAGTATGAATCCATGTTATGTCCGATTAAATTTTTTTGTTTGCTGTATAATGCATGTAACCTACTCATACCAACATTTTAGTGCATTCCAAATGTCTATACTACCGCTGCAATTCGAACTGAATTTGAATTCATTTCTCTATTTCAATAAGAATCTACAATCATGATTGTTGCCAACTTCAACCATCATTCGTGTATTACCTTAATAACACACCACATGATTACTATAGAGATAGATATGAACTATGTGTACTACATGAACTCGAATTCTATTTTTTGAATACACTTGATGTTGATTCCAAATAATAGTACATTTGATGTACTAACTATATATTCATAATCTAAACCATGTTCCATACGTACACCGTGTTTATCACACAAAGTATAGTGCCCCGCCCCCTACATTATGACAAGTATTTAGACCTGAGTTGCAAAAGCCACACATTAGCCCAAATTATAATCAATGTTCTACATTATGATATCTTCTTCAAGTATCCGTATCCACTTTTTTATAATGAATTATGATCTTTGTTCGTCTTTTACACCTTCACGATCCTCTTCTATTTGTAGCTAGCTAGCGCTAACTTTCTATCGTGCATGCACACGCCCGCCCCCCTCACACACCCTTAGCGTCCCCTCCATCGCGCACGTTCATTATTTCTCTTTAGGTCGTCCACCAGCGGTGTGTGTAGGCCCCCGGCTCCTTCTTTCTGGCACACACCGGTCGATATACCTCTCTAGCCAAGTGTGCCTACAACAAACACATATATACTTCCCCTCTTCTCTTCTCACCGTCCATGCCCCCATATGTCCAATACGATTCCACGCAGGTGCACACTCCCGCCCCTCTTTTCATTAATCACATGCTCGCACACTCCTCCCCCCTCGACATGGTAGGCCTCTCGCACCACCTCCTAGCCACACCCTCTCCCCTGTCTGCCTCTCCGGACCTTATTTGCTTCTAACACATGCAGGCGTGTATATGAACTGATCTCCCTACATATAGCCAGGTCGACTATAATTCGTTTTCACCAAGCACCGATACACTTACCTCGCTAGTTATGTCTCTCCTTTTCTCGGACACACGACGGTTGATCTTCCTATGTAGTTACGCATGCTTACCACAACCATATCTTCTCCCCTCATCATCCTTGAATACCTCCCGACCCGTCTCTCACACGCACGTGCATAGACAGACAGACATCCCCCGCCCTCTCTTATTGATATTGCACTCATACCCTCCGTTTGTCTAGCAGGCCTCTCCCACCATTTGTGAGACGCCACTCCACCACCAACCCTCCGACGCTCTACCTTTGTCTTTTTCCCAACCTTATTCCTCTGCTACACATATCCATGGATGTCGATCGATCTCCCTCAATACATAGCTAGGTCTCTCTCCTTCCCCACACATATACTAGTCGACCGGTCTCTACCCCCCCCCCCCACACACACACCGATAGTCGAACGTTGTAGGTAGGTATCCATGCCACGGAGAAGAACTGCACCTCTGCCCTCTCAAATTCTAGTAGGCCAGCCGCCCTGTGTCTTTGACGTGGGAAAACACAAATTCAATGGCACTCTTTATCAATCGCGCAGCCACACACTTCATCCCTGTTTTCAATTCTATCGATATCTCACGTCCATGACTCCGTTTCACACACATTGCATATGTTACGTTTTTCTGATTGACATATCATCAACACATTGCCTCTGTTTCGCACAAACCATCTCTCTCACACCCACCCACATACGTACCTGCACCTAAAGAAGAAGTGCACACAGGACACACGTACTCACGTCTCGTTCCCGGCCACACCCGCGCGGGTACACGATGGAGTTCGTTTCTGTATGAAAAGGCAGCCCACGTGATAATTTGACGCGTGTAGCGGTTGTTTACTAGAAGGAGTGTCGGGTACCACGCCTAGAATATAAAACGATTGCCGTGGGGAAAATGGAAAAATGGGTTTGTCTCTCGTCACACCATCTCACACAAGGCCGCCGGGGCCTCTCTCTCTCAGCGTTGGTCAGTGATCCGGCCGCATCCCGTCCCCCGGCGGAATGGGAGGATGTGCATCGTATCTCCATTCGACGGCGTTGAGGCAGCTCGTCCCGATCTGCGGTACCCGTCGTTCTCTCTGACCAAGCTCCGGCGTGGTAGGGCCTTCGCCACTTGCTCGCTACCGCAGTATGGGCAGATCCCGGCCGCCGGCACCCTCCTAGTAACATCCTGACGACCCTCAGGTACAGCTTTCTCCAGCCTTGCTCCACTGCCCATCTTCCCATGTTGCTGCATGTGGATCTTCTTTAGTTGTTTGCTAGAATCGTATATCGGCCGTCATACTTTCCATCTTGCAATCTCGTCCTCAAACCATTTTTGATAAACCACCATGTGCTATCTTTCCCTTTTTACATGGAACATGCTTCTCTTTTGTCGGTGTATGTGTCTTCAACTCGTGTTATTGGGTAGTAATTGTTTCCTTTCGACCTCCTTCTGCAAACAGGGCTATCCATTTTCACCTCGTTGCTATTGCGACCTTTTGGTGAACTGCACAAATCACTTTTCTGGAGAGTGTTTTGTGCAGTTCTGCCAAAATGTCACACAGGCAATGTTTTTACATTTCTGTGGGACTGCAAAAAGGGAGATTGGTTTTGCTATCCTCCTCATCCAACTCCGTGCCTAATCTTCTCCAACAAGAAGTTAGTCCTAAAGAGAGATCGTAGAGCTGATCGGCTTCTATTTATGTGTGTTATGTTTCATCATCTAGTTCCACTATTATTGTAATCACACTGACTGGATATCTTTGCAAAGAGGGATGGTCCACCCGATTTTAGTGGAGCTGCACAAAATGATCGGATTGTTGTGTCCTTCATACACCTCTTTTTTGGCTACAGAGCTGGGTGAAACTAGCTGCCAGGCAATGAACACTGTGCCAAGGAAATGGGGCCATGCCTATGAACAACATCGATCAATTATATTTTTTTCTTTATTTGTACACCTTCTCACAACTTTGTCTTCAGTTGTGATGTGAATATTGGCGCTGATCTGCGAACCATTGAGATGCATTAGCCATGGTAGTTTCATTTGTATTTGATGGAATGTTGTAACGAGATAATCTCAAGGCAAGACACATGAATACTAAGTTGAAACCTTTTTTTCCTGCAGGAACCAAAGTTGAAACCTTCATAGCATCACAGTACAATTTCATCAAAATTATGCGTACATATAAACAAATCCTGAAGGATTGATAGCAATGCCATAAACAATTCAACTTTGTTTCGCCGACATGTTGGACATCCTTCATCCGGCTCCACCTGCCATGCAGCAATATTGAGTGCACAACACAACTTCAGGGAAAGATTCACCCTGGTTGTTGCGTCACAGTAGTAATGACTAGTGAGCAGTCAAATCACAGAGCCCCTCCTTCGCCACAGTAAATTGCTCGGACGAAGCAACCATCATTTCTCTATTCCTTGAATCCGCTGGTACTCCTATATTCCCATAGCAATAAGTTGCTCGGGCGAATCAACCATCACTATATCCGCTCACGTGTGATGACCACAGGAGCTATCCATTTAGATTACATGTTAAAAAAAAGGTCAATAACTAATGGGGCAAACTTTCAAAAAAAACTAATGCAGCACCTCGGGCCAACGCGGCCAGATCACATTTTGCACGAGAAATTACACACCATTTTTCGTTGACATGTGGTCCCGTTCCAATATATCAATGAGACGACGGCGAGTAGTAGGAGTATTTCCAAACCGACGTGTAGGCCGGGGCGCCCCTTCGTGAACCGTGGCAAACTGGCAACCGTCCACCGACTCTTCGCCTTTCCCTCTCGATTTGGAACCATTGTCGCACGCTCATCCTCTCCCTCCTCCATTTTCCTTCAGCCCTTCACCCTTTCTTCTACCATTGTTCGATCGTCTTCTCCATGGAGGGAACAGGACGGAAATGACCCCGTTATTCTTGCCCCGATCTGAAAGATGACGTGGTGGAGGAACTCATTGATCGGTGCAACGTCATCACCTCAGCTAGCATGGCAGGTTCGTTCAAGCCCATTCTCGACTCAACTAATAACATCATTACAAGGAACCCAAGAGTCAAGGAGCGGTTTGATCTCCCCTATCTTCTTCGTCGTGACACTGATGACTGGCGCCGTCATGACGGAGGCCTTGCCCTGTGTAAGTTGATGCTGCTTGATAATGATACATATGCTATTAAGATGCCATCGCTTGAGGGCAAGGCTTGGGCAGGCGCAAATGGAGATTGGATTGTTTACATTGGGTCCAACATTGAGTGGGAACTTGTGAATGTGTACACTCATGACCGGGTTCCACTTCCAAAAATCTCAGCAGACTGCCCAGAGGTTCAGCACACCGGTATTGTATGCACGTTCAAATACAATCATGGTGACTGTCTTCTACAGAAGATAGCAATTTGTCGAGTTCCCAACCGCTCTTGGAATTACAACAACTATGAAGTTGTTGCTATCTTCGACAAGCTTGTTGCCGTCCTTGGTGCTTTGACTCGATGGATATTGCTCAAAAACCAGTTTCTGTAGATGCATGAGTACTGTGATGCAATTCAATATGAGGCCCTTGTGTTTGCTGCCACCACTCGTGGCACTGTGTTTATATCTTGGACATTAGCGTAGTTCCCTTCCCTTGTACTGATATAGTAGGCCACTTTAGCCTGGATGATCAGTCCTGCGTTGGTCTCGAGATCGACAATAGATGGCCCGTCCTAGAGAATCACTTGTGGTTCAAAGCAAGCGTTTCCAACGCCGAGGAATGGTTGAGTTGAAGTTCATTTCATTGCTTGTTATTTGTTGTGTGGTGAAAACTTTATGTCAGGACCCCGACTCGATGCCACATCGATCCAGCATGTAACACCTCATATCACTTTGCAGCCTCACGCACGGTATCCCCACGGGTGTCGCCTTACCTTTGCCCGGGACCGTTTGCGCCTTTTGGCACACGTATATGATGGTGTCGCTAGCATCCATATGATAAAGAGCCCGGGCTGACATGGCTAGTTGTAAACCCAAAGTGGCACTAACCTACAGGGACAGGCATCCATGACCCAGCATCGAACGTGTCGGTCATCAGCGAGTGAATCCAGGCTGTAGCACTGGGCTAACAGGACTCCGGTGAACCGGGCTGTAGCAGGCTAACAGGACTCCGGTATTCATCGTGTGACATTTCCCCGAAGGGACAGACACTGGATCGAAGAAGGACACATGCCGGCCAGCCTAAGTGTTCCGGAGCAGTAGCAAGCTACCAGGGCTCAGTGGAAGCACTAGGAGACATTTCCCGGTAAGAGAGGCTACTAAGGATAAACAACTAGATAGTCAGATCCCACACATAGCAATACACATTACACGTACGCATAACATGCAAGTATGTGCTGTACAACATGGCATCACAGCATTACTCAACAACTTATATAGATAAAGGCTCAGAAGAGCCATCACAGCATTATTACAAACAGGGGTCACATGACCCAACAGTCAGAGCAATCAAGCAACAAGCGGAAGCATTACATGTCTGAGTACAGACGTCTATAAATGAAAAAGGCTGAAAGCCTGACTATCTACAACGTCCGCTCAAGATCGTAGCTGAGGTACTAGCTACTAGTCGAAGTCCATGAGAACACTAGTAAGACCGAAGTCTCCGCTGCAAAAAACATAAATAAAGCAACATGAGTACAAAGGTACTCAGCAAGACTTACATCAGATCCTATCATACATGCATTTGTATCAAGAGGGTAACGTGGGGTTTAGTTGCAGCAAGCCAGCTTTGACTCTGTGGCTATCCTGTTCTACGACTACCAGAAACTCTGGAGGTGAAACAACGTACACGAGTCCACTAATCACCACACAATACACTATTATGGATTCATCCCCGTCTCCCTACGAGAAGGCCATCCATAGCACTCACACTTGTCTTGAGCATTTTATAGTATCCACTTCAAGTTGTCTATGTACCATGTAAGCATCCAAGAAGTCCATAACCGCGGACCCGGCTATTCGAATAGATCATGTTAACCCTGCAGGGGTGTACTTCTTCACACACGCTCTCGCCACTTACTGCCATGTACACGTCATGTATCTCGGCAACCTTCAAGCGGAAGCCTGGCGAGGGTGTCGGCCACGACCTGACTAACCACACAAGACTCTAGCCCAGGTTTATCGCCTATTCGGGTTCCATCCGCAAGGAGATCCGGCCGGGGTGTCACTCACGGCCCCAAACGATGTGAGCAGGGTTCCCAAGCCCACCATCCGGGTGCCACTTGGTACACCATGCCACGTGTGCCTAGTCTGTCCCAAGCCCACCCTGCCGGGTGCCACTTGGTAGAAAAATAGCACTACCTACAAACACCAGAAACTAGTTGCGACTCCTGGACAGAGATCAAGTTGGCTAATAAGTCGAGAGGGGTCGAGTTACCGGAACCCAATGTGTGGTAGTATCGAGTCATTGGACAACATACATAGAACTCAGTGCTTAAGGACGGTTCCAATGAGACAACCCACCATGTACTCCTACATGGCCTCTCACCGCTACCTTTACCAAATCGTGTTCACACACTTAACTATCAGCACCAGAACATATCGTAACACTCCAATTCATTCCCAATGAATCAGACCTGACACAACTCTAAGCAATAGCAGGCATAGCATGGTAGGAACACAACATGGCTCAATCAACTCCTACACATGCTAGTGGGTTTCAACTATTTACTGTGGCAATGACATGTCATGCAGAGGAATAGGTTCAACTACCGCAGCACAAAGTAACAGATGAATCGTTGTTGTCCTAATGCAATAACTGAGAGCAGGAGCGAGAGAGTAGGGTTTTATCGAAATGAACAAGGGGGTTTGCTTGCCTGGTAAAACAACAGAGGAGGCACTGCTTCACAGACAGGTACTCTAGAACGGTCTCCGGAGCAAGACCTATCGAGAAGGAACGGTGCCGGCAATCAATACACAAACATATGCAACAATATGATGCATGAACATGGCATAAAGATGTGATGTTGTTTGAGCTAATGCAACTAGAAAACATTTGGTTTGAAGTCCATTTGAACCAAAGGTTCAAATGCATCTCCAGGATAAGCTCCTATATATGCCATAATGTGTTTTCTTATATACAGCATGTATAAGTTGGTTTTTCATGCATGAAACTAGTACAGATGGAAAGATTGCATTTTTCTGATAATTTTTCATATATAAATTATTTTAATCCGAGCTACGGTTGAATTGTTATGAATTTTTGAAGTTTAAAACAATTTCTGGAATTTTCTGATTTAATTTAAATCCAGAAATCATATTATTGCGCCAGCATGACGTCAGCACGACGTCAGCGGTCAACTGGGCTGGTCCGGGTCAAACCTGACGTGTGGGGCCCACACGTCAGTGACAGGGGGGTTAAACAGGGGTTAATTTAGTTCTAATTAAAAGTTAGTGGCGCTGGGGCCCACTGTCAGTGTCAGGGGGGGTTAGCTAACGGTGATTAGCACTAAGCTAATCACCTGCCGATGGGGCCCACTCGTCAGGCCGGCGAGGTCGTCGGCGGCGACCTCTGGACGCGGCGGCGTCCGCGAAACAGACCACGGGGGCGGCGTCGGAGAGCACCGGGGCGTAGCCCGGGCTCTCGCGCATCTGGTAGGGCAGGTGGAAGTAGCGGGGGAGGCCGGAGCTCGCCGGAGCAAAGCTCGCGGCGGCGGCCGGAGTTTGGGCGCGAGCGGGATCGGGCTGCGGGGCACGGGGAGGCCACCTGAGGGGCTCGGCGGCACCCTCGTGGCACCGGGAGCACAATGGAAGGCTCGGTTTGGGCGGAGGCGGGCCGAGACGGCGACGGCGACATGGACGGCGGCGAGAGGCTTCGGCCGTGGTGGGGAACGGTGCTACGGCGCGGAAACGAGGGGGGGAAGAGAGGGGAAACAGGGAGATGCTCACGGCGATCACGCAGAGCAGCACAGCGGGGTCGGGGGAGACCTGGTGACGGCGAATCGACGGCGGCGGACGGCGGAGCCCGAGGAGGAAGACGATGGCGATGGCGGCGATGGAGGCCGTCCGGAGGTGCGTGGCTCGACGAGGAGGTAGCCGGCGACGTGGCGGAGCTCGTGGACTACTCAGATGCTCTCGAGGGGCGCGGTGGCTACGACTACGGCGAGCGGTGGCGACGGGCGCGTTCGGGCGGTCGGGATAGAGAGAACCAGGGGAGGGGGAGGAATGAGAGAGTGGGAGAGAGGTGCGGGGCGTCGCGTGGCGTCGTCTGGTCCATCCGGAGCGACGAGGGGAGGACAGGCAGGCAGGGAGGGAGGTGGCGTGGCGCAGTGGCACGCGCGCGCGTCGGGCACGCTCCCCTCCCTCTGTCGAGGACGAAGACGACAGAGGAGGGGGCGGGCTGGGCCGCCTGCTGGCTGGGCCGGCCTGCTGCTGGGCTGCACAGGGGGGAGCCCCAGGTAAGCTTCTCCTTCTTTTATTTTTTTTGTTTTCTAATTTTTCTGACATTAGTTTTGATTTAATAAAATACTAAATCAATTTATTACCTTATGCCAATTTTTGCAGGAGCTAGATATATTATTCCAGGGCTCCTTTATAAATGGCATAATTTTTGGACCATATTTCATATATATAGCAATATATTTCCAATGCAAATATTTATCGAATTAATCCAAATGGCCAAAATAAATATCCATGAGCTCCTAAAAATATTGTTTTGATTAATATCTCTGTCCAATATTTTCAGAGAGCAACATGAGCATTTTCTTGGACCCTTTTGGAGAAATTTTTATTTGGGTCATTTTCAAAAAAGATTCTGAGGGTTCCACCAATCCTCATTTCAAATTTAAATGAAATTTAAACATGATGCACAAATGACTAGCTAGTCTAGGTCATACCAGACTAGGGATGTGACACTTTAGTATTTATAATGTATCCTCGTTGTGGATGTGGGTTGATGACCTGTTGTATGTAACAAAATGATATGCCTGTGATAAACTTACTAAATTTATGAATGGCTTTCGAGTTGCTTCTGTGAGTGAGTGGTGCGACGAGGCAAAAAAATATTTTCCGAATACATAATTGTACGTGCATTGCAACAGGTTATCGGATGGGGCCAATCAACAATAGTAGTACACTATTTGTACTAGCTTCACATGCTTCGCGCGTCGTGCGAGTGTTTTTACTGTAGCCATATTGTACGTAACCAGCACCTCAAATCCTCTATACTAGTACTATATAGTAAGTAGTAGGAGTAGTAGGGTGGCATGGGCCAGAACAAGCATTACGTCTAGGAGTACGGCACACGCCACCAGCACGACTTCCATCTGACACCATATTTCTTGGAGTCCGTGCTAGAGCAATCTCTTCAACCTCATCGTTTCTCTGACTCAGCCATCGCGCGGCGGGCGAGGTGGGGGTTTGCCGATAGTCTGTTTCCTCAACTGCGGTCCCACTTGTAGGGCCAACTCCAACGCTCTATCAATATATGGATGTACTCTTCTTCCCAATACAAAAACTTGCATCCATTCTACTCCCTCCGTTGCACAATACATGCCTTCTATTTGTCAAAATATATATGTATCTAGACATGTTTTAGTATATAGGTACATCCATTTTTGGACAACTAGAAGTCAAGTATTTTGGAACGGAGGGAGTACACAATAAAATTTTTAAGTTAGCACAACTAGTCTAATCCGAGAGCACAACCAAAGATTTGGTCGGGTTCTTCCTCCTTTTGTCGACAAATGGGACATCCAGCATCTGCTACGTCCATTTTGCATCATGCTTTTATATAATTATTTATTGCATTATGGGCTGTTATTACACTTTATATCTCAATACTTATGGTTATTCTCTCTTATTTTACAAGGTTTACCATGAAGAGGGGGAATGCCGGCAGCTGGAATTCTGGCTGAAAAAGGAGCAAACATTGGAAACCTATTCTGCAAAACTCCAAAAGTCCTGAAACTCCACGAAACATCTTTTTGGATTTAATAAGAATTTCTGAGCGAAAGAAATACACCACGGGGCCCACACCCAGTCCAGGAGAGAGGAGGGCGCCCCCCTATAGGGCGCGCCCCCTATCTCCTGGGCCCCCTGGTGGGCCTCCGGTGTCCGTCTTCTGCTATATTAGAGCTTTTACCCTGGAAAAATTCATGGGCAAGCTCACGGGATGAAACTCCGCTGCCACGAGGCGGAACCTTAGCAGAATCAATCTAGGGCTCTAGCGGAGCTGTTCTACCGGGGACACTTCCCTCCGGGAGGGGGAAATCATAACCAACGTCATCACCAATGATCCTCTCATCGGGAGAGGGTCAATCTCCATCAACATCTTCACCAGCACCATCTCCTCTCAAAACCTTAGTTCATCTCTTGTATCCAATCTTGTATCAAAACCACAAATTGGTACATGTGGGTTGCTAGTAGTGTTGATTACTCCTTGTAGTTGATGCTAATTGGTTTACTTGGTGGAAGATCATATGTTCAGATCCTTTATGCATATTATTACTCCTCTGATTATGAACATGAATATGCTTTGTGAGTAGTTACGTTTGTTCCTGAGGACATGGGTGAAGTCTTGCTATTAGTAGTCATGTGAATTTGGTATTCGTTCGATATTTTGATGAGATGTATGTTGTCTTTTCCTCTAGTGGTGTTATGTGAACATCGACTACATGACACTTCACCATTATTTGGGCCTAGAGGAAGGCATGGGGACGTAATAAGTAGATGATGGGTTGCTAGAGTGACAGAAGCTTAAACCCTAGTTTATGCATTGCTTCGTTAGGGGCTGATATGGATCCATATGTTTAATGTTGTGGTTAGGTTTACCTTAATACTTATTTTGTAGTTGCGGATGCTTGCAATAGGGGTTAATCATAAGTGGGATGCTCGTCCATGTAAGGGAAGTACCCAAGTACCGGTCCACCCACATATCAAATTATCAAAGTACCGAACGCGAATCATATGAACGTGATGAAAACTAGCTTGACGATAATTCCCATGTGTCCTTGGGAGCTCCTTTCTCATTATTAGAAATTGTCCAGGCTTATCCTTTGCTACATAAAGTATTGGGCCACCTTGCTGCACTTTATTTACTTTATTTACTTGTTACTCATTACTATTTATCTTATCACAAAACTATCTATCACCTACAATTTCAGTGCTTGTAGAGAAAACCTTACTGAAAACCGTTTATCATTTCCTTCTGCTCCTCGTTGGGTTCGACACTCTTACTTATGGAAAGGACTACAATTTATCCCCTACACTTGTGGGTCATCAAGACTCTTTCCTGGCACCGTTGCCGGGGAGCGTAGCGCTTTTGGTGAGTGGAACTTGGTATGGAAATATTTATATAGTGTGCTGAAATTTTCTGTTACTTGTCACTATGGAAACTAATCCTTTGAGGGGCTTGTTTGGGGTATCTTCACCCCAACCATAAGAGCAAAGAATTGCTCCTCAACCTACTGAACTTTATGAAAATATTTACTTTGAGATCCCTTCGGGTATGATAGAGAAACTACTAGCTAATCCATTTCCAGGAGATGGAACATTGCATCCCGATTTACACCTTATCTTTCTGGATGAAGTTTGTGGATTATTTAAGCTTGCAGGTATTCCCGATGATGTTGTCAAAAGGAAGGTCTTCCCTTTATCTTTGAAGGGAGATGCATTGACATGGTATAGGCTATGTGATGATACGAGATCTTGGAATTATAAGTGATTGAAGTTGGAATTTCACCAGAATTTCTATCCTATGCATCTTGTTCATCGTGATCGTAATTACATATATAATTTCTGGCCTCATGAAGGAGAAAGCATCGCTCAAGCTTGGGGGACGCTTAAGTCAATGTTATATTCATGCCCCAATCATGAGCTCTCTCGAGAAATGATTATTCAGAACTTTTATGCTCGGCTTTCTCTTGATAATCGCAACCTGCTCGATACTTCCTGTGCTGGTTCTTATATGCTGAAGACTATTCATTTCAAATGGGATTTATTGGAAAGAATTAAATGCAACTCTGAAGATTGGGGTTCCGACGATGGTAAGCATTTCAGGTATGACACCTAAGTTCGATTGTGTTAAATCTTTTATGGATACCGACGCTTTTCGTGGATTTAGCGCTAAGTATGGACTTGACTCTGAGATAGTAGCTTCTTTCTGTGAATCTTTTGCTACTCACGTTAATCTCCCTAAAGAGAAGTGGTTTAAATATAATCCTCCTGTTGAAGTGAAAGTAGTTGCACCTATTACAGTCGATGAAAAGACTATCACCTATAGTGATCCTATTGTTCCTACAACTTGTATTGAAAATCTCCTTTTCGCATTAGGATAAAGGATCATGCTAAAGCTTCGACTGTTGTTCGTAAGAGTAATACTAGGACTTATACACCTCCTGAGCAAATTAATGTTGAACCTAGTATTGCTATGGTTAAAGATCTCTTGGATGATGATTTAAATGGGCATGTTATTTATTTCTGTGGTGATACTTCTAATATTGCTAGGCCAGATACTAAGACATGTAGACCTGTCGTAGGCATGCCTGTTATTTCTGTTAAAATAGGAGATCATTGTTATCACGGCTTATGTGATATGGGTGCTAGTGCTAGCGCTATACCTTATGATTTATATAAAGAAATTATGCACGACATTGCACCTGTTGAATTAGAAGACATTGATGTTACTATTAAGCTTGCTAATAAGGATACCATTAAACCTGTTGGGATTGTTAGAGATGTTGAAGTTTTGTGTGGGAAGGTTAAATACCCTGCTGATTTTCTTGTTCTTGCTTCCCCACAAGATGCCTTTTGTCCAATTATTTTTGGTAGGCCCTTCTTAAAAACAGCTAGTGCTAAGATTAATTGTGAAAAGAATATTGTCACTGTTGGCATAGATGGTATGTCTCATGAGTTTCATTTTGCTAAGTTTAGTAGACAACCTCGTGATAGGGAACCACCTAGTAAGGATGAGATTATTGGTCTTGCTTCCATTGCTGTTCCTCCAACTGATCCGTTGGAAAAATACTTGCTAGACCATGAAAACGATATGTTTATGAAGGAAAGAAGGGAAATAGATGAAGTGTTCCTTAAACAGGAACCTATGCTGAAACATAACCTTCCCGTTGAAATTCTTGGGGATCCCCCTCCACCCAAGGGTGATCCCGTGTTTGAATTTAAACCATTACCTGATAATCTTAAGTATGCTTGTCTTGATGAAAAAGAAATATATCCTGTTATTATTAGTGCTAACCTTTCAGAGCAAGTAGAAGAAAGATTATTGAAAACTCTGAAGAAACACCGAACTACTATTGGATATACTCTGGATGATCTTAAGGGCGTTAGTCCCACGTTATGCCAACACAAAATTAATATGGAGGACGATGCCAAACCAGTTAGAGATCCTCAACGACGACTAAATCCCAAGATGAAAGAAGTGGTAAGAAAGGAGATACTAAAGCTCGTTGAGGCGGGTATTATTTATCCCGTTGCTGATAGTGAATGGGTAAGTCCTGTCCATTGTGTTCCCAAAAAGGGAGGTACTACCGTTGTTCCTAATGATAAAGATGAATTGATCCCACAAAGAATTATTACAGGTTATAGGATGGTAATTGATTTCCGTAAGTTAAATAAAGCTACTAAGAAAGATCATTACCCTTTACCTTTTATTGATCAAATGCTAGAAAGACTATCCAAACACACACATTTCTGATTTCTAGATGGTTATTCTGGTTTCTCTCAGATACCTGTGTCAGCGAAGGATCAATCTAAAACTACTTTTACTTGCCCTTTTGGTACTTTTGCTTATAGACGTATGCCTTTTGGTTTATGTAATGCACCTGCTACCTTTCAAAGATGCATGATGGCTATATTCTCTGATTTTTGTGAAAAGATTTGTGAGGTATTCATGGATGATTTCTCAGTTTATGGATCCTCTTTTGATGATTGTTTGAGCAACCTTGATCGAGTTTTGCAGAGATGCGAAGACACTAGTCTCATCCTGAATTGGGAAAAGTGTCACTTTATGGTTAATGAAGGCATTGTCTTGGGGCATATGATCTCCGAGAGAGGTATTGAAGTTGATAAAGCCAAAGTTGATGCTATTGAAAAGATGCCATGTCCCAAGGACATAAAAGGTATAAGAAGTTTCCTTGGTCATGCCGGTTTTTATAGGAGGTTCATTAAGGACTTTTCTAAAATCTCTAGGCCTCTGACTAATTTATTGCAAAAAGATATTCCTTTTGTCTTTGATGATGATGGCCTAGAAGCATTTGAAATACTTAAGAAAGCTTTGATCACTGCACCTATTGTCCAGCCACCTGATTGGAATGTACCTTTTGAAATTATGTGCGATGCTAGTGATTATGCTATAGGTGCTGTTCTAGGGCAAAGAGTCAATAAGAAATTGAATGTTATCCAGTATGCTAGTAAGACTCTTGATACTGCCCAGAGAAATTATGTTACTACTAAAAAAGAATTCTTAGCGGTTGTGTTTGCATCTGATAAGTTTAGACCTTATATTGTTGATTCCAAAGTTACTATTCACACTGATCATGCTGCTATTAAATATCTTATGGAAAAGAAAGATGCTAAGCCTAGACTCATTAGATGGGTTCTCTTGCTCCAAAAATTTGATTTGCATATTATTGATAGAAAGGGAGTTGAGTACCCCATTGCAGATAACTTGTCTAGGTTAGAGAATGTTCTTGATGACCCACTGCCTATTAATGATAGCTTTCCTGATGAACAATTAGCAGTTGTTAATGCTTCTCGTACTGCTCCTTGGTATGCTGATTATGCTAATTACATTGTTGCTAAGTATATACCACCTAGTTTCACATACCAGCAAAAGAAAAAGTTCTTTTATGATTTAAGACATTATTTCTGGGATGACCCACACCTTTATAAAGAAGGAGTAGATGGTGTTATTATACATTGTGTGCCTGAGCATGAACAGAAACAGATCCTACATAAGTGTCACTCTGAATCCTATGGAGGACACCACGCTGGAGATAGAACTGCACACAAGGTACTACAATCTGGTTTTTATTGGCCTACTCTCTTCAAAGATGCTCGTAAGTTTGTCTTATCTTGTGATGAATATCAAAGAATAGGTAACATTAGTAGACGTCAAGAAATGCCTATGAATTACTCTCTTGTTATTGAACCGTTTGATGTTTGGGGCTTTGATTATATGGGACCTTTTCCTGCCTCTAATGGTTATACACATATTTTAGTTGCTGTTGATTATGTTACTAAGTGGGTAGAAGCTATTCCAACTAGTAGTGCTGATCATAACACTTCTATTAAAATGCTTAAAGAAGATATTTTTCTGAGGTTTGAGTCCCTAGATATCTTATGACTGATGGTGGTTCACATTTTATTCATGGTGCTTTCCGTAAGATGCTTGCTAAGTATGATGTCAATCATGTAATCGCATCTCCATATCATCCGCAGTCTAGTGTTCAAGTAGATTGAGCAATAGAGAGCTCAAATTAATTTTGCCAAAGATTGTGAATAGATCTAGAAAGAATTGGTCCAAAAAACTCGATGATGCATTATGGGCCTATAGAACTGCATACAAAAATCCTATGGGTATGTCTCCATATAAGATGGTTTATGGAAATGCGTGTCATTTACCTCTTGAACTTTAACATAAAGCATATTGGGCTATTAAAGATCTCAGCTATGACTTCAAACTTGCCGGTGAGAAGAGGTTGTTTGATATTAGCTCACTTGATGAATGGAGAACTAAAGCCTATGAGAATGCCAAGCTATTCAAAGAAAAAGTTAAACGCTGGCATGATAAGAGGATACAAAAGCGTGAGTTTAACGTAGGAGACTATGTATTATTATTCAACTCTCGTCTGAGATTTTTTGCAGGAAAACTTCTCTCAAAATGGGAAGCACCTTACGTTATCGAGGAGTTCTATCATTCAGGTGCCATAAAAATCAACAACTTCGAAGGCACGAGCCCAAGGGTGGTAAACGGTCAAAGAATTAAACATTATATCTCAGGTAATCCTATCAATGTTGAAACTAATATTATTGAAACCGTAACCCCTGAGGAATACATAAGGGACACTTTCCAGAATGTTCTAGACTCCGAAAAAGAATAGGTATGTGGTACGGTAAGTAAACCGACTCCAAAACAACTCCAATGGCAATTTTTATCAGTTTTGGAATATTTAAGAATTTTAGGAAGAAAGAAGTAGACCGAAAGGGACACGAGGCTCCCACGAGAGTGAAGGGAGCCCCCCCTACTGGGCGCGCCCCCCTGTCTCGTGGGTTCCTTGTGTGCCTCCCAGACTCCGTTTTCTTGCACGTTACATATTTTGGTCGGTAAAAATTCATTATATATACTCCCGAAGGTTTTGACCACCGTATCATGCAAATATACTCTATTTTTGTTTCGAGTTGTTCCTGTTGCAGAATAGGGCAAGATGTCTTCTCAGGAGTCAATTGGGGAGAGTCGGGTGTCTCACCCAACGCCAGGTCCCGGAGCAAATAGTGATGGCTATCACTTTGGACCATCAATGGAGGATGAGATGGAGGCTGATTTGAAAAGGATAGATGCCATGGAGGAGGATCAAGAAGTTACCTCTCGTCTCCGAGCAGAATTCACTATGGGGGAACTACCTAGCCTGGCTGTCCTTACTTCGGTCACTCCTTCCAACTCTAGATTTCTTTCTTATGAAAATATGAAAAAGAGTTTCACTTGTTCTCCAGAAGCTATGCAGCATCCTTGGGTAAAAGGAGCTTTGGCCGTTACGGGCAAGCTCCGTAAAGAAATTATGGACCTCAAACAACAAGTCAATAAGCTCGAGGAGGAGAACCGTATCCTGAAGGGCATCATCGCCAAGAAGATCATAACACCAACCATGAAGAAGGAGACATAATCACATGTGTCGGCGTTCTGGGAACGGGGGTACCCAGACTTGCCTGCCTGCGGCCTACGGCGTGGCTCAAGGAGTGGCCCAGTACGTCCCATCTTCATCAACACAAGCTCAAGACCCTCGCGAGGAGCCAAGCCTCACGGGGCGGATGGCAGGAAGCTTCCTTAGGCACGGCCTCGTCAGGCTGGCTCGCGAGGAGGCGGAGAGATCAAGGCGGGGTACCTCACGAGGTGCCCATGACGCGAGCCATGACGACCAAAGCCAGGCGAGCGCCGGCCTGCGCAGAGTCCTTGTTTCCTCTTTGGTGCAAAGGGAGCAACCCCAGGCAAGAGTATCAAGCAAAGGCAACCATTTCGGTGCAACAAGACCAAGACCAGCAGAACGGTAGGATGGAGGTCATCATGGAGCCCAAGCCGGCGTCATCGTCAGAGTATTTGGCAGGCGAGGACCGACTTTAGTCAGGATAAGTGTACTAGATGTTCCCCTTCAAAATGGCCAATTGTTGGCGCCCTTCCCGCTCAATATTTGGGAAGAGGACCAGGCCCTTGCTCTATAGATAGGACTAGCCACCATGAGACTAGGGGAGAGATCAATCGGTCCAGCGGCATCTAGAGATCTACCACCACAAGAACTCCTCCCCTCGCGAGGCAGTTCTTCCTTGTATTGTTCATCATCAGCCCCTGAAGCAATCCACCACACCACAAACTAGAGTAGGGTAGTACACCACAATGGTGGCCGGAACTAGTATAAACCTCATGTCCCTTGTGTTGTTCTTCGTGTAGTTTAGATCTTTGCGAGGCGACGAGACATAGGTAGGTAGGAGGTGCGATCTCCACGTGCACCCCAGAGTTCGAACCTAGAGGGTTTGCCGGAACCCGAAATCCAACATTTGGTGCGCCAGGAAGGGGTGCGCCGGAGCTTTCCCTTCCACCGACCCGCTCTCCACCAACACCGCGATTCGCCCTCATGATGGGCAACGCGCCGCCCGCTCCGGTCACCAGCGCCAGCGCAGGGGCCAGAGGGCTCCGAGCCTTGGCCCCCGCCTTGCGGCAGGTGCAGTGGCCGAACAAGTTCAAGCCGGAGATGCCACCATGCTACAATGGCCCGACCGATCCGCTGGCCTTCTTGCTGGCGTACGAGGAGGCCATCCTCGAGGCCGAGGGCGACGACAGGGTCATGGCTAACTGGTTTCCCATGGCCCTCATCGGCGTCCCGCGCATGTGGCGGCTCCACCTGCCAGCGGCTTCCGTGGCCTCTTGGGGGGAGCTGCGCGGCTTGTTCCTCGCCCAGTACACTGCACCGGCGCCCCCGGTCGTCGCAGCTCTCCTGGGTGGCTCGCAAGAGCCACCTTTAGGCCGCCACATCAAGCCATTTGTCCGCCAGATCGGCGCTGCTTCTGCGTAGCATGGGGCTCCTCCGGGTTGGGCGTCGCCTAAAGCCGATCTGGCCTTCAGCTCGGATGATCACCCCTCCAACTCAGCCTGCTCGGGCGCGCTCCCAATGTTGTGCACCCCCACCATCTGCCAGGTGGCCGTCACCAGGACCCTCATCGACGACGGTGCTGGCCTCAGCGTGCTCTCGGTTGAAGCCTTCAGCCTCCTCCACGTACCGCCGGAGCGGCTTCAGCCTAGCAGGCCCTCCTTGGGCGTCGGAGGTGGCTCCACCGGCTCCCTGGGGCAGATCCGTCTTCCGGTGACCTTTGGCACCTACGACAACTTCCACACGGAGTTGATCGACTTCGACATCGCCCCCATCGGCCTCCCATACAACGCCATCCTCGGCTACCCAGCACTAGCCCGATTCATGGCCGCAACTCACCCAGCGTACAACCTCATGAAGATGCCCGGGAGCAGCGGCGTCCTCACCATATCCGGAGACACCGGGGATGTGTTGCAAGCGCTCAAGCTCGCCTTCAAGATTGCGGCAGTGGCGCAGCCCGCCGACTCAGACGCCCCTGAGCCCAAGGGGGCTGCACCGACCAAGAAGAAGCATCTCTTCACCCAAGACAAGGTAGAAAACAAGCAGATACTGGTCGACGAGGACGGATCCACTAATGCCACCTTCACCATAGGCGCCAACCTCGAGCCCGAGCAGGAGAAGGCCTTGGTAAAGTTCCTACGCGCGAACAAGAAGGTGTTCGCGTGGGAACCTGATCAGCTGGCAGGGGTTCCGAGGGGCGTAATTGAGCACCACCTCAACATGTGCCCCATCGTGCGCCCCGTGAAGCAGAAAGCGAGAACTCACCCAGCAGCCTCCTCCATGTACCGCCGGAGCGGCTTTAGCCCAGCAGGCCCTTCTTGGGCGTCGGAGGCGGCTCCACCGGCTCCCTGGGGCAGATCCGTCTTCCGGTGACCTTTGGCACCTACGACAACTTCCGCACGGAGTTGATCGACTTCGACATCGCCCCCATCGGCCTCCCATACAATGCCATCCTCGGCTACCCAGCACTAGCCCGATTCATGGCCGCAACTCACCCAGCGTACAACCTCATGAAGATGCCCGGGAGCAGCGGCGTCCTCACCATATCCGGAGACACCGGGGATGCGTTGCAAGCACTCAAGCTCGCCTTCAAGACTGCGGCAGTGGCGCAGCCCGCCGACTCAGACGCCCCTGAGCCCAAGGGGGCTGCACCGGCCAAGAAGAAGCAGCTCTTCACCCAAGACAAGGCAGAAACCAAGCAGATACTGGTCGACGAGGACGGATCCACTAATGCCACCTTCACCATAGGTGCCAACCTCGAGCCCGAGCAGGAGGAGGCCTTGGTAAAGTTCCTACACGTGAACAAGAAGGTGTTCGCGTGGGAACCTGATCAGCTGGCAGGGGTTCCGAGGGGCGTAATTGAGCACCACCTCAACATGTGTCCCAATGTGCGCCCCGTGAAGCAGAAAGCGAGACGGCAGTCCACTGAGAAGCAGGCCTTCATCATCCTAGAGACCCGCAAGCTAGAGGCGGCAGGGGTCATTCACGAGGTCCGCTACCCAGATTGGTTGGCTAACCCGGTTGTCGTGCCGAAGAAGGGGAAAGGAACACATGTGTGTCGACTTCACCAACCTCAACAAGGCCTGCCCGCAGGATCCGTTCCCTCTCCCTCGTATCGACCAGATCATCGACTCCACCGCCGAGTGCGACCTGTTATGCTTCCTGGATGCCTTCTCTGGCTATCACAAGATCAAGATGGTGGTAGCGGACGTGGAAAAAACGGCTTTCCTGACCCTGTGTGGAGTGTACTGCTACACATGCATGCCGTTTGGGCTGCGCAACGCAGGTGCGACCTTTCAGTGGCTCATGCACATCGCCCTGGGTCGTCAGCTCAGGAGGAATGTTGAGGCTTACGTTGATGACATTGTGGTGAAGTCTCGGGAGGCAAAAACCCTGATACAAGACTTGGAGGAAACCTTCGCGAGCCTCAACAAAGTGGACCTGCGGCTCAACCCGGAGAAGTGGGTGTTTGGAGTCCCCTCGGGTAAGCTCCTGGGCTTCCTCGTGTCCCACCAGGGCATCGAGGCCAACCCAGAAAAGGTCAAAGCAGTCGAGTACATGAGCCCGCCGAAGACCCTCAGAGAGATGCAGAAGCTCACTGGGCGTGTGACCACACTAGGACGCTTCATCTCCAAGTTGGGGGAACAAGCGCTGCCCTTCTTCAAGCTGATGAAGAAAAAGGGCCCCTTTGAATGGACTGAAGAGGCCGACAAGGCGTTCCAGGATCTCAAAAGGTACTTAACCAGCCCTCCGGCGATGGTGGCTCCGCGTCTTCAAGAGCCCCTGGTGCTCTACCTTGCAGCCACCCCCTACTCTGCCAGCACGGCCCTGGTGGCAGTTAGGGAGGAGCGTTGGACCAAGGCCGCGGCAACCGCCCGGGTCGAGGCGAAGCAGGACCAAAAGGGCCTCACAGAGATCATGACCACAGCCGAGAAGGATCAGCCGCCGCAGGGAAGTACACTCAGAGCAAAAGAGGCCTCTCCCCCAGGCGACCAGCCGCTGGGGGCTCCATTGTCGCAGGAGCGCGCCTGCTCCTGGTGCTGGAGCCTCAGGAAGGGTGCTGGATCACAGAGCTCAGGAGTTACCTGACGGAAGGGACCTTGCCGGAAAAGGAGGAGGAAGCGGAGCGTGTGGCACGGCAGGCCACGGCATACTGCATCAAGGATGGAGAGCTGTACCAGAGACGACCGAATGATGTGTCCCTACGTTGCATTTCTAGGGAGCAAGGGAAGTAGCTGCTGGCAGATATACACGGTGGAGACTGTGGGCATGACTCGTCGTCATGGACCCTTGTTGGCAAGGTGTTCCGCAGCGGGTTCTATTGGCCCACGGCACTCAGTGACACCGTGAAATTGGTGAAAGCTTGCGAGGCCTGCCAATTCCATGCCAAGCAGATCCATCAGCCGGCGGGAGGTCTGCAGACTATACCCCTCTCATGGTCATTCGCAGTCTGGGGGCTGGATATCCTGGGCCCGTTCCCTCGGGCACCGGGAGGCTATCGCTACCTCTACGTCGCCATGGAAAAATTCACCAAGTGGGCTGAGGTGGAAGCTGTCCGCACCATCCCCGCAGGTTCCGCGGTCAAGTTCATCAAGGGCATCATGAGCCGGTTCGGGGTGCCGAACCGCATCATCACCGACAAAGGTTTGCAGTTCACCAATAACCTCTTCAAAACATATTGTGCTAACCTTGGAACGCAGATATGCTACGCTTTGGTAGCACACCCACAGAGCAACGGTCAGGCCGAGCGAGCCAACGCAGAGGTCCTGAGGGGCCTCAAAACCTGGACCTTCAAGAAGAAGCTGGAAGCCTGCAGCAGGGGCTGGTACGATGAGCTTCAGTCTGTGTTGTGGTCCATCTGCACGACCGCGACTAAGCCGACTGGCGAGACCCCGTTCTTCCTGGTTTATGGAGCTGAAGCCGTTCTACCTCACGAGGTCAGACGTCGTTTCGCACAAGTCCTGGCGTTCGACGAGGCGCAACAGGACGCCATGCGGGCGATGGATCTCGTGCTGGGGGAGGAGCATCGTCGAGAAGCTGCCCTACGAGCAGCAAGGTACCAACAAGCACTGCGGCGATACCACTGCTGCAGTATCCGCCCCATGACTCTTGAGGTAGGGGACCTCGTGCTTAGACGGGTTCTCTCCAGGGAGGGACTGCATAAGCTCTCTCCCATGTGGGAGGGCCCGTTCAAGGTTGTTCATGTTTCCAGGCCCGACTCCGCGCGCTTGGAGACCCAGGAGGGGGTGCCCGTCCAGAACGCGTGGAACATTCAACATCTCCGAAGGTTTTACCCCTAAAAAAGGCCCGGTGCCTATGAAGAAGGCAAATGCCTATGAAGTTGTCGCGTTTTGGAAAAGGTCCGGTGCCTGTGAAGAAGGCGAATGCCTGTGAAGTTGTCGCGTTTTGGAAAAGGCCCGGTGCCTATGAAGAAGGCGAATGCCTGTGAAGTTGTCGCGTTTTGGAAAAGGTCTGATGCCTATGAAGAAGGCAAACTCCTGTGAAGCTCGCCGCGCGTGACACTCTCACGTAATAATGAGTGGGGCTGTACACCCCCCGGAGTCTCCGGAGTGCCGCCCTCAGGCCTCGGGGGCTCCCGCCCACGCCCAATGGCAGCACTTAGCTCCACGCTGGTGAGAAGACGTCGAAGACTAGATTAGGTGCCGGACGCGGCTTCTTTCATTTGCTTTCCGCAGTTGGCTTGATTGTTTCTATTTGAAGTTTTACTGAAGCTGTTACCATTTCGAGCTCGCGACCCTTCGTCCGTTTCACTTATTCGATTCGTTTTCTTTCGCGTAAAGTCTCATGAGGGAGGAACTTGGGCACCCTCGCGGGTGTTTTCTGCCCTGGTGGTTTGGAACTCCCCTATCCGAGCCGGCTGCGGGAGCACCCCTCCTAGTCCGTGCCCCGCGGGCATCGCGACGCGATCATACAATTTCAGTTGGTTGTCCCCGCTACCAGGGCTGGAGACTACCCCAACTTACTAACCTGTGCAGGACACAAGGCGCAGGACGAGGCCCTTGCCTCGGGAGGCGAGGACCACAACGAGCTTCCCCCCAAGTTAAGTGATTCCCATGCATAAACATGAGGACAAAAATAGAGCGCAGAAATAGAAGAAACAACGCGCCAATTAAACAGCAACAGTTCGATACGCCCCCTTGGGGCACCAGACTACATTATTTTTGCGCAGGAAACAAGGAAAAGCAAAATGGGCACGACTTGCCTGGCATCAACTCTCGGCAGGGGCTCGTGCTGCCTACGGAGCTCAGCTGGATTCCGCCTCCCACTTCACCGAGGCACGGTGCCGGGCTGACCTGACGCCCTCTCCCAGGCGAGTGCGACGACGAGGGGGCTGGTCGCGACCACCGCTGGAGGAGCTGTCGTCCGATGGGGAGTCACCGAAGCTTGGCGAGCCTCGGGCGCCGCTGCCCGCGTGCCTCACACCATCTTCATCCCGACCGACGCCAGGGCTGGGCGCGTGGCCGCGGTTATCGTCTTCGGGGCAGCATCCGGCGCGGCGGCCGTCTTGCCCGAACACCCTCACGTAGAGGGTGGCATCGCCATCGAACTTAAAGTGTAGAGTGCACCGTTGGCTCAGGCGCGCGCGCGGGCAAACGTTTGCCAGCCGCGGGTCAGAGCCGCCTCCCCGGCGGTGGAGACCTCCAGAGTACCCTAGGAGGCCCTGCTGCAGCAACCGTCAGCCTGAAGCCAAAGATCGCCCGGGGCGCCAGCCGAAGTTCTCCTACAAAGAAGCGGGGGAGCGGAAGCCAGGTGCTGGTCGGGTCCGCCGACCACACGACAAACTCCGGCAGCACCTCCGCCGAGCGAGAACACAGCCTTGGGGGTCGCACAGCCCCGGCGTACCTGTCGTTGGCAGCCGAGCGCTCACCGCTATTCAGAGGGGGGCTTCCACGGCCACGGGAGGTTGCATCAGGGGCCGTAGGGTGCTTGCGAGGGCGGCCCCGTCCACGCTTGGCCGGTGAAGAGCTGGGCCCTTCCCGGCGAACCTTTCCTTTCTTCGTGGCCGAAAACCTCTTTGGCGGGGCCATGGGATGGCGAGAGGCCAAGAAGAAGGAAGGAAGTAGCAGGAAGAGATGAACTGGAGGGGGCTCACGCCGTTCTGTACATATAGTAGGGGGAGGCCAACCGCTGGCCTCCACGATCATAGGTAATCATGACCCATTTAGCATGCAGAGACTTGTCAAGTCGCACAGTTACCAAGGCATCATGGGGGAGCAATGACGACCACGTCCAATCAACCGCCACACGGCGCCTAAGTCCGCAGGCTGTTGGGGCCCGCGGCACTTCGCACTTGCCCCTTCGCTTCTCTGCTAAGCCAAGTCCATGCGCGCCTTGGGCCCGGGGGCTACTGTCGGTGTTCTGGGAACGGGGGTACCCAGACATGCCTGCCTGCGGCCTGCGGCGTGGCTCAAGGAGTGGCCCAATACGTCCCATCTTCATCAACACAAGCTCAAGACCCTTGCGAGGAGCCAAGCCTCGCGGGGCGGATGGCAGGAAGCTTCCTCAGGCACGGCCTTGTCAGGCTGGCCTGCGAGGAGGCGGAGAGATCAAGGCGGGGTACCTCACGAGGTGCCCATGACACGATCCATGACGACCAAAGCCAGGCGGGCGCCAGGCGGGCGTCGGCCTGCGCAGAGTCCTTGTTTCCTGTTTGGTGCAAAGGGAGCAAGCGCAGGCAAGAGTATCAAGCAAAGGCAACCATTTCGGTGCAACAAGACCAAGACCAGCAGAACGACATGATGGAGGTCATCATGGAGCCCAAGCTGGCGTCATCGTTAGAGTCTTTGGCAGGCGAGGACCGACTTTAGTCAGGATAAGTGTACTAGATGTTCCCCTTCAAAGTGGCCAATTGTTGGCGCCCTTCCCGCTCAATATTTGGGAAGAGGGCCAGGGCCTTGCTCTATAAATAGTACTAGCCACCACGAGAGTAGGGGAGAGATCAATCAGTCTAGCGGCACCTAGAGATCCACCACCACAAGAACTCTGCCCCTCGCGAGGCAGTTCTTCCTTGTATTGTTCATCATCAGTCCCTGAGGCAATCCACCACACCACAAACTAGAGTAGGGTATTACACCACAATGGTGGCCCGAACTAGTATAAACCTCGTGTCCCTTGTGTTGTTCTTTGTGTAGTATAGATCTTTGCGAGGCGACGAGACATAGGTAGGTAGGAGGTGTGATCTCCGCGTGCACCCCAGAGTTCAAACCTAGAGGGTCTGCCGGAACCCGAAATCCGACAACATGGGTATGGGCACTCCCCTTGGCAACTGCCAAGCTTGGGGGAGGTGCCCCAGTATCGTATCACCATCACACTCCTATCTTTACCGCTTTATTTAGTTTGATCCTTTTAGTAGTATCTTTATCTAGTAGATTGAAGTTTTGATATCAAGTTGTTTTGAGTTTTGCTTTGTGATCTCTTTTTGTAATCGAGTCCGTGAGCTATCTATAATAAATATTAGTGTTGACTCAAGGGCTTTGTTATGTTGCTATGATCTGAGAAAGTAGAAAGAATAAAAGAGTTCATATTGATCTTATGGATAGTAATAACTTCACATATAGAAAGTATGAGGCATAAAAATTGTTGAGAGTTGACTAACGTAGTTTTGGTCATCGTTGCAATTAATAGGAAGTGATAAGGAAAGATGGTTCACATACAAATATATTATCTTGGACACCTTTATATAATTGGGAGCACTCATTAGGTATGACATGCTAAAAGAGTTGACGTTGGACAAGGAAGACAACGTAATGGTTTATGTTTTCTCACATCTCAGTTAAAGTATATTGTCATTGACCTTCCAAACATGTTGAGCTTGCCTTTCCCCCACATGCTAGCCAAATTCCCTGCACCAAGTAGAGATACTACTTGTGCTTCCAAGTTTCCTTAAACCCAGTTTTGCCATGAGAGTCCACCATACCTACCTATGGATTGAGTAAGATCCTTCAAGTAAGTTGTCATCGGCGCAAGCAATAAAAATTGCTCTCTAAATATGTATGACTTATTAGTGCAGAGAAAATAAGCTTTGTACGATCTTGTTGTGGAAGCAATAAAAGCAACGGACTGCATAATGAAGGTCCACATACAAGGGGCAATATAAAGTGAAGTTCTTTTGCATTAAGATTTTGTGCATCCAACCCTAAACGCGCATGACAACCTCTGCTTCCCTCTGCGAAGGGCCTATCTTTTACTTTATGTTTTTACTTTATGCTTGAGTCAAGGTGATCATCACCTTTTCCTTTTTCAGTTTATCCTTTGGCAAGCTCCTTGTGTTTGAAAGATCATGATATTATATTCAATTGGATGTTAGTTAGCATGGGCTATTATTGTTGACATCACCTAAAGGTGAATACGTTGGGAGGCAACACAATAAGCCCCTATCTTTCTCAATGTCCGGCTGAAACTCCATAACCACAAGTATTGCGTGAGTGTTAGCAATTATAGAAGACTACAAGATAGTTGAGTATGTAAGCTTGCTGAAAAGCTCTATTGTTGACTCTTTTTGATGTTACGATAAATTGCAATTGCTTCAATGACTGAGATTATAGTTTATTAGTTCCCCAATGAAGTTTGTGAACATACTTGACATTGTGAATTGATTGTTACTTGAGAATAAGAAATCATATGATAAAATCTATATATGTTGCTGTTATAAGAATGATCATGATGCCCTCATGTCCATATTTTATTTTTATCGACACCTCTATCTCTAAACATGTGGACATATTTTTCGATTTCGGCTTCCGCTTGAGGACAAGCGAGGTCTAAGCTTGGGGGAGTTGATACGTCCATTTTGCATCATGCTTTTATATCATTATTTATTGCATTGTGGGCCGTTATTACACTTTATATCTCAATAATTATGGATATTCTCTCTTATTTTACAAGGTTTACCATGAAGAGGGGGAATGCCGACAGCTGGAATTCTGGCTGAAAAAGGAGCAAATGTTGGAAACCTATTCTGCACAACTCCAAAAGTCCTGAAACTCCACGAAACATATTTTTGGATTCAATAAGAATTTCTGAGCGAAATAAATACACCAGGGGGCCCACACCCTGTCCAGGAGAGAGGAGGGCACCGCCCCTTATAGGGCGCGCCCCCTATCTCCTGGGCCCCCTGGTGGGCCTCCGGTGTCCATCTTCTGCTATATTAGAGCTTTTACCCTGGAAAAAATCGTGGGCAAGCTTACGGGACGAAACTCCGCCGCCACGAGGCAGAACCTTGGCGGAATCAATCTAGGGCTCTGGCGGAGCTGTTCTGCAGGGGACACTTCCCTCCGGGAGGGGGAAATCATCACCAATGTCATCACCAACGATCCTCTCATCGGGAGAGGGTCAATCTCCATCAACATCTTCACCAGCACCATCTCCTCTCAAAACCCTAGTTCATCTCTTTTATCCAATCTTGTATCAAAACCACAAATTGGTACCTGTGGGTTGCTAGTAGTGTTGATTACTCCTTGTAGTTGATGCTAATTGGTTTACTTGGTGCAATATCATATGTTCAGAATCTTTATGCATATTATTACTCCTCTGATTATGAACATGAATATGCTTTGTGAGTAGTTACGTTTGTTCCTCAGGACATGGGTGAAGTCTTGCTATTAGTAGTCATGTGAATTTGGTATTCGTTCGATATTTTGATGAGATGTATGCTGTCTTTTCCTCTGGTGGTGTTATGTGGACGTCAACTACACGACACTTCACCATTATTTGGGCCTAGAGGAAGGCATGGGGAAGTAATAAGTAGATGATGGGTTGCTAGAGTGACAGAAGCTTAAACCCTAGTTTATGCGTTGCTTCGTTAGGGGCTGATATGGATCCATATGTTTAATGCTGTGGTTAGGTTTACCTTAATACTTCTTTTGTAGTTGTGGATGCTTGCAATAGGGGTTAATCATAAAGTGGGATGCTTGTCCAAGTAAGGGCAGTACCCAAGTACCGGTCCACCCACATATCAAATTATCAAAGTACCGAACGTGAATCATATGAATAAGGATGGCAATTTTATCCATGGAGATGGATATCCATGGATATCCGACCTGAATGGATAGGGTTTGGATATGCTTTTGTGTCCATGGGCAGCGCCCAAACCCGACCCGATTGTTCACGGGTAGGGCATGGATATAATTTTGTACCCATGGATATACCCAAACCCGGCCCGATAGTATGACTTAATGGGAAAACATCTGCTATCCTTGCCCCATGTTCACATGTCCCACTGCAATTTTACACTTTTTTATCTAAAACATGCATAAGAAATTACACAATCCCCATCGTAACTTTTATAAGTTGATAGTCAATCCCCTTCGTAACATACTCCAACACCCCTTTCCTTATTTTTATCTCCTTCTTAAATAACTCATCATTCTCATCTTTTAGAAAAATACTAAATGATCTTAGGTTGTTACTGGATGTTGATTTACCATAAGTGAAGCCTAGCCTGCCATGAGGTGAAGAATGGAAGAGTTTATGTTAATATTGTGTTCAGTCTTATTTATATGTCTCGAGAGGACCCAATGGATATCCAGTGGATATGGATATCCATCGGATTTGGATATGGACATAATTTTTCACCCATGGCTTTTTTCATGGGCAGGCAAAGACTGTCTTCATGGATATGGATATGGATTTGATATTGTTCAACCCGATCCAAACCCGACCCATTGCCATCCTTACATATGAACGTGATGAAAACTAGCTTGACGATAATTCCCATGTGTCCTCGGGAGCTCCTTTCTCATTATTAGAAATTGTCCAGGCTTATCCTTTGCTACATAAAGGATTGGGCCACCTTGCTGCACTTTATTTACTTTATATACTTGTTACTCGTTACTATTTATCTTATCACAAAACTATCTACCACCTACAATTTCAGTGCTTGCAGAGAAAACCTTACTGAAAACCGCTTATCATTTCCTTCTGCTCCTCGTTGGGTTCGACACTCTTACTTATCAAAAGGACTACAGTTGATCCCCTACACTTGTGGGTCATCAGCATCCAGGTCGTGTCATGAAAGAAAATAGATTGGTAGTTGAAGCCACGAGATGTGCATCTAGGGTTAAACTGTAAATAGAATCTTACTACTCTTGAGTATCTCAAAAAGCGGCCATCGAAGATATTTATTGGATTTGTTTTTCATCACCAGCACGTCGAGGTGAAATATGTGCACGTTTAGTGGGTCCTCTTGCGTTTTCACTGACATGTGGGGCCGCATGTGAGCAAAGAGACGATGGGCTCCGCGCGTCCACTGGCTGGCTGAGAAGAGAGATAGAGGAGGGCTGAGCACGGACTGCAGGAAATTTGTTCTACGTAACCAGCACCTTGATATTCGCATGTGGTTGTTTCTAGAATAAAAAAAGGAGGTACCCCTACTTATGTTACTCCCACTATGCCTAGCCTGAGGTTAGTAGGTGACCTTGCGCTTGGCTCTTCGCCTCTTCCGGAAGTTGATGGTTCTATAGTAGTGCTTCTGGCAATCTGACACCGAATGAACTGCTGCATGTCCACCGCTTGTAAGCAAAAGTTTCTCCTCGTGCTGCGAGCCACCGCGCATGCATTGGCGAGGGAGAAGGCGTAATCAAGCTTCTCGTTGTTCTGCGAGTTGACGGGACACATCAAAGTTATTTACTAGTAGTACGTACTCTCTCCAAAAAAGGGCTGACCATGTCATTGCTACCATCCCGTGCTCCGTCATTGAGTACGTGCACTATTCACGTGCCATCGAGGAGAAAAAATATTGTGTAGGTGTCATCAAAGTGCATGACTCACTTACGAAAAAGGGTTTCCCCCCGCTTTCCCCCCGTACGACTCACTTATGCACTGCTTATCTGATTATCTCCATCTTCTTGCATGACACGTGCACCTTGATGCTAGATGTCTCGCGTGTTGGGAAAAGGATGAACAAAGCTCATGTAAAAGAAAAGAGTTGAAGAGCATAGATTCCCGACGACCGAGGAGGAGCAAGGAACCTCACGATGGAGCATCTGCAAGGAACCTTGCGTGTTTTCCCCTGTTTTTTGTCGCCTGCCCACCTATAAACAACTAATAGAACATGAACTTTTCGCTAACCACTAGAAACGGTACATCAGGATGCTAAGTTGAAGATGTTTTATACTCCCTCCGTTCCCAAATATATGTCTTTTTGGATATTTCAATAAGGGACTACATATGAAACAAAATGAGTGAATCTACACTCTAAAATACGTCTGCATACATCCGTATGTTGTAGTCTATTTGAAATGGCTAGAAAGACTTATATTTAGGAATGGAGGGAGTAGTTTATATTGAATTATTGATAACCATGCAACAAGCCATGCATGTACAGGATGCATGCAACCACGCATGTATAAAAGCCAACGCACTAACTCCATCTGATCCAACTCATGCACATACACACACAGCATGGAGCACACAATGCACATACACAAGATGTGCATGCACACACGCTCGACTGCAGAATGCACGTGAATAACACATGCATGCGCACACACTCGGCTGCATGGAGGCGTGCGCCATGCGCGGTGACGTCCGGTTTGTCGTGCTACGGCGAAGCTCACACACAACGGTGCATACGCATCTCTTGCAGCACCTCTTTGTCGTTGTTGCTCAACTACTAGTCGGAGACGAAGACGACTGCAGCCTCAGCCTTAGAGCTAGAACTGATGGAAAAACACGCACGTTGCACGCACATGAGCACATACGGAGTGCCCATGACGTGGTGGTGGTGCGTCCCCAGTCGCCTCCACTCCTTCTGCGCATGTTGTCTATCAAGGCGGCTGCATGCTAATGATGATGTGGGTGAGATCTTCTAGGACTCAGATGATGACGAGGAAAATTATGAGACACAAGGCGACGTACACCGTCAAGGTCCATGGTCAAGGGGGTGCTAGTAAGTGCTTAGATGTTCTTAGAGCAAGTACTACAATAGAGCTGAGTCAGCGGGCTATAAGGAATAACTATAGTATATTTCTGCTTAGTTGGAGGAAAGAGAAGAGGAGAGAGAAGGTAAGCGGGATCTTCGTGAAGAGCCAGCTCTAGCACGTGCTCCTAGGCACTTTGTGAGAATGAAAGGTGGGCCACAGAACAAAAATGTAGTAGTACACTCTTTTGATCTACTATTGTACATGTTGACTATCAGATGGGCTATAGATGACATGGCACTGGCTTATAGCCAGCAGCTAGCTATACTATTAATGCTCTTTAGATGAGGTGCTAAGTGCATTAAATGGCTTAGTAACTCAAGTCTTCAATGCATAGGTGCTTAGTTTATTGGTGCCACATCATATTTTATGCCTACGTGGTAGGCTTAGCAGCTATACATGGTGGAACACTGGGAGAGGCCAAGGCTGGTCATAGTGGGGAGTAACTTGTACTATAACATATTACTATGTTACTCTAAACATCTCTATAAACCGGAAAGGAGGGATTAGTAACATAGACTAGTGTCATATGCATAGTATGGGAGCACATGATATTTCCCCAAGTTGGCTTCTCACCTTCTTGGCCCAACAAAAACCCCTCCCCCCTCCTGCGCACGCTTCCCGCCCAGCGCCAGCTGAGCTCGCCGCTCCACATTGATGGCAAGTCAGGGCGACACGACCTCTCACTGCTTCCACCGTTGAAGCAGCGCGCCGACCGAGGGCACCGCCCGCTGCACGCCCGGCATTTCAGACTACACAGTGGATAGTAACTTTTAGAGCAAGTACTACAATTAGATGACATAAGCAGGCTATAAGGATTTAAATATAGTATTTGTGCTTAGTTGAAGGAGAGAGGAGAGGAGAGAGAAGAGAAGCGGATTGTAAACGTATAGCCGGTTGTACTCCAACATACTTTGTGAGACAAAAGGTTGGGCCATTATTAATGATATTGTATTTATACTAAAGGGACCAATGGACGCCTTAATTACTCCGTTTTTTGAGACAAATCTTGGTGGGGCTATTATTGAGTTTTTTTGAGCTATTATTGACTTGGACGTGGGGTTTGGGGGCCAAAGGCCTACTATTATACTCGCACAACCGACCTGGCATGCTCTACCCTAGCTGCCGCTGTATCATATGGTTTCACACCATTCCAGATCTTAGTGCCGCCATGCAATTCTTCTCCAGCCCTCCTTCCGGCGTGCACTACGAGAAGGGACAACAGTCCTCCGAACCCCGCCTTTCGTGATCCTGTACGGGAGAGGGGCAATCAGGTTTTTGGGGAGCACACTCTGTGACTGCTGCCAGCGACGACTTCCTCAACGACAGCCTTCTTCTCTGACCTTGGTATCCTCTTCATCAACGACATGAGTGACAACATCAACCACATCGGTTCTGCTCCCGCTGTACAGTATGTGATTCTGTCCTCCTGGTTTAGTCTGCATCATTACTTTGATGTTTGCAATTGTCATCATGATCTATTTACTGCTGATTTGGATTAAATCTCATACTAAATTGCTCATATATTCAACAATCCAATCCAAAAACCTCAGGCAATTGACTCCGAGTGGTTTTGCTGCGCTTTTGAAGCCGCCTACTTTTAAGGGGGTGCAATATAAAAGGTGGCGCACAACAGCAGTATATTGGTTTCAGATCATGTACTGCTATGACACCACTAAGGGTAAGCCTGAGGGCGATCTTAATCCTACATAGCAGGAAGCTTTTCAGAACATGGATACCCTCTTCAAAGCCGCCCTGCTGAGTGTTCTTGACGATTCCATTGTGGATTCATATATGTCGTTTGACAGCGGCAAAGACATGTGGGCTGCGCTCGAGGCCACGTTTGGGCCCTCGGGTGCTGGCAACGAGTTGTACGTCATGGAGCAATTCTGTGACTACAAGATGACTGATGAGCGCTCAGTTGTTCAGTAGACTCATGAGATACAGTCACTCTCTAAGGAACTTGAGTACTTTAAGTGTGTGTTGCCAGACAAATTTGTTGGGGGGACCATCATTGCCAACCTTCCACCTTCGTGGAACGATTTTGCTACTTCTCTGAAAAACAAGAGACATGAGTTTTCTGTTTTGGATCTCATTAGCACTCTTGATTTTGAGGAGAAGGCGCGAGCAAAAGACACACGTGCTCGGGTCACCGAGGGAGCTTCTAGTGCACACATGGTACACAAGAAGAACTTCCAGCCCAACCAGCCCCAAAACAACAAGAACAAATCTCAGGGGAAATGCAAGTTTGATGCAAAGAACAAGCCGTCACATTCTACCAACTTCAAGAAGAATTCTCATAACGGGAAGGGATAAAAACCTCAATGTTGGTAGCACCGCACAAAATTTATATGGCTGCATCTACCTGCTGTCAGCTAACCTCATGGTGCTCCAGGTATTCCTACATTCGTAACTAGGTACAATGACCACCGCAAGATGAAATTAGCTTATTCATACGTTGACTTGCTGAATGCAGTACAGAACGATCCTATCATGTGTGGAGGAGCAAACAAGCAGTGCAGCCGAAGGTGGAAATCAACCAAGGACTTACGAAATTATATGTAATCTTCCTTAGGCAGGTCAGTATCCCCTTCGTCCAGATGATCCTATTTTGTCATGCCGAGCTATTGATATGTGCTACGGTTTTGCAACACTGTTTAAGTATAGCTACTGTTTTCCTATCTTTTCAGATTCAGGACAATGAATATGATATCAGGGGAACTGCATAATATGGACCCATGTTGAGTCATCTCTATTGCCTCATGTGTTTTCTGCAAATGTGTCAGCATCAATTACAAGATGAGGCAGCTAGCTAGCTGTGGAGTTGCTAACATGCTCAAAGTGCTCGCAACATTGAGATGAAACAATCATGCCCAGGAAATTAATGCGTGCGCAGGGAGGCCCTTTGCTCAGATAAGCATCGACCGATTTTCTTTATTTCCACACCTTCTCACAGCTTTGTATATTGGTTATAGTATGGTGAATCATTGAGATGCATAGAGATGCTGAACCTTTGTTCTTCTGAATGTTAGTTTAATGTGAGTGTCTGCATCCAGTACCGCATCCTCTAATTTGGTGGATGCACACAGAGAAAATAAATCTCCTTAATTTACTCCATAACCACCCTATTAAATAGGCCTAGTAACAAACAAGGCGCATGCAGTGGCCGGCTGGCACATGCATCCTGCATGCATGGCCAGTCAGCCAAGCCCATGCGCCATCTCCAATTCAGCAACACAAAAGAAGAGAGCGGTTCTTGGGAAAAAGCGAGTAGTGAGTGCAGCGTGCCTCATAAACACGAACAGCTCGCTCTCCCGCTTCCGTCTCCCCACCCAATCCCCCCCCGCTCCCCAACCTTCCTCACTCGTCCAGAAAACCCCGCTCACCTTCTTCCTCACTCGTACAGATAACGCCTGCTCCTCTTCTTCCACTCCTACAGAAATCCCCAGCCCTCCTTCCCCACTCGCACTGCCACTAGGCTCGTCTCTGGCTACTCTGCTCAAACCCGTGAGCTCGGCGCGACGCCCACAAGGAAAATGGAGTCAGCTGGCCCCAGCACCAAGAAGATGAGGCTCCTGCCAGCGGTGATGCCGGTTGTAGATCCCGCACCCGGTAGCGCGGGGAGAAGCGGTGAGCCCCCCCCCCCGGTGGACCGCATCAGCGATCTCCCGGGTGTCATCCTTGAGGAGATTATCTCGCTTCTCCCCACCAAGGATTGCTGCCGCACACAAGTCCTCTCAACTCAGTGCCGCCCTCTATGGCGCACCGCGCCCCTCAATCTCGACTGTCTTCAGATATCTGTCCTTCTTGAATTTGATCTCATCAGAGCCATCGTCTCTTCTCACCAGCAGGGCCCCATTCAATGCCTCTGCATCTCAACAAGCTACCTGCTGTCCATACCCGGCAAGGTGGACGCTTGGCTGACATCCCCTGAATTCGGAAAACTCCAGCAATTTGAGTTCTACCATTACCACGAAAGTTTCATACCACGAACATACCAAGAATTCATGCCCACACCACCGTTGTCCATCTCACGGTTTTCCTCCTCTCTCCACACCGCCACCTTTCCCCGGTGCCATCTACCAGACGATCTGGTACAAATGCTTCAACTCCCACTGCTAAAAAAACTTACGCTTGTGGTGGTTTATCTATCGGAGACCTCACTACACAGCATCATCCACTCCAGTTGCCCTGCCCTGGAGCGCGTGCTGATTGTTTTGGGAATAGAAATCGGTATCAGTTGTCTCCAAATAAAGTCGCCTCACCTTAAAAGCATTGGAATTTGTTTTAAAGGACAACAACTCATCATGGAAGATGCCCCTTCACTTGAAAGGTTGCTCCTTCATAATTGTTATACACCTTCAGAAATAACTGTCATCTCTGCGCCCAAACTGGAGACCTTGGGTGTAATTCGTGACCCGTTTAATAATCACAAGGAGTTGGTGTTTGGCTCCTCACTTTTTCAGGTACCGTATATTATCATCTACACATTTGTAATCATATGCTGCATTTTTCATTTGTGCGCATAAGTTTTATATCATCTTGGAGTACACTTTGGGTACTAATATTATGTTATATGCTCAATGAAGAGTTCGTCCATTGATAGCCTATCAATGCTATTGGATTCTGTCAAGATCATATATATCAGAATGTATAGTTTTGATCTAGACATAATTATTGTCTTGCTACGATGCTTTCAATCTCTGGAGAATACATAGAGGTGATGATTTCATGCACATTGAAAGCCTGTATATATTGTACTAGAATTAACTGTTCAGCTGTCGTTCTTTCGACATACTCTTTTTCAGACCTTAACTGTTTTCAATCTTCATGTCTACTTAGGGAGAACCACATGGAGAAAAACATATAACCAATCGATGGCGTAATAAGCACAAGGATTTTCTCAGTTCTCATGACATTCATTTGAGGACAATAACGATGGGACGATATGCATCCAACCAGGCAAACAGAAGCTTTGTCACATTCTTCTATTGAACGCGAGGTTACTATTGTCCAAGAGGCTTAATTTTTACAGCAAGAGATTTCTTACGGACGAACATGTTGAACAGCAAAAAAAGAAGTTTCAGGTGGACAAATGGGCTTCTAAACGTGCTCGACTTATATTTACAATAAGTTGTAGACATCCTGAAATAATTTTTTTTGCACATGATAATGATTTTATGGATCAGACCAATCCATTTGTTTGTGACTGCAAAAAAGAGTGGTTGGGTTAGATGTTACTATCATGTTCAATCTGGGTTTTGTCTAAAAATTTGATGAACAATTAATCCTTGGGCTTTTTGTACCATTTGTATGCTTGACTTGCATGTTGTTGCCCTCGTACTCCCCTCCACCTGCCACTACTCTGCCGCATCTTCCATGGCTGCTGTTCGTTCCCGTCCGAGGCCTTGCCGTCGTTCTCCGCCTTGGTTAGCTCGGTGTGCCCGCCGTCGTCTGGTGTTGTCAACATGGTCACCAACCAAGAGGAATCAGGAGATGACTATACGTGGAGAGGCTGACAGTAGGGACCCACCAGGGTCATTGCATTTCGCAAGCACGTGCCTCGTTATGACAAGCCAAAAAAAATACTTCCTCCTAATTGTTTGACAACTAAGTTCCACGCCATTGTCAATGTAGTCAATAAACGAGAAAAATTACATAACGAGCGGATAACACCAGGGACCCAGCAGCTCGCTCAGTTGTTTTTCAGTTTCAGAGACGGAGCTCAACTGTGTGCTGTGCGGGGGCTGTGGCCCGTCTAGCCCACACTTACGCTTTTATTAAGCACATGACGAGCCTAGTTGATATATTTTTTCTTTTTGAAATTGGCTAGCCCAGTTCTTTTTTTGGAGAATACCAAAACTGTGGCCTACTTGCTTTTCTTAGCCCTGCTGGCTGCAAATCTTTCAAGATGAGGAGTGATAAGAAATGGGCTTCCCCAGAAAACGGGCTATAAGTTGTAAGAAATGGGCTGTAAATTTTTAAACCAAAGCCAACCGGCAATTGCATTTAAATATCATTTTTACATGATTTCTCTACTCTCTATTCTTATAAAAACCAAAGCCAACTGGCAATTACATTAAAATATCTTCTTTTCTCCCACAAGATAAACTACTCATACAAATGCATCTTCATGTTCCGTGCAACGAACGGGCATCTTGCTAGTTAAGATTCTAAATTTCATTCATTTTTTTGCGGAGAATTGTTTTTTGAATTTTATTTTGATATAATTTTTTGAGAACTATTTTTAACGTGACTCAGAATTTCGTGATTAAAAGAGTTCGGACCCCACCGAAATATGCAAAATTTCGTTGAATTTTTTAGCAGTGCCCAGAGTATATGGTCTGTAATGCTAATAAAAAGAATATGGGCTTCAAATATCCTTAAGAATTTGCAAATGGGCTGTAAATTATTGAAAATTATGGCTAATGGGTTGTATGCTATTTTCCACAGATTTGGAGGCTTACTTCTGGGCCTACTAGGTTGACGATGATTCTGTCCTAATTTTTTTTTGATGCGTACGCAAGGCTTTGTCAACTTAGTCAACACATAGCAGTGGTTGTTAGATGTCCATCCAACGGCCGCCGTGCTTCTTCAATATCTCATCTTCCTGCTCCAGCCGCCCAAACCAGCGCCGGCGGGACTGCCTGCTCCCTCCTCCCATGACTGGCTGTGCTGCCGCCAGGCCATCCCTCTAACCACCCACACATCCTGTTATTTTCCGGCGACCTCAGCCTCACCCCGCAATCGACCAGTCAGCGCTCGTTCTCCCCTCTGCGTGGGCATCCGCCTTGGTGGCTTCACCAGCTCCGGGTGGTTCTCTTCCTGGGCCTCGCCCTCGTCCACCGTGTTTGTGCTCTCGGCGCGGCGAGATCAACATGGTCAACAAACAACAGCCATCGGAAGAGGCTGACAGTAGGGGCCCACACAGGAAAATGCCTCCTTATTACGTGCAAAATAATGATTCCTCCACCTGATAGCTGGGACCCATTGGAAGGGTCTATGTATTTCGCGAAAAAAACGTTCCCCCCGCTGTCAACTCGGACCCACCGGAAATGCCTCCTTATTAGGCACAAAAAAATGAATACTCCCCCTGCTAGCTGGGACTCACCTTGGTGGGAGGCTGACTTGTGGGCCTACTAAGGTTAAGGGGATGGAGGGCTTTGTCAACTTAGTCAATATGAATGACTCTAGCTCCAGTGACCGTACGATGTCCATCCAACAGCCGTAGTGCTTCTTCAACCTCTGGTCTTCATGCTCTAGCCGCTCAAAGCAGGGCCGGTCATGCCGCGTGCTCCTGCCTCCCGTGGCCGGTTGTGATGCCGCGGAGGCCTCACCGCCCCCTACTACTCCCACCACTGGCCAGGCCATCCCTCTACTCACCCACACCACTTGTTATTCTACGGCGACGGCAACCTCACCCTCGTACTCCTCTTCGCGTGGGCATCCACTGCTGCATCTTCCCCGGCTCTGTGTCGTCCCCTTCCTAGACCTTGCCGTCGTCCACCGCCGTGGTGCTCTCGGCGCGGCGTGGTCAATGTGGTCAATGACCGACTTCCATCGGAAGAGTACTGTGCGTGGAGAGGCTGACAGCTGGGTCCATGGTGGCCACAAGGAAGTGCCTCCTTATTACGCGCAAAATAATTATTCCTCCACGTGATAGCACGGACCCACCGGACGGGCCACCAGTATTTCACAAAAAAAAACGTTTCCCCCTGACTGCTGGGACCCACCAGCTACATCTTCGCATGCAAGGAAGTGCGTCCGGGCAAAGAAAAACCCAAAACGTTTTGCCCCCTAACTGCTGGGACCCACTAGCTACATCTTCACAGCAAAGGAACTGCCTGACAGTCGGGACCCACCTGGTCGAAGCGTACGTTGCGTTGTCATTCTGGTCGAGAACGTGTACGTACATATATACTGGTCGATGTAGAGGCGCACACGTGTCGTAGTAGAGGCGCGTACGTGTCGTAGTAGAGGCGCGCACGTAGCATGTACACGTACGTACAGGGGCCAGGGTGCAAGAAAGAAAATATGGCCACGTACGTATGTACGGGCTACTCGCGCATACGTACGGCTAGGGCTCGTGTACATGGCTGAGTCGGAATGGAGAAATAGCATCGTGGTCGTGTTCATGGGGAGGCAACGGAATGCGTCGTGTTCATGGGGAGGCAACGAAATGCGTCGTGTTTATCAGGAGGCAACGGAAAGGTGGGAGCCAACCGGCTGGGAAATAACGGAATGCATGGTCGTGTTCATCGGGAGGGCTTGGACGGAACAGGCGATGGAAATGAGGCCTTGTGTCGGTGTCAAAACCCGCGGATCTCGGGTAGGGGGTCCCGAACTGTGCGTCTAGGCGGATGGTAACAGGGGACAAGGGACACGATGTTTTACCCAGGTTCGGGCCCTCTTGATGGAGGTAAAATCCTACGTCCTGCTTGATTGATATTGATGATGTGGGTATTACAAGAGTAGATCTACCACGAGATCAAGGAGGCTAAACCCTAGAAGCTAGCCTATGGTATGATTGTTGTTCGTCCTATGGACTAAAGCCATCCGGTTTATATAGACACCGGAGAGGGCTAGGGTTACACAGAGTTGGTTACAATGGTAGGAGATCTACATATCCGTATCGCCAAGCTGGCCTTCCACGCCAAGGAAAGTCCCATCCGGACATGGGACGAAGTCTTCAATCTTGTATCTTCATAGTCTTGGAGTCTGGCCGATGATGATAGTTCGGCTATCCGGACACCCCCTAGTCCAGGACTCCCTCAGTAGCCCCCGAACCAGGCTTCAATGACGACGAGTCCGGCGCGTATATTGCCTTCGGCGTTTGCAAGGCGGGTTCTCCTCCATATTCCATGTGTTTGCCGGATAGTGTCCGGTTTCCTTATAAATGTTTCGCTCCTTGGCTTCTACGTCCAATAATGGCCATCTTCCACGTGTCGTATGAATGCGAAAAGCCAGGGTATTTTTACATTTTACCCCCTAGTTGCGCGAATAAGCTGCCTATAAGAGAGGCGAGGATCCGGATCCGAATCACACCATCCTCCTTCCGCAAGTACTCATCGAAGCGCATCTGACAAAAATCCATTCCAACATGGACAGTCGACGCGGCTCCTCCTCTCGCGCTCCCAGTCCTCAGCCAGGAGATTGGAGGAGATGTTCAGTCCCGCACAGCAATTTAGTGATGCTCCAAGCAAAGGGATACCTTCCCCCAGCCTTTATGGTTCCGGTTCGAGCCGAAGTGGCAACCTACAAGGGTGGGAAGCAGGCGGAGAGCGTCCCCAATCCCTCCAAAGGAGAGCGGGTATGCTTCGTCCCCTACCTAATAAGGGGACTCGGATTTCCCATACATCCGTTTCTCCGGGGGCTCCTGGAGTTCTATGGACTCCAACTTCACCACCTCACACCTGCTTCCATCTTGCACATCGCGGGCTTTGTAGCTCTTTGCGAGCTATTCTTGGGCATCGAGCCCCATTTTGCGCTGTGGAAGAGATTGTTTTGCCTCGTACCCCGTTCTCACGAGGGGTCGATATATCAAGTGGTCGGAGCTGAAATATGGCGCATCGCCGGGACCGGATATCTATCCGGAACCCCGAAGAAGGCGTCCGAAGACTGGCCTTCGGAATGGTCCTATATGGAAGACACCCCGCTGCCAGATCCAGTTCGGATCGGCCTCCCGGAGTTTAGTAACGCTCCTCTGAAGAAACGCCTGAGTTAGCGCCCGCGGAGCCCTCAACGGGAAGATGATAGGAGCGTCCAATATCTGATGGGCCGGATAAGGTTACTGGCCCATTCCGGATTGACCATGATTGGAGTCATGGCCACATGCATTATGCGAGGGGTGCAACCTCTCCAATATAGGGGCCACCCCATGTGGGATTTCAACGGGGAGAATGACGCCACCCGTCATGGCCGCAAGGGGCCGGGATCGACCGCCGATCTGGTGAAGATCCTGTCCGGCTTGTACAAGGGGGAGAAGGAGGACTTCCTCCGCATGAGTCCATTGAATGGATTCTCCATGAATAACCCTGGGAGCTGGGTAAGCGGACATTTATATATCCGATCCGTGCTTTCAAAGATAAGTGTCTTACTTTATGATTTCGACGCAGGAACTGTGCCGGGATGTGGAGGGCATAGAAAGCCCGACTCCACAACCCGAGGATCCAGGAAGATCCCTTGATCCGGCCTCCGGGGAGGATCCAAACATAATGGTGGAGCTGATTGACGGGGTGTTCCACCAACTCAGCATAGACAATGCTCTAGTCGCCATTACGGCTGACTACCCCGGTTTATCTCCGGCTTCCTAGGTGAGTACGACCGAAGTCTTGACACCATTACTTTTTTAATGCTTATTTCTGACCACCGTATACCAATGGTGCTTTGCAGGAGGTGCCTTTGCGGCGGGAAGCCGAGCCCACGGCGACTGACCAACCAGGGTCAGTGCGGCCCAGCAGGCGGAAGAGGAGTGCGACGCGAATCAAAACGTTGCCGCAAAGGTATGGCGCACCATTGTCTTTAAGGGAAAGACTCCTGGGAGGTATATTAATGCTCATGATTCTTCCAGGAGAAAGAGCGCTTGCTGGACTGTGCCCGGAGAGGTTGCCAACCAAGCCTCCGCCAGCCAGGCTCCAACACCTGGTCCGGAGGGGGAGGCAAGCGCAAGGCGAGCCGGATGCTCCTCCAACGGAGGATGCCGACAGGTTGTCCGCCACCAGGTCTGAGGTGGAGAGCGCCATGAATCACAGGCGCCGTCGGACAGTTTTTCGTGATGCGTGTTTCTCCCCAGAGGCATTGAATGCCTTTAATGCAGGAGACGCGCACCTCCGTGCTGCTCAAGATGGTTTAACCAGAGCCACGGAGCAGTATGTGAAAGATATACGGGTGAGGAATTTTAATAGTTATATATGCCAGTAGCCCCCGAGACTTAAAATAGTTAAACTAACTGATTTAAGGATCATTTGTTATGCAGGATCTTACGGAGAAGAATACCCACCTGTCCCAGGAGCTTCAAGAATGCAAGGCCCAACTTGAGGCCGCACTAGCCGCCGCCGGGGGAGCCACAGAGACCCCCTCTGGTAATACATATTTCGAAAAGAGAAGTAGTTTATGAAGTGCGGCGTGTGCGTTTAGTCTGACAATAATATTGCAGAGGGTGCCGGACTAGATCTGGACAAGCGACATCTGCTGCACCAGCTGAATGCCGGCGAGAAGGTGCTTATGAGGGTGCAGCAGGAGAGGAACAAACTCCAAGATGCCAACACCCAGCTGGGCGAAGAACTAAAAGATGTTCGGGTCCAGCTGTCTAACTCCGTAAAGGAGAATCGGCGGCTTTGTCGTGGCATTTACAGTAAGTGCTTGAGCAAACTCTTTTGAAAAGAAGAGTTCGGCGAGGAAGTCGATTGACAGAAATGTGTCTGTAGGTGTGCTCATGGGTCATCCGGCGGAGGAAATGCCTGGTTCCACGGGTGACCTTCTTCCCGAGCTGCTACAACTGCACGAACATGTCTGGCAGGCGATGAGCGGCATCGTTCAGGCCTTATGGCCATCCGTCCCCCTACCCGAGGGTCTTGGAGGGCTTGCTGAGAAGCTTCAGGGAGTACGGCAGCGCTTCCGTCTGTGGAAGATATCGGCCTGCCGTCAAGGCGCCAGGGAGGCCTGGGCCATGGTGAAGACGCAGTACACGAATGCTGATGCAAACCACCTGGCCAAGGTCGGACCTGTGGGGCCCGATGGGAAGGAGATCCCTGTGAGCCTGATGTACGACCAAGTAGAGTTGGCTGCGAAATATTCCCAACGAGACTGCAAACTAGATAGCCTGTTAGATGGGATTGAAGAGGAGTACAATCAGTCAGTTTGACGATGTAATTGAAAATGAAATGTAAAATGCCTTCTAGCCGGATTGTAGATCGTTTGTCGTTGCGGACCTTTTTGCTTCAACCTCGGGACCCAACAGTCCGGAGTGTGTCCGAATACCCTCACAGTTATACAAAAACCGGGCCATGCATGGAGACCAGGCGTAGGGGTCATAAGTGCTTTATCAGACAAGTGCCCAACTAGCTATGTTATATTACATGGTTAGTAAGAAACATCTTCCAGGGAGAATAGTTCCGTTAGGGGTTCCTTTCCCTCGGAGGCATGCCCTAAAGTGCATGTCCGGACTGCGAAAAGAGCAGAAAAAGCATCTGGGGGCAGATAAATAAATAAGTAATAAATCATCTTTCAAGTCACCGACCGAATATTCCCTTAAGAACGCTAGCCTTCCGCTTCACCCAGTCTGAGGTACACATCCGGCTGACCCGGCAGTAACAATTGCAGAGGTGCTCCCTTTACCTCCTAGCCGAACAATCGGGAACGTAGGGGTAAGCACAGGAGCCAGGCAACCCAGCTTGGCCAAAACTTAAGTCATATCGATGCATATAATGGTGAGTAAAAGGTACATGCGGAAGTATGACACATGTGTTGGGCATGAAGCCCATATAAACAAGCTTCTGTTAAAGAAGCCCCCAGGTATAACGAGTGCGAGTAGCACATCAAGTGTGTGCAAACAATGTGCAGATCAGCCCTCAAAGGCTTTTACTAAAAGAGGGAGGAAAAAGGAGGGAAACCAAAGACAGCGAAAAAATATGAAAGGTGGACGGAGGAAGGAGACAAACTCTGAGTCCAGCGCTAGGCGTAGAATCTTCGGAGACGGGCTGCGTTCCATGGGTTCGGCTCGAGTCGGTTGTTAGATGCGTTGCATAGATGGTATGCACAGCCGGTAAGGACTTGGTCGATGATGAAGGGACCTTCCCATTTGGGCTTAAGTTTGTCCTTTTTCTTGTCCGGAAGGAGTAGAACTAGCTCACCAACATTGTAAGTTTTGGCCCGTACTTCTCTGCTTTGATATCTTCGAGCCTACTGCTGATAGAATGCGAAACAGGATTTTGCCACGTCGCGCTCCTCCTCTAAGGCGTCCAAACTGTCCTGCCGATCCAACTCGGCTTCTCTTTCTTCGTACATGCGCACGTGAGGTGAGTCATGAATTATATCGCAGGGCAAAACTGCCTCTGCGCCGTATACCAAAAAATGGTGTGAATCCGGTAGTGTGGTTTGGCGTGGTCCGTAGCCCCCAGAGTACGGAGTCGAGCTCCTCTACCCAGTGCATGTTAGATTCCGTGAGGGACCGCACTAATCTGGGTTTAATGCCGCTCATGATTAGACCATTTGCTCGTTCGACTTGACCGTTAGTTTGAGGGTGATAGACTGAAGTGTAGTCGAGCTTGATGCCCATGTTTTTGCACCAGAGTTTAACCTCGTCGGCCGTGAAATTCGTGCCTTTATCAGTGATGATGCTGTGGGGGACGCCAAAACGATGTACTACCCCGGATATGAAGTCTATCACAGGTCCGGATTCTGCCGTTTTAACCGGCTTGGCCTCTATCCATTTGGTGAATTTGTCCACCATGACCAATAAGTATTTTTGCTTGTGGGTTCCCCCTTTAAGGGGTCCAACCATGTCAAGCCCCCAGACCGTGAACGGCCAAGTGATGGATATAGTTTTGAGGGCGGTGGGTGGCATGTGGCTTTGATTAGCAAAGAGCTGGCAACCGACGCATCGTTGGACTAAGTCCTGAGCATCTGCCTAGGTTGTCGGCCAATAAAATCATGTACGGAAGGCCTTGCCTACAAGGGCCCGGGCTGCGGCGTGGTGTCCGCCAAGTCCGGCGTGAATTTCAGCCAGGAGATTTCGCCCTTCCTCTTCGGAGATACACCTTTGAAGGACTCCGGTTGTGCTTTTCTTATAAAGTTCTCCCTCATGGACCTTGTAGGCTTTAGATCGCCGAACTATGCAGCGGGCCTCATTTTGGTCTTCGGGAAGTTCCTGCCTAATTAAGTAGGCTAGGAATGGTTCCATCCACGGGGCAATTACTGCCATTATTTCGTGGGCTGAAGGTGTTATTTCATTGGCTAAGCCACCGATTGTGTCAGAATGTTCCGTGTTGGGTGGTGCAGTTGGTTCTGGGTTGTTATTTCCGGACTCCTCTTCCCATAATACGGATGGCTTAAAGAGCCGCTCTAGGAAGATGTTTGGAGGGACGGCGTCGCGTTTTGCGCCGATGCGTGCCAACATGTCTGCTGCCTTGTTATTATCCCGGGCTACATGGTGGAATTCGAGTCCTTCGAACCGAGCTGACATTTTTAGGACGGCGTTACGGTAGGCTGCCATTTTCGGATCCTTGGCGTCAAAGTCTCCATTTACTTGGGATATTGCGAGGTTTGAATCCCCGCGCACCTCTAGGCGTTGAATACCCATGGAGATTGCCATCTGGAGACCATGTAGAAGGGCCTCGTATTCAGCTGCGTTGTTGGAGTCCGTGTACATTATTTCAAGTACGTATTGGACTGTGTCTCCGGTTGGGGACGTCAAGACAACACCGGCCCCCAAGCCAGCCAACATTTTGGAGCCGTCGAAATGCATGATCCAATTGGAGTATGCACCGTACTCTTTAGGGAGGTCGGCTTCGGTCCATTCGGCGATGAAGTCGGCCAAAACTTGCGACTTTATAGCTCGCCGTGGTTTGTAGGTTATGTCAAATGGTAAGAGCTCAATGGCCCATTTTGCAATCCTGCCCGTCGCGTCGCGATTGTTTATAATATCGTTGAGAGGTACTTCGGAGGCCACCGTTATGGAACACTCTTGAAAGTAGTGTCGCGGCTTCCGGGAGCCATGAACACCGCGTACGCTATCGTTTGATAATGTGGGTACCGGGACTTGCATGGAGTTAAGACATTGGATACGTAGTACACTAGTTTTTGAAGAGGGAATTTGTGCCCTTCTGTTTCTCGTTCGACGACGAGTACCGCGCTGACAACTTGATGTGTTGCCGCGATATATAATAACATCGGTTCGCCCAGGTTGGGCGCGGCTAGGACCAGATTTGTTGCCAATATGTCCTTAATTTCTTCGAGTCCGGTCGTGGCAGCATCTGTCCATTCGAAGTGTTCAGTGCGCCGGAGGAGGCGATAGAGGGGCAGTGCCTTTTCTCCCAAACGGGAGATGAAGAGGCTTAGAGCCGCCACGCATCCAGTTAGTTTTTGTATTTGTTTGAGGTCTTTTGGGATATCCAATTGTGACAGAGCTCGGATCTTGGCCAGGTTTGCTTCAATTCCTCTACCAGATACAATGAAGCCCAAGAGCTTTCCGGCTGGTACGCCGAAAACACATTTTTCCGGGTTGAGCTTAATGTCGTATGCTCGAAGGTTGTCGAATGTAAGCCTCAAATCGTCTACTAGAGTTTCGACATGTTTGGTCTTAACGACCACATCGTCTACGTATGCCTCCACTGTTTTGCCTATCTGGGTAGCCAGACATGTCTGAATCATGCGCTGATATGTTGCGCCGGTGTTTTTGAGTCTGAAGGGCATTGTGTTGAAGCAGAATGGTCCGTATGGAGTAATGAATGCCGTTGCGGCCTAGTCTTTTTCCGCCATCTTGATTTGATGGTATCCGGAGTATGCATCGAGGAAGCACAATGAATCGTGCCCTACGGTAGCATCGATGATTTGGTCGATGCGGGGGAGGGGGAAAGGATGCTTTGGACAGGCCTTGTTAAGGTCTTTGAAATCGACACAAAGGCGCCAGGATTTGTCCTTTTTTGGTACCATTACCAGGTTTGCTAGCCAGTCCGGATGTTTTATGTCTCTGATGAATCCGGCTTCTAAAAGTTTGGCTAGCTCCTCTCCCATTGCTTGTCTTTTGGGTTCGGAAAATCGCCGAAGAGCCTGTTTGACTGGCTTGAATCCTTTTAGGATACTTAGGCTGTGTTCTGCCAGCCTGCGTGGGATTCCTGGCATATCTGAAGGGTGCCAGGCAAAAATGTCCCAATTTTCCCGAAGGAATTCTCGTAGTGCGGCTTCTACATCAGGGTTTAATTGTGCCCCAATGGAGGCCGTCTTTGTGGGGTCCATTGGATGGACCTGGAATTTGACTGTTTCGTCTGCTGGTTTAAAAGAGGTGGACTTAGATCTCTTATCGAGTATCACGTCGTCCCTATCCATCATGGAGCGCAGCGCAGTGAGTTCCTCTGCTGCTAGGGCTTCGGATAGTGCCTCTAGGGCTAGTGCGGCTGTCTTATTTTCAGCGCGGAGTGCTATATCTGGATCACTGACAAGAGTGATGATTCCATTGGGCCCGGGCATTTTAAGCTTCATGTACCCGTAATGGGGTATAGCTTGGAAAATTGTGAATGCCTCTCGCCCTAACAAGGTGTGATATCCACTGCCGAACGGGGCCACTTGGAACATGACCTCCTCGGACCTATAATTGTCCGGTGAGCCGAACACTACATCCAGTGTGATTTTTCCTATGCAGCGTATTTCCCGACTAGGGATTATTCCTCTAAAGGTTGTGCCGCTTCGCTCAATGCGGCTCCAGTCAATTTCCATTTTTTGGAGGGTTTCCTCGTAGATGAGGTCTAATCCGCTGCCGCCATCCATGAGTACCTTGGTAAGACGAAAGTCGTCCACTATCGGACTGAGGACCAATGCGGCTGGTGCTCGGGCTGTTCGGAATTTAGGTTCGTCGCTGGCATTGAAGGTGATAGCCGTGTCGCTCCATGGATTTGTTGTAGCTACTTGGTAGACTTCGGCGAGGCTGCGGATTGTTCGTTTCCGCATATTATTTGATGCGAAAGTCTCGAAGACTGTTAATACCGTACTGGTACTGTTGGGCTGGTTACTCGGGGCTAGAAAATCTTCACCGCTTTTGGCCACCTGCCGTAGTATCACACATGCTCGAAGGCTATGTGTTGGAGTGGCGCCCTCTGTACTATGGATTTTACAGGGTCCGTTGAGCCATCCCTCCAGTACGGTTCCGTGCCCTTTAGGGGTTTTTTGCTTTTTGGTTTTTAACCCAGGTGCTTGAGTATGATGCACCCTTTTATTTCGAACTAGGGTTGTGTTCAGGGCCGGATTGTCCCAAAACCTGGTTTCGGTTTTCCAGGCACTCTCCATCGCACAGTATTTTTGTACTATGGTCGCCAGGTCGGTGAAGCGTGTAACTTCGCGACGACTTACGGCGTTCATGATTCCCTTGTCCGTGCAATTGTTGCAGAAAATTGAGATTGCGCTTTCCTCACGGCAGTCCTTTATCCTGTCCATAACTAGAAGGAATCTGGCCCAGTAATGATGTACTGTTTCATCAGGCTCTTGCCATATTTGAGATATATCGCTTATGTTTGGGTGGGCGGGCGGAATTAAATTCGGAACCCCGCCGAATCTGAGGCTCAAAGGCCGAGAAGTTTCCGGATTTGGAAGCTTGGATTGCTGGATGTTGTCTAACAAATCTGGTCTGATGCCTGACTTTAGGTTCAGTACTTGATTGGCGTCCGTCCCTCCGCGGGAATCCTGCATGGAGGGATCGGGAATCCGGACATAACTGGTCTTTAACATAGAAGAAGAGTCGCCGCGTTGTTCCTCTACCACAACAACGTGGTGGGTAGCCTGGGGAGAGTTAATTTCTCTCAGATCGGTTTTAAGCCCAATCTGATCGTAGTCTGTAGTGACTCCCAGGGCGGTGATGCGATCCAAGATCTCATTTACGAAGGAGATCTCCATCGGATCTAGCTGCTCGGCGAATTCCGAGTTGATGTGAAGATCACTTTTGATGACCTGAGAGGTCATTGTCGGAGCGGCGACCGAACAGGCGGTCATAAGAAAACCGCCTAGCCGGATAGTTTGGCCGGTGGCCAAAGCTCCCTTGACGACGACGCCGTCTTTAAAGATGGGAAAAGGCATCCCTCCTGATTGCGATGACACAGAGGAACTCTCAATGAAAGCACCAATGTCAGTGTCAAAACCGGCGGATCTCGGGTAGGGGGTCCCGAACTGTGCGTCTAGGCGGATGGTAACAGGAGACAAGGGACATGATGTTTTACCCAGGTTCGGGCCCTCTTGATGGAGGTAAAACCCTATGTCCTGCTTGATTGATATTGATGATGTGGGTATTACAAGAGTAGATCTACCACGAGATCAAGGAGGCTAAACCCTAGAAGCTAGCCTATGGTATGGTTGTTGTTCGTCCTATGGACTAAAGCCATCCGGTTTATATAGACACTAGAGAGGGCTAGGGTTACACAGAGTCGGTCACAATGGTAGGAGATCTACATATCCGTATCGCCAAGCTTGCCTTCCACGCCAAGGAAAGTCCCATCCGGACACGGGACGAAGTCTTCAATCTTGTATCTTCATAGTCTTGGAGTCCGGCCGATGATGATAGTTCGGCTATCCGGACACCCCCTAGTCTAGGACTCCCTCACCTAGCGTAGCGCACAACGGAGGAAACAGACCTCCTATGTTCAGAACGGGGTCCTGTTGATCAGGAGGTGTGTGGCGTACCGCAAAACGAAAGAAACGAACCTCCTACGGTTGAAACGGGGGTTCTGTTGATTGGGAGGGGTGTGGCATGCCGCAAAACGGAGGAAATGGACCTCCTACGGTCGAAATGGGGCTCCTGTTGATCGGGAGGGGTGTGGCATACCGCAAAACGGACGAAACGGACTTGTGTTGGAGCGCTACGGTCGAAACCAGGGTCCTGTTGATCGGGAGGGGTGTGGCGTACTGCAAAACGGACGAAACGGACCTCCTACAGTCGAAACGGGGGTCCTGTTCATCGGGAGGTGTGCGGCGTACCGCAAAATGGGACTCCACGGGATATTGTTCATCTCCACCGTCGACCTCCTCCAGCCTCCACGGGCTACCGTCGACCTCCTCCAGCCTCCACGAGCTCCTCTTCATCCAGCATCCACTGCGCGCAACTCCATCGGCTACTGTTCAACCACCCCTCCACGGGCACCCCTCCACCATCTACTGTTCATCCAG